>NW_027457624.1:1210000-1557500 GCF_050624435.1 Tenrec ecaudatus | reverse complement strand
TAACCCTAACCCTAACACTAACCCTAACCCTAACCCTAAATTTACTCTGCGGTTTCTGATGATCCTGGCTTACGAACGGCCACCATTCACCGTTCTCCTTACACTCATGCGTCTCCATCGGCCTGAAAAGAAAGGGAGGACACGCAACTGCTGGCAGGTAAATTCAGCAAAGTTTGTCTCAACACAAAAGAGACAGCTCTGTGGTGACCCGTCTTCCACGGTAAAACATTTCCTAGCGAATAAGGAATCTTCCCATCGCAATGACAATATGAGGGAATCGCCACCGATGGATTTGCCGCTGTGCCTACACATCATCTTGAGGCCATACAGTAGTGAAGCACGGGAACACAGGCGCTTCACCCGTTACCCAAGACCAGTGAAACACTGTCTCTAAACATGCCCACATGCCTGTATCTATGCCCGTTTAAAGTTAACGCTAAACCGAAATCTTCTGTCCCACTATTTTGCAGCATTTTAAAGAAGTACATTGGGAAAGATTTTTCTGCAAGGAAGGAACTGCAGGCGGTGTGGCTGAAATGAGAATATCATGCTGCACGAGCTCTTTGCCCTCAGATGTAGAAGTGTCATCAGTGGGCATCATAGAGAAACGGGACTTTAATAAGTGATCATCAACCTCTGTGAATTCCCTTTGTTCTAGACGCCTGAAATAAAGAGTTGTCCTGAGTCACATAAACCTCCACCGAGTGGTCTTCATGTGGCGCGGGAACATGCCGGTATTAGAGAATTCCGAAGAAGGCTGAACGTCCACAATTGAATGGTCATTGCCAGAAATGAAGTGGCAGCCGGATCAGACTGGGAAACTTCAGCTTCCATTAGACAATGAAGATGTGAGAATCTGGTACGTCCACAATTCACGGTTTCCTTAGATCCATGAAATTCCGTGTTGAATTTTAGTCAGAAAAGGAAAACCCCGGAGCCGCTGTTCAGCAGGCCTGGGTGTAGCTCCCAGAGGCACACTGGTGCTCCTCTAGAATTTGGATAAAAATCGTTTTCACTGGAATAAAGAACCTTGATCAAGCCAGGTGGGTCATGACAATCGAAATTGCTGCGTTTTTGCCCGGTATACTGACAAGAACCCACCTGTGCAAGTCCATGGCGTATTCCGCACAGGAATCGGCATCGATTGAGCCAAGACAAAGGAAAGCTCAGGTACGCAGCACCCGTGTAGAAAAGCATTTGTACTTCAAAGATGAGGCCAATGAGGTGAAAGGACAAAGCCATGGCAAACAGTTTTGATCATCGGCAGAATTTCACGGAGCAATATTGCTGGGAGAGAAAAGGCACCACCTGAGGGAGGCACGCTCAACAAAACTACCTAGGGCAGGAGCCGCGTTGCCCCCAGGCACTAGGCGTGTCAGGCCTCAGCATTGTAAGGAGAGTTCACTGAAGTCCCTGAGTGAAGTTTTCTCCGCTGTCCTACGTCTACGTTCCTAAAATTTACTCTGCGGTTTCTGATGATCCTGGCTTACGAACGGCCACCATTCACCGTTCTCCTTACACTCGTGCGTCTCCATCGGCCTGAAAAGAAAGGGAGGACACGCAACTGCTGGCAGGTAAATTCAGCAAAGTTTGTCTCAACACAAAAGAGACAGCTCTGTGGTGACCCGTCTTCCACGGTAAAACATTTCCTAGCGAATAAGGAATCTTCCCATCGCAATGACAATATGAGGGAATTGCCACCGATGGATTTGCCGCTGTGCCTACACATCATCTTGAGGCCATACAGTAGTGAAGCACGGGAACCCAGGCGCTTCACCCTTTACCCTAGACCAGTGAAACACTGTCTCTAAACATGCCCACATGCCTGTATCTATGCCCGTTTAGAATTAACGCTAAACCGAAATCTTCTGTCCCACTATTTTGCAGCATTTTAAAGAAGTACACTGGGAAAGATTTTTCTGCAAGGAAGGAACTGCAGGCGGCGTGGCTGAAATGAGAATATCATGCTGCACGAGCTCTTTGCCCTCAGATGTAGAAGTGTCATCAGTGGGCATCATAGAGAAACGGGACTTAAATACGTGATCATCAACCTCTGTGAATTCCCTTTGCTCTAGACGCCTGAAATAAAGAGTTGTCCTGAGTCACATAAACCTCCACCGAGTGGTCTTCATGTGGCGCGGGAACATGCCGGTATAAGAGAATTCCGAAGAAGGCTGAACGTCCACAATTGAATGGTCATTGCCAGAAATGAAGTGGGAGCCGGATGAGACTGGGAAACGTCAGCTTCCATTAGACAATGAAGATGTGAGAATCTGGTACGTCCACAATTCACGGTTTCCTTAGATCCATGAAATTCCGTGTTGAATTTTAGTCAGAAAAGGAAAACTCCTGAGCCGCTGTTCAGCAGGCCCGGGTGTAGCTCCCAGAGGCACACTGGTGCTCCTCTAGAATTTGGATAAAAATAGTTTTCACTGGAATAAAGAACCTTGATCAAGCCAGGTGGGTCATGACAATCGAAATTGCTGCGTTTTTGCCCGGTATACTGACAAGAACCCACCTGTGCTAGTCCATGGCGTATTCCGCACAGGAATCTGCATCGATTGAGCCAAGACAAAGGAAAGCTCAGGGACGCAGCACCCGTGTAGAAAAGCATTTGTACTTCAAAGATGAGGCCAATGAGGTGAAAGGACAAAGCCATGGCAAACAGTTTTGATCATCGGCAGAATTTCACGGAGCAATATTGCTGGGAGAGAAAAGGCACCACCTGAGGGAGGCACGCTCAACAAAACTACCTAGGGCAGGAGCCGCGTTGTCCCCAGGCACTAGGCGTGTCAGGCTTCAGCATTGTAAGGAGAGTTCACTGAAGTCCCTGAGTGAAGTTTTCTCCGCTCTCCTACGTCTACGTTCCTAAAATTTACTCTGCGGTTTCTGATGATCCTGGCTTACGAACGGCCACCATTCACCGTTCTCCTTACACTCGTGCGTCTCCATCGGCCTGAAAAGAAAGGGAGGACACGCAACTGCTGGCAGGTAAATTCAGCAAAGTTTGTCTCAACACAAAAGAGACAGCTCTGTGGTGACCCGTCTTCCACGGTAAAACATTTCCTAGCGAATAAGGAATCTTCCCATCGCAAGGACAATATGAGGGAATTGCCACCGATGGATTTGCCGCTGTGCCTACACATCATCTTGAGGCCATACAGTAGTGAAGCACGGGAACCCAGGCGCTTCACCCTTTACCCTAGACCAGTGAAACACTGTCTCTAAACATGCCCACATGCCTGTATCTATGCCCGTTTAAAGTTAACGCTAAACCGAAATCTTCTGTCCCACTATTTTGCAGCATTTTAAAGAAGTACACTGGGAAAGATTTTTCTGCAAGGAAGGAACTGCAGGCGGCGTGGCTGAAATGAGAATATCATGCTGCACGAGCTCTTTGCCCTCAGATGTAGAAGTGTCATCAGTGGGCATCATAGAGAAACGGGACTTTAATAAGTGATCATCAACCTCTGTGAATTCCCTTTGCTCTAGACGCCTGAAATAAAGAGTTGTCCTGAGTCACATAAACCTCCACCGAGTGGTCTTCATGTGGCGCGGGAACATGCCGGTATAAGAGAATTCCGAAGAAGGCTGAACGTCCACAATTGAATGGTCATTGCCAGAAATGAAGTGGCAGCCGGATCAGACTGGGAAACTTCAGCTTCCATTAGACAATGAAGATGTGAGAATCTGGTACGTCCACAATTCACGGTTTCCTTAGATCCATGAAGTTCCGTGTTGAATTTTAGTCAGAAAAGGAAAACTCCGGGTCCGCTGTTCAGCAGGCCCGGGTGTAGCTCCCAGAGGCACACTGGTGCTCCTCTAGAATTTGGATAAAAATCGTTTTCACTGGAATAAAGAACCTTGATCAAGCCAGGTGGGTCTTGACAATCGAATTGGCTGCGTTTTTGCCCGGTATACTGACAAGAAACCACCTGTGCTAGTCCATGGCGTATTCCGCACAGGAATCTGCATCGATTGAGCCAAGACAAAGGAAAGCTCAGGGACGCAGCACCCGTGTAGAAAAGCATTTGTACTTCAAAGATGAGGCCAATGAGGTGAAAGGACAAAGCCATGGCAAACAGTTTTGATCATCGGCAGAATTTCACGGAGCAATATTGCTGGGAGAGAAAAGGCACCACCTGAGGGAGGCACGCTCAACAAAACTACCTAGGGCAGGAGCCGCGTTGCCCCCAGGCACTAGGCGTGTCAGGCCTCAGCATTGTAAGGAGAGTTCACTGAAGTCCCTGAGTGAAGTTTTCTCCGCTGTCCTACGTCTACGTTCCTAAAATTTACTCTGCGGTTTCTGATGATCCTGGCTTACGAACGGCCACCATTCACCGTTCTCCTTACACTCGTGCGTCTCCATCGGCCTGAAAAGAAAGGGAGGACACGCAACTGCTGGCAGGTAAATTCAGCAAAGTTTGTCTCAACACAAAAGAGACAGCTCTGTGGTGACCCGTCTTCCACGGTAAAACATTTCCTAGCGAATAAGGAATCTTCCCATCGCAATGACAATATGAGGGAATTGCCACCGATGGATTTGCCGCTGTGCCTACACATCATCTTGAGGCCATACAGTAGTGAAGCACGGGAACCCAGGCGCTTCACCCTTTACCCTAGACCAGTGAAACACTGTCTCTAAACATGCCCACATGCCTGTATCTATGCCCGTTTAAAGTTAACGCTAAACCGAAATCTTCTGTCCCACTATTTTGCAGCATTTTAAAGAAGTACACTGGGAAAGATTTTTCTGCAAGGAAGGAACTGCAGGCGGCGTGGCTGAAATGAGAATATCATGCTGCACGAGCTCTTTGCCCTCAGATGTAGAAGTGTCATCAGTGGGCATCATAGAGAAACGGGACTTTAATAAGTCATCATCAACCTCTGTGAATTCCCTTTGCTCTAGACGCCTGAAATAAAGAGTTGTCCTGAGTCACATAAACCTCCACCGAGTGGTCTTCATGTGGCGCGGGAACATGCCGGTATAAGAGAATTCCGAAGAAGGCTGAACGTCCACAATTGAATGGTCATTGCCAGAAATGAAGTGGCAGCCGGATCAGACTGGGAAACGTCAGCTTCCATTAGACAATGAAGATGTGAGAATCTGGTACGTCCACAATTCACGGTTTCCTTAGATCCATGAAATTCCGTGTTGAATTTTAGTCAGAAAAGGAAAACTCCGGAGCCGCTGTTCAGCAGGCCCGGGTGTAGCTCCCAGAGGCACACTGGTGCTCCTCTAGAATTTGGATAAAAATCGTTTTCACTGGAATAAAGAACCTTGATCAAGCCAGGTGGGTCTTGACAATCGAAATTGCTGCGTTTTTGCCCGGTATACTGACAAGAACCCACCTGTGCTAGTCCATGGCATATTCCGCACAGGAATCTGCATCGATTGAGCCAAGACAAAGGAAAGCTCAGGGACGCAGCACCCGTGTAGAAAAGCATTTGTACTTCAAAGATGAGGCCAATGAGGTGAAAGGACAAAGCCATGGCAAACAGTTTTGATCATCAGCAGAATTTCACGGAGCAATATTGCTGGGAGAGAAAAGGCACCACCTGAGGGAGGCACGCTCAACAAAACTACCTAGGGCAGGAGCCGCGTTGTCCCCAGGCACTAGGCGTGTCAGGCTTCAGCATTGTAAGGAGAGTTCACTGAAGTCCCTGAGTGAAGTTTTCTCCGCTCTCCTACGTCTACGTTCCTAAAATTTACTCTGCGGTTTCTGATGATCCTGGCTTACGAACGGCCACCATTCACCGTTCTCCTTACACTCGTGCGTCTCCATCGGCCTGAAAAGAAAGGGAGGACACGCAACTGCTGGCAGGTAAATTCAGCAAAGTTTGTCTCAACACAAAAGAGACAGCTCTGTGGTGACCCGTCTTCCACGGTAAAACATTTCCTAGCGAATAAGGAATCTTCCCATCGCAATGACAATATGAGGGAATTGCCACCGATGGATTTGCCGCTGTGCCTACACATCATCTTGAGGCCATACAGTAGTGAAGCACGGGAACCCAGGCGCTTCACCCTTTACCCTAGACCAGTGAAACACTGTCTCTAAACATGCCCACATGCCTGTATCTATGCCCGTTTAAAGTTAACGCTAAACCGAAATCTTCTGTCCCACTATTTTGCAGCATTTTAAAGAAGTACACTGGGAAAGATTTTTCTGCAAGGAAGGAACTGCAGGCGGCGTGGCTGAAATGAGAATATCATGCTGCACGAGCTCTTTGCCCTCAGATGTAGAAGTGTCATCAGTGGGCATCATAGAGAAACGGGACTTTAATAAGTGATCATCAACCTCTGTGAATTCCCTTTGCTCTAGACGCCTGAAATAAAGAGTTGTCCTGAGTCACATAAACCTCCACCGAGTGGTCTTCATGTGGCGCGGGAACATGCCGGTATAAGAGAATTCCGAAGAAGGCTGAACGTCCACAATTGAATGGTCATTGCCAGAAATGAAGTGGCAGCCGGATCAGACTGGGAAACTTCAGCTTCCATTAGACAATGAAGATGTGAGAATCTGGTACGTCCACAATTCAAGGTTTCCTTAGATCCATGAAATTCCGTGTTGAATTTTAGTCAGAAAAGGAAAACTCCGGAGCCGCTGTTCAGCAGGCCCGGGTGTAGCTCCCAGAGGCACACTGGTGCTCCTCTAGAATTTGGATAAAAATCGTTTTCACTGGAATAAAGAACCTTGATCAAGCCAGGTGGGTCTTGACAATCGAAATTGCTGCGTTTTTGCCCGGTATACTGACAAGAACCCACCTGTGCTAGTCCATGGCGTTTTCCGCACAGGAATCTGCATCGATTGAGCCAAGACAAAGGAAAGCTCAGGGACGCAGCACCCGTGTAGAAAAGCATTTGTACTTCAAAGATGAGGCCAATGAGGTGAAAGGACAAAGCCATGGCAAACAGTTTTGATCATCAGCAGAATTTCACGGAGCAATATTGCTGGGAGAGAAAAGGCACCACCTGAGGGAGGCACGCTCAACAAAACTACCTAGGGCAGGAGCCGCGTTGTCCCCAGGCACTAGGCGTGTCAGGCTTCAGCATTGTAAGGAGAGTTCACTGAAGTCCCTGAGTGAAGTTTTCTCCGCTCTCCTACGTCTACGTTCCTAAAATTTACTCTGTGGTTTCTGATGATCCTGGCTTACGAACGGCCACCATTCACCGTTCTCCTTACACTCGTGCGTCTCCATCGGCCTGAAAAGAAAGGGAGGACACGCAACTGCTGGCAGGTAAATTCAGCAAAGTTTGTCTCAACACAAAAGAGACAGCTCTGTGGTGACCCGTCTTCCACGGTAAAACATTTCCTAGCGAATAAGGAATCTTCCCATCGCAATGACAATATGAGGGAATTGCCACCGATGGATTTGCCGCTGTGCCTACACATCATCTTGAGGCCATACAGTAGTGAAGCACGGGAACCCAGGCGCTTCACCCTTTACCCTAGACCAGTGAAACACTGTCTCTAAACATGCCCACATGCCTGTATCTATGCCCGTTTAAAGTTAACGCTAAACCGAAATCTTCTGTCCCACTATTTTGCAGCATTTTAAAGAAGTACACTGGGAAAGATTTTTCTGCAAGGAAGGAACTGCAGGCGGCGTGGCTGAAATGAGAATATCATGCTGCACGAGCTCTTTGCCCTCAGATGTAGAAGTGTCATCAGTGGGCATCATAGAGAAACGGGACTTTAATAAGCGATCATCAACCTTTGTGAATTCCCTTTGCTCTAGACGCCTGAAATAAAGAGTTGTCCTGAGTCACATAAACCTCCACCGAGTGGTCTTCATGTGGCGCGGGAACATGCCGGTATAAGAGAATTCCGAAGAAGGCTGAACGTCCACAATTGAATGGTCATTGCCAGAAATGAAGTGGCAGCCGGATCAGACTGGGAAACTTCAGCTTCCATTAGACAATGAAGATGTGAGAATCTGGTACGTCCACAATTCACGGTTTCCTTAGATCCATGAAATTCCGTGTTGAATTTTAGTCAGAAAAGGAAAACTCCGGAGCCGCTGTTCAGCAGGCCCGGGTGTAGCTCCCAGAGGCACACTGGTGCTCCTCTAGAATTTGGATAAAAATCGTTTTCACTGGAATAAAGAACCTTGATCAAGCCAGGTGGGTCTTGACAATCGAATTTGCTGCGTTTTTGCCCGGTATACTGACAAGAACCCACCTGTGCTAGTCCATGGCGTATTCCGCACAGGAATCGGCATCGATTGAGCCAAGACAAAGGAAAGCTCAGGGACGCAGCACCCGTGTAGAAAAGTATTTGTACTTCAAAGATGAGGCCAATGAGGTGAAAGGACAAAGCCATGGCAAACAGTTTTGATCATCGGCAGAATTTCACGGAGCAATATTGCTGGGAGAGAAAAGGCACCACCTGAGGGAGGCACGCTCAACAAAACTACCTAGGGCTGGAGCCGCGTTGCCCCCAGGCACTAGGCGTGTCAGGCCTCAGCATTGTAAGGAGAGTTCACTGAAGTCCCTGAGTGAAGTTTTCTCCGCTGTCCTACGTCTACGTTCCTAAAATTTACTCTGCGGTTTCTGATGATCCTGGCTTACGAACGGCCACCATTCACCGTTCTCCTTACACTCGTGCGTCTCCATCGGCCTGATAAGAAAGGGAGGACACGCCACTGCTGGCAGGTAAATTCAGCAAAGTTTGTCTCAACACAAAAGAGACAGCTCTGTGGTGACCCGTCTTCCACGGTAAAACATTTCCTAGCGAATAAGGAATCTTCCCATCGCAATGACAATATGAGGGAATTGCCACCGATGGATTTGCCGCTGTGCCTACACATCATCTTGAGGCCATACAGTAGTGAAGCACGGGAACCCAGGCGCTTCACCCTTTACCCTAGACCAGTGAAACACTGTCTCTAAACATGCCCACATGCCTGTATCTATGCCCGTTTAAAGTTAACGCTAAACCGAAATCTTCTGTCCCACTATTTTGCAGCATTTTAAAGAAGTACACTGGGAAAGATTTTTCTCCAAGGAAGGAACTGCAGGCGGCGTGGCTGAAATGAGAATATCATGCTGCACGAGCTCTTTGCCCTCAGATGTAGAAGTGTCATCAGTGGGCATCATAGAGAAACGGGACTTTAATAAGTGATCATCAACCTCTGTGAATTCCCTTTGCTCTAGACGCCTGAAATAAAGAGTTGTCCTGAGTCACATAAACCTCCACCGAGTGGTCTTCATGTGGCGCGGGAACATGCCGGTATAAGAGAATTCCGAAGAAGGCTGAACGTCCACAATTGAATGGTCATTGCCAGAAATGAAGTGGCAGCCGGATCAGACTGGGAAACTTCAGCTTCCATTAGACAATGAAGATGTGAGAATCTGGTACGTCCACAATTCACGGTTTCCTTAGATCCATGAAATTCCGTGTTGAATTTTAGTCAGAAAAGGAAAACTCCGGAGCCGCTGTTCAGCAGGCCCGGGTGTAGCTCCCAGAGGCACACTGGTGCTCCTCTAGAATTTGGATAAAAATCGTTTTCACTGGAATAAAGAACCTTGATCAAGCCAGGTGGGTCTTGACAATCGAATTTGCTGCGTTTTTGCCCGGTATACTGACAAGAACCCACCTGTGCTAGTCCATGGCGTATTCCGCACAGGAATCGGCATCGATTGAGCCAAGACAAAGGAAAGCTCAGGGACGCAGCACCCGTGTAGAAAAGCATTTGTACTTCAAAGATGAGGCCAATGAGGTGAAAGGACAAAGCCATGGCAAACAGTTTTGATCATCGGCAGAATTTCACGGAGCAATATTGCTGGGAGAGAAAAGGCACCACCTGAGGGAGGCACGCTCAACAAAACTACCTAGGGCTGGAGCCGCGTTGCCCCCAGGCACTAGGCGTGTCAGGCCTCAGCATTGTAAGGAGAGTTCACTGAAGTCCCTGAGTGAAGTTTTCTCCGCTGTCCTACGTCTACGTTCCTAAAATTTACTCTGCGGTTTCTGATGATCCTGGCTTACGAACGGCCACCATTCACCGTTCTCCTTACACTCGTGCGTCTCCATCGGCCTGATAAGAAAGGGAGGACACGCCACTGCTGGCAGGTAAATTCAGCAAAGTTTGTCTCAACACAAAAGAGACAGCTCTGTGGTGACCCGTCTTCCACGGTAAAACATTTCCTAGCGAATAAGGAATCTTCCCATCGCAATGACAATATGAGGGAATTGCCACCGATGGATTTGCCGCTGTGCCTACACATCATCTTGAGGCCATACAGTAGTGAAGCACGGGAACCCAGGCGCTTCACCCTTTACCCTAGACCAGTGAAACACTGTCTCTAAACATGCCCACATGCCTGTATCTATGCCCGTTTAAAGTTAACGCTAAACCGAAATCTTCTGTCCCACTATTTTGCAGCATTTTAAAGAAGTACACTGGGAAAGATTTTTCTCCAAGGAAGGAACTGCAGGCGGCGTGGCTGAAATGAGAATATCATGCTGCACGAGCTCTTTGCCCTCAGATGTAGAAGTGTCATCAGTGGGCATCATAGAGAAACGGGACTTTAATAAGTGATCATCAACCTCTGTGAATTCCCTTTGCTCTAGACGCCTGAAATAAAGAGTTGTCCTGAGTCACATAAACCTCCACCGAGTGGTCTTCATGTGGCGCGGGAACATGCCGGTATAAGAGAATTCCGAAGAAGGCTGAACGTCCACAATTGAATGGTCATTGCCAGAAATGAAGTGGCAGCCGGATCAGACTGGGAAACTTCAGCTTCCATTAGACAATGAAGATGTGAGAATCTGGTACGTCCACAATTCACGGTTTCCTTAGATCCATGAAATTCCGTGTTGAATTTTAGTCAGAAAAGGAAAACTCCGGAGCCGCTGTTCAGCAGGCCCGGGTGTAGCTCCCAGAGGCACGCTGGTGCTCCTCTAGAATTTGGATAAAAATCGTTTTCACTGGAATAAAGAACCTTGATCAAGCCAGGTGGGTCTTGACAATCGAATTTGCTGCGTTTTTGCCCGGTATACTGACAAGAACCCACCTGTGCTAGTCCATGGCGTATTCCGCACAGGAATCGGCATCGATTGAGCCAAGACAAAGGAAAGCTCAGGGACGCAGCACCCGTGTAGAAAAGCATTTGTACTTCAAAGATGAGGCCAATGAGGTGAAAGGACAAAGCCATGGCAAACAGTTTTGATCATCGGCAGAATTTCACGGAGCAATATTGCTGGGAGAGAAAAGGCACCACCTGAGGGAGGCACGCTCAACAAAACTACCTAGGGCTGGAGCCGCGTTGCCCCCAGGCACTAGGCGTGTCAGGCCTCAGCATTGTAAGGAGAGTTCACTGAAGTCCCTGAGTGAAGTTTTCTCCGCTGTCCTACGTCTACGTTCCTAAAATTTACTCTGCGGTTTCTGATGATCCTGGCTTACGAACGGCCACCATTCACCGTTCTCCTTACACTCGTGCGTCTCCATCGGCCTGATAAGAAAGGGAGGACACGCCACTGCTGGCAGGTAAATTCAGCAAAGTTTGTCTCAACACAAAAGAGACAGCTCTGTGGTGACCCGTCTTCCACGGTAAAACATTTCCTAGCGAATAAGGAATCTTCCCATCGCAATGACAATATGAGGGAATTGCCACCGATGGATTTGCCGCTGTGCCTACACATCATCTTGAGGCCATACAGTAGTGAAGCACGGGAACCCAGGCGCTTCACCCTTTACCGTAGACCAGTGAAACACTGTCTCTAAACATGCCCACATGCCTGTATCTATGCCCGTTTAAAGTTAACGCTAAACCGAAATCTTCTGTCCCACTATTTTGCAGCATTTTAAAGAAGTACACTGGGAAAGATTTTTCTGCAAGGAAGGAACTGCAGCCGGCGTGGCTGAAATGAGAATATCATGCTGCACGAGCTCTTTGCCCTCAGATGTAGAAGTGTCATCAGTGGGCATCATAGAGAAACGGGACTTTAATAAGTGATCATCAACCTCTGTGAATTCCCTTTGCTCTAGACGCCTGAAATAAAGAGTTGTCCTGAGTCACATAAACCTCCACCGAGTGGTCTTCATGTGGCGCGGGAACATGCCGGTATAAGAGAATTCCGAAGAAGGCTGAACGTCCACAATTGAATGGTCATTGCCAGAAATGAAGTGGCAGCCGGATCAGACTGGGAAACTTCAGCTTCCATTAGACAATGAAGATGTGAGAATCTGGTACGTCCACAATTCACGGTTTCCTTAGATCCATGAAATTCCGTGTTGAATTTTAGTCAGAAAAGGAAAACTCCGGAGCCGCTGTTCAGCAGGCCCGGGTGTAGCTCCCAGAGGCACGCTGGTGCTCCTCTAGAATTTGGATAAAAATCGTTTTCACTGGAATAAAGAACCTTGATCAAGCCAGGTGGGTCTTGACAATCAAATTTGCTGCGTTTTTGCCCGGTATACTGACAAGAACCCACCTGTGCTAGTCCATGGCGTATTCCGCACAGGAATCGGCATCGATTGAGCCAAGACAAAGGAAAGCTCAGGGACGCAGCACCCGTGTAGAAAAGCATTTGTACTTCAAAGATGAGGCCAATGAGGTGAAAGGACAAAGCCATGGCAAACAGTTTTGATCATCGGCAGAATTTCACGGAGCAATATTGCTGGGAGAGAAAAGGCACCACCTGAGGGAGGCATGCTCAACAAAACTACGTAGGGCTGGAGCCGCGTTGCCCCCAGGCACTAGGCGTGTCAGGCCTCAGCATTGTAAGGAGAGTTCACTGAAGTCCCTGAGTGAAGTTTTCTCCGCTGTCCTACGTCTACGTTCCTAAAATTTACTCTGCGGTTTCTGATGATCCTGGCTTACGAACGGCCACCATTCACCGTTCTCCTTACACTCGTGCGTCTCCATCGGCCTGAAAAGAAAGGGAGGACACGCAACTGCTGGCAGGTAAATTCAGCAAAGTTTGTCTCAACACAAAAGAGACAGCTCTGTGGTGACCCGTCTTCCACGGTAAAACATTTCCTAGCGAATAAGGAATCTTCCCATCGCAATGACAATATGAGGGAATTGCCACCGATGGATTTGCCGCTGTGCCTACACATCATCTTGAGGCCATACAGTAGTGAAGCACGAGAACCCAGGCGCTTCACCCTTTACCCTAGACCAGTGAAACACTGTCTCTAAACATGCCCACATGCCTGTATCTATGCCCGTTTAAAGTTAACGCTAAACCGAAATCTTCTGTCCCACTATTTTGCAGCATTTTAAAGAAGTACACTGGGAAAGATTTTTCTGCAAGGAAGGAACTGCAGCCGGCGTGGCTGAAATGAGAATATCATGCTGCACGAGCTCTTTGCCCTCAGATGTAGAAGTGTCATCAGTGGGCATCATAGAGAAACGGGACTTTAATAAGTGATCATCAACCTCTGTGAATTCCCTTTGCTCTAGACGCCTGAAATAAAGAGTTGTCCTGAGTCACATAAACCTCCACCGAGTGGTCTTCATGTGGCGCGGGAACATGCCGGTATAAGAGAATTCCGAAGAAGGCTGAACGTCCACAATTGAATGGTCATTGCCAGAAATGAAGTGGCAGCCGGATCAGACTGGGAAACTTCAGCTTCCATTAGACAATGAAGATGTGAGAATCTGGTACGTCCACAATTCACGGTTTCCTTAGATCCATGAAGTTCCGTGTTGAATTTTAGTCAGAAAAGGAAAACTCCGGAGCCGCTGTTCAGCAGGCCCGGGTGTAGCTCCCAGAGGCACGCTGGTGATCCTCTAGAATTTGGATAAAAATCGTTTTCACTGGAATAAAGAACCTTGATCAAGCCAGGTGGGTCTTGACAATCGAATTTGCTGCGTTTTTGCCCGGTATACTGACAAGAACCCACCTGTGCTAGTCCATGGCGTATTCAGCACAGGAATCTGCATCGATTGAGCCAAGACAAAGGAAAGCTCAGGGACGCAGCACCCGTGTAGAAAAGCATTTGTACTTCAAAGATGAGGCCAATGAGGTGAAAGGACAAAGCCATGGCAAACAGTTTTGATCATCGGCAGAATTTCACGGAGCAATATTGCTGGGAGAGAAAAGGCACCACCTGAGGGAGGCACGCTCAACAAAACTACCTAGGGCAGGAGCCGCGTTGCCCCCAGGCACTAGGCGTGTCAGGCCTCAGCATTGTAAGGAGAGTTCACTGAAGTCCCTGAGTGAAGTTTTCTCCGCTGTCCTACGTCTACGTTCCTAAAATTTACTCTGCGGTTTCTGATGATCCTGGCTTACGAACGGCCACCATTCACCGTTCTCCTTACACTCGTGCGTCTCCATCGGCCTGAAAAGAAAGGGAGGACACGCAACTGCTGGCAGGTAAATTCAGCAAAGTTTGTCTCAACACAAAAGAGACAGCTCTGTGGTGACCCGTCTTCCACGGTAAAACATTTCCTAGCGAATAAGGAATCTTCCCATCGCAATGACAATATGAGGGAATTGCCACCGATGGATTTGCCGCTGTGCCTACACATCATCTTGAGGCCATACAGTAGTGAAGCACGGGAACCCAGGCGCTTCACCCTTTACCCTAGACCAGTGAAACACTGTCTCTAAACATGCCCACATGCCTGTATCTATGCCCGTTTAAAGTTAACGCTAAACCGAAATCTTCTGTCCCACTATTTTGCAGCATTTTAAAGAAGTACACTGGGAAAGATTTTTCTGCAAGGAAGGAACTGCAGGCGGCGTGGCTGAAATGAGAATATCATGCTGCACGAGCTCTTTGCCCTCAGATGTAGAAGTGTCATCAGTGGGCATCATAGAGAAACGGGACTTTAATAAGTGATCATCAACCTCTGTGAATTCCCTTTGCTCTAGACGCCTGAAATAAAGAGTTGTCCTGAGTCACATAAACCTCCACCGAGTGGTCTTCATGTGGCGCGGGAACATGCCGGTATAAGAGAATTCCGAAGAAGGCTGAACGTCCACAATTGAATGGTCATTGCCAGAAATGAAGTGGCAGCCGGATCAGACTGGGAAACTTCAGCTTCCATTAGACAATGAAGATGTGAGAATCTGGTAC
This sequence comes from Tenrec ecaudatus, assembly GCF_050624435.1. Taxonomy (NCBI): domain Eukaryota; kingdom Metazoa; phylum Chordata; class Mammalia; order Afrosoricida; family Tenrecidae; genus Tenrec; species Tenrec ecaudatus. The sequence continues at coordinate 1,542,467 of NW_027457624.1, read as the reverse complement.
GTCCACAATTCACGGTTTCCTTAGATCCATGAAGTTCCGTGTTGAATTTTAGTCAGAAAAGGAAAACTCCGGAGCCGCTGTTCAGCAGGCCCGGGTGTAGCTCCCAGAGGCACGCTGGTGCTCCTCTAGAATTTGGATAAAAATCGTTTTCACTGGAATAAAGAACCTTGATCAAGCCAGGTGGGTCTTGACAATCGAATTTGCTGCGTTTTTGCCCGGTATACTGACAAGAACCCACCTGTGCTAGTCCATGGCGTATTCAGCACAGGAATCTGCATCGATTGAGCCAAGACAAAGGAAAGCTCAGGGACGCAGCACCCGTGTAGAAAAGCATTTGTACTTCAAAGATGAGGCCAATGAGGTGAAAGGACAAAGCCATGGCAAACAGTTTTGATCATCGGCAGAATTTCACGGAGCAATATTGCTGGGAGAGAAAAGGCACCACCTGAGGGAGGCACGCTCAACAAAACTACCTAGGGCAGGAGCCGCGTTGCCCCCAGGCACTAGGCGTGTCAGGCCTCAGCATTGTAAGGAGAGTTCACTGAAGTCCCTGAGTGAAGTTTTCTCCGCTGTCCTACGTCTACGTTCCTAAAATTTACTCTGCGGTTTCTGATGATCCTGGCTTACGAACGGCCACCATTCACCGTTCTCCTTACACTCGTGCGTCTCCATCGGCCTGAAAAGAAAGGGAGGACACGCAACTGCTGGCAGGTAAATTCAGCAAAGTTTGTCTCAACACAAAAGAGACAGCTCTGTGGTGACCCGTCTTCCACGGTAAAACATTTCCTAGCGAATAAGGAATCTTCCCATCGCAATGACAATATGAGGGAATTGCCACCGATGGATTTGCCGCTGTGCCTACACATCATCTTGAGGCCATACAGTAGTGAAGCACGGGAACCCAGGCGCTTCACCCTTTACCCTAGACCAGTGAAACACTGTCTCTAAACATGCCCACATGCCTGTATCTATGCCCGTTTAAAGTTAACGCTAAACCGAAATCTTCTGTCCCACTATTTTGCAGCATTTTAAAGAAGTACACTGGGAAAGATTTTTCTGCAAGGAAGGAACTGCAGGCGGCGTGGCTGAAATGAGAATATCATGCTGCACGAGCTCTTTGCCCTCAGATGTAGAAGTGTCATCAGTGGGCATCATAGAGAAACGGGACTTTAATAAGTGATCATCAACCTCTGTGAATTCCCTTTGCTCTAGACGCCTGAAATAAAGAGTTGTCCTGAGTCACATAAACCTCCACCGAGTGGTCTTCATGTGGCGCGGGAACATGCCGGTATAAGAGAATTCCGAAGAAGGCTGAACGTCCACAATTGAATGGTCATTGCCAGAAATGAAGTGGCAGCCGGATCAGACTGGGAAACTTCAGCTTCCATTAGACAATGAAGATGTGAGAATCTGGTACGTCCACAATTCATGGTTTCCTTAGATCCATGAAGTTCCGTGTTGAATTTTAGTCAGAAAAGGAAAACTCCGGAGCCGCTGTTCAGCAGGCCCGGGTGTAGCTCCCAGAGGCACACTGGTGCTCCTCTAGAATTTGGATAAAAATCGTTTTCACTGGAATAAAGAACCTTGATCAAGCCAGGTGGGTCTTGACAATCGAAATTGCTGCGTTTTTGCCCGGTATACTGACAAGAACCCACCTGTGCTAGTCCATGGCGTTTTCCGCACAGGAATCTGCATCGATTGAGCCAAGACAAAGGAAAGCTCAGGGACGCAGCACCCGTGTAGAAAAGCATTTGTACTTCAAAGATGAGGCCAATGAGGTGAAAGGACAAAGCCATGGCAAACAGTTTTGATCATCGGCAGAATTTCACGGAGCAATATTGCTGGGAGAGAAAAGGCACCACCTGAGGGAGGCACGCTCAACAAAACTACCTAGGGCAGGAGCCGCGTTGCCCCCAGGCACTAGGCGTGTCAGGCCTCAGCATTGTAAGGAGAGTTCACTGAAGTCCCTGAGTGAAGTTTTCTCCGCTGTCCTACGTCTACGTTCCTAAAATTTACTCTGCGGTTTCTGATGATCCTGGCTTACGAACGGCCACCATTCACCGTTCTCCTTACACTCGTGCATCTCCATCGGCCTGAAAAGAAAGGGAGGACACGCAACTGCTGGCAGGTAAATTCAGCAAAGTTTGTCTCAACACAAAAGAGACAGCTCTGTGGTGACCCGTCTTCCACGGTAAAACATTTCCTAGCGAATAAGGAATCTTCCCATCGCAATGACAATATGAGGGAATTGCCACCGATGGATTTGCCGCTGTGCCTACACATCATCTTGAGGCCATACAGTAGTGAAGCACGGGAACCCAGGCGCTTCACCCTTTACCCTAGACCAGTGAAACACTGTCTCTAAACATGCCCACATGCCTGTATCTATGCCCGTTTAAAGTTAACGCTAAACCGAAATCTTCTGTCCCACTATTTTGCAGCATTTTAAAGAAGTACACTGGGAAAGATTTTTCTGCAAGGAAGGAACTGCAGGCGGCGTGGCTGAAATGAGAATATCATGCTGCACGAGCTCTTTGCCCTCAGATGTAGAAGTGTCATCAGTGGGCATCATAGAGAAACGGGACTTTAATAAGTGATCATCAACCTCTGTGAATTCCCTTTGCTCTAGACGCCTGAAATAAAGAGTTGTCCTGAGTCACATAAACCTCCACCGAGTGGTCTTCATGTGGCGCGGGAACATGCCGGTATAAGAGAATTCCGAAGAAGGCTGAACGTCCACAATTGAATGGTCATTGCCAGAAATGAAGTGGCAGCCGGATCAGACTGGGAAACTTCAGCTTCCATTAGACAATGAAGATGTGAGAATCTGGTACGTCCACAATTCACGGTTTCCTTAGATCCATGAAATTCCGTGTTGAATTTTAGTCAGAAAAGGAAAACTCCGGAGCCGCTGTTCAGCAGGCCCGGGTGTAGCTCCCAGAGGCACACTGGTGCTCCTCTAGAATTTGGATAAAAATCGTTTTCACTGGAATAAAGAACCTTGATCAAGCCAGGTGGGTCTTGACAATCAAAATTGCTGCGTTTTTGCCCGGTATACTGACAAGAACCCACCTGTGCTAGTCCATGGCGTATTCCGCACAGGAATCTGCATCGATTGAGCCAAGACAAAGGAAAGCTCAGGGACGCAGCACCCGTGTAGAAAAGCATTTGTACTTCAAAGATGAGGCCAATGAGGTGAAAGGACAAAGCCATGGCAAACAGTTTTGAACATCGGCAGAATTTCACGGAGCAATATTGCTGGGAGAGAAAAGGCACCACCTGAGGGAGGCACGCTCAACAAAACTACCTAGGGCAGGAGCCGCGTTGCCCCCAGGCACTAGGCGTGTCAGGCCTCAGCATTGTAAGGAGAGTTCACTGAAGTCCCTGAGTGAAGTTTTCTCCGCTGTCCTACGTCTACGTTCCTAAAATTTACTCTGCGGTTTCTGATGATCCTGGCTTACGAACGGCCACCATTCACCGTTCTCCTTACACTCGTGCGTCTCCATCGGCCTGAAAAGAAAGGGAGGACACGCAACTGCTGGCAGGTAAATTCAGCAAAGTTTGTCTCAACACAAAAGAGACAGCTCTGTGGTGACCCGTCTTCCACGGTAAAACATTTCCTAGCGAATAAGGAATCTTCCCATCGCAATGACAATATGAGGGAATTGCCACCGATGGATTTGCCGCTGTGCCTACACATCATCTTGAGGCCATACAGTAGTGAAGCACGGGAACCCAGGCGCTTCACCCTTTACCCTAGACCAGTGAAACACTGTCTCTAAACATGCCCACATGCCTGTATCTATGCCCGTTTAAAGTTAACGCTAAACCGAAATCTTCTGTCCCACTATTTTGCAGCATTTTAAAGAAGTACACTGGGAAAGATTTTTCTGCAAGGAAGGAACTGCAGGCGGCGTGGCTGAAATGAGAATATCATGCTGCACGAGCTCTTTGCCCTCAGATGTAGAAGTGTCATCAGTGGGCATCATAGAGAAACGGGACTTTAATAAGTGATCATCAACCTCTGTGAATTCCCTTTGCTCTAGACGCCTGAAATAAAGAGTTGTCCTGAGTCACATAAACCTCCACCGAGTGGTCTTCATGTGGCGCGGGAACATGCCGGTATAAGAGAATTCCGAAGACGGCTGAACGTCCACAATTGAATGGTCATTGCCAGAAATGAAGTGGCAGCCAGATCAGACTGGGAAACTTCAGCTTCCATTAGACAATGAAGATGTGAGAATCTGGTACGTCCACAATTCACGGTTTCCTTAGATCCCTGAAATTCCGTGTTGAATTTTAGTCAGAAAAGGAAAACTCCGGAGCCGCTGTTCAGCAGGCCCGGGTGTAGCTCCCAGAGGCACACTGGTGCTCCTCTAGAATTTGGATAAAAATCGTTTTCACTGGAATAAAGAACCTTGATCAAGCCAGGTGGGTCTTGACAATCGAAATTGCTGCGTTTTTGCCCGGTATACTGACAAGAACCCACCTGTGCTAGTCCATGGCGTATTCCGCACAGGAATCTGCATCGATTGAGCCAAGACAAAGGAAAGCTCAGGGACGCAGCACCCGTGTAGAAAAGCATTTGTACTTCAAAGATGAGGCCAATGAGGTGAAAGGACAAAGCCATGGCAAACAGTTTTGAACATCGGCAGAATTTCACGGAGCAATATTGCTGGGAGAGAAAAGGCACCACCTGAGGGAGGCACGCTCAACAAAACTACCTAGGGCAGGAGCCGCGTTGCCCCCAGGCACTAGGCGTGTCAGGCCTCAGCATTGTAAGGAGAGTTCACTGAAGTCCCTGAGTGAAGTTTTCTCCGCTGTCCTACGTCTACGTTCCTAAAATTTACTCTGCGGTTTCTGATGATCCTGGCTTACGAACGGCCACCATTCACCGTTCTCCTTACACTCGTGCGTCTCCATCGGCCTGAAAAGAAAGGGAGGACACGCAACTGCTGGCAGGTAAATTCAGCAAAGTTTGTCTCAACACAAAAGAGACAGCTCTGTGGTGACCCGTCTTCCACGGTAAAACATTTCCTAGCGAATAAGGAATCTTCCCATCGCAATGACAATATGAGGGAATTGCCACCGATGGATTTGCCGCTGTGCCTACACATCATCTTGAGGCCATACAGTAGTGAAGCACGGGAACCCAGGCGCTTCACCCTTTACCCTAGACCAGTGAAACACTGTCTCTAAACATGCCCACATGCCTGTATCTATGCCCGTTTAAAGTTAACGCTAAACCGAAATCTTCTGTCCCACTATTTTGCAGCATTTTAAAGAAGTACACTGGGAAAGATTTTTCTGCAAGGAAGGAACTGCAGGCGGCGTGGCTGAAATGAGAATATCATGCTGCACGAGCTCTTTGCCCTCAGATGTAGAAGTGTCATCAGTGGGCATCATAGAGAAACGGGACTTTAATAAGTGATCATCAACCTCTGTGAATTCCCTTTGCTCTAGACGCCTGAAATAAAGAGTTGTCCTGAGTCACATAAACCTCCACCGAGTGGTCTTCATGTGGCGCGGGAACATGCCGGTATAAGAGAATTCCGAAGACGGCTGAACGTCCACAATTGAATGGTCATTGCCAGAAATGAAGTGGCAGCCAGATCAGACTGGGAAACTTCAGCTTCCATTAGACAATGAAGATGTGAGAATCTGGTACGTCCACAATTCACGGTTTCCTTAGATCCCTGAAATTCCGTGTTGAATTTTAGTCAGAAAAGGAAAACTCCGGAGCCGCTGTTCAGCAGGCCCGGGTGTAGCTCCCAGAGGCACACTGGTGCTCCTCTAGAATTTGGATAAAAATCGTTTTCACTGGAATAAAGAACCTTGATCAAGCCAGGTGGGTCTTGACAATCGAAATTGCTGCGTTTTTGCCCGGTATACTGACAAGAACCCACCTGTGCTAGTCCATGGCGTATTCCGCACAGGAATCTGCATCGATTGAGCCAAGACAAAGGAAAGCTCAGGGACGCAGCACCCGTGTAGAAAAGCATTTGTACTTCAAAGATGAGGCCAATGAGGTGAAAGGACAAAGCCATGGCAAACAGTTTTGATCATCGGCAGAATTTCACGGAGCAATATTGCTGGGAGAGAAAAGGCACCACCTGAGGGAGGCACGCTCAACAAAACTACCTAGGGCAGGAGCCGCGTTGCCCCCAGGCACTAGGCGTGTCAGGCCTCAGCATTGTAAGGAGAGTTCACTGAAGTCCCTGAGTGAAGTTTTCTCCGCTGTCCTACGTCTACATTCCTAAAATTTACTCTGCGGTTTCTGATGATCCTGGCTTACGAACGGCCACCATTCACCGTTCTCCTTACACTCGTGCGTCTCCATCGGCCTGAAAAGAAAGGGAGGACACGCAACTGCTGGCAGGTAAATTCAGCAAAGTTTGTCTCAACACAAAAGAGACAGCTCTGTGGTGACCCGTCTTCCACGGTAAAACATTTCCTAGCGAATAAGGAATCTTCCCATCGCAATGACAATATGAGGGAATTGCCACCGATGGATTTGCCGCTGTGCCTACACATCATCTTGAGGCCATACAGTAGTGAAGCACGGGAACCCAGGCGCTTCACCCTTTACCCTAGACCAGTGAAACACTGTCTCTAAACATGCCCACATGCCTGTATCTATGCCCGTTTAAAGTTAACGCTAAACCGAAATCTTCTGTCCCACTATTTTGCAGCATTTTAAAGAAGTACACTGGGAAAGATTTTTCTGCAAGGAAGGAACTGCAGGCGGCGTGGCTGAAATGAGAATATCATGCTGCACGAGCTCTTTGCCCTCAGATGTAGAAGTGTCATCAGTGGGCATCATAGAGAAACGGGACTTTAATAAGTGATCATCAACCTCTGTGAATTCCCTTTGCTCTAGACGCCTGAAATAAAGAGTTGTCCTGAGTCACATAAACCTCCACCGAGTGGTCTTCATGTGGCGCGGGAACATGCCGGTATAAGAGAATTCCGAAGACGGCTGAACGTCCACAATTGAATGGTCATTGCCAGAAATGAAGTGGCAGCCAGATCAGACTGGGAAACTTCAGCTTCCATTAGACAATGAAGATGTGAGAATCTGGTACGTCCACAATTCACGGTTTCCTTAGATCCCTGAAATTCCGTGTTGAATTTTAGTCAGAAAAGGAAAACTCCGGAGCCGCTGTTCAGCAGGCCCGGGTGTAGCTCCCAGAGGCACACTGGTGCTCCTCTAGAATTTGGATAAAAATCGTTTTCACTGGAATAAAGAACCTTGATCAAGCCAGGTGGGTCTTGACAATCGAAATTGCTGCGTTTTTGCCCGGTATACTGACAAGAACCCACCTGTGCTAGTCCATGGCGTATTCCGCACAGGAATCTGCATCGATTGAGCCAAGACAAAGGAAAGCTCAGGGACGCAGCACCCGTGTAGAAAAGCATTTGTACTTCAAAGATGAGGCCAATGAGGTGAAAGGACAAAGCCATGGCAAACAGTTTTGATCATCGGCAGAATTTCACGGAGCAATATTGCTGGGAGAGAAAAGGCACCACCTGAGGGAGGCACGCTCAACAAAACTACCTAGGGCAGGAGCCGCGTTGCCCCCAGGCACTAGGCGTGTCAGGCCTCAGCATTGTAAGGAGAGTTCACTGAAGTCCCTGAGTGAAGTTTTCTCCGCTGTCCTACGTCTACATTCCTAAAATTTACTCTGCGGTTTCTGATGATCCTGGCTTACGAACGGCCACCATTCACCGTTCTCCTTACACTCGTGCGTCTCCATCGGCCTGAAAAGAAAGGGAGGACACGCAACTGCTGGCAGGTAAATTCAGCAAAGTTTGTCTCAACACAAAAGAGACAGCTCTGTGGTGACCCGTCTTCCACGGTAAAACATTTCCTAGCGAATAAGGAATCTTCCCATCGCAATGACAATATGAGGGAATTGCCACCGATGGATTTGCCGCTGTGCCTACACATCATCTTGAGGCCATACAGTAGTGAAGCACGGGAACCCAGGCGCTTCACCCTTTACCCTAGACCAGTGAAACACTGTCTCTAAACATGCCCACATGCCTGTATCTATGCCCGTTTAAAGTTAACGCTAAACCGAAATCTTCTGTCCCACTATTTTGCAGCATTTTAAAGAAGTACACTGGGAAAGATTTTTCTGCAAGGAAGGAACTGCAGGCGGCGTGGCTGAAATGAGAATATCATGCTGCACGAGCTCTTTGCCCTCAGATATAGAAGTGTCATCAGTGGGCATCATAGAGAAACGGGACTTTAATAAGTGATCATCAACCTCTGTGAATTCCCTTTGCTCTAGACGCCTGAAATAAAGAGTTGTCCTGAGTCACATAAACCTCCACCGAGTGGTCTTCATGTGGCGCGGGAACATGCCGGTATAAGAGAATTCCGAAGACGGCTGAACGTCCACAATTGAATGGTCATTGCCAGAAATGAAGTGGCAGCCGGATCAGACTGGGAAACTTCAGCTTCCATTAGACAATGAAGATGTGAGAATCTGGTACGTCCACAATTCACGGTTTCCTTAGATCCCTGAAATTCCGTGTTGAATTTTAGTCAGAAAAGGAAAACTCCGGAGCCGCTGTTCAGCAGGCCCGGGTGTAGCTCCCAGAGGCACACTGGTGCTCCTCTAGAATTTGGATAAAAATCGTTTTCACTGGAATAAAGAACCTTGATCAAGCCAGGTGGGTCTTGACAATCGAAATTGCTGCGTTTTTGCCCGGTATACTGACAAGAACCCACCTGTGCTAGTCCATGGCGTATTCCGCACAGGAATCTGCATCGATTGAGCCAAGACAAAGGAAAGCTCAGGGACGCAGCACCCGTGTAGAAAAGCTTTTGTACTTCAAAGATGAGGCCAATGAGGTGAAAGGACAAAGCCATGGCAAACAGTTTTGAACATCGGCAGAATTTCACGGAGCAATATTGCTGGGAGAGAAAAGGCACCACCTGAGGGAGGCACGCTCAACAAAACTACCTAGGGCAGGAGCCGCGTTGCCCCCAGGCACTAGGCGTGTCAGGCCTCAGCATTGTAAGGAGAGTTCACTGAAGTCCCTGAGTGAAGTTTTCTCCGCTGTCCTACGTCTACGTTCCTAAAATTTACTCTGCGGTTTCTGATGATCCTGGCTTACGAACGGCCACCATTCACCGATCTCCTTACACTCGTGCGTCTCCATCGGCCTGAAAAGAAAGGGAGGACACGCAACTGCTGGCAGGTAAATTCAGCAAAGTTTGTCTCAACACAAAAGAGACAGCTCTGTGGTGACCCGTCTTCCACGGTAAAACATTTCCTAGCGAATAAGGAATCTTCCCATCGCAATGACAATATGAGGGAATTGCCACCGATGGATTTGCCGCTGTGCCTACACATCATCTTGAGGCCATACAGTAGTGAAGCACGGGAACCCAGGCGCTTCACCCTTTACCCTAGACCAGTGAAACACTGTCTCTAAACATGCCCACATGCCTGTATCTATGCCCGTTTAAAGTTAACGCTAAACCGAAATCTTCTGTCCCACTATTTTGCAGCATTTTAAAGAAGTACACTGGGAAAGATTTTTCTGCAAGGAAGGAACTGCAGGCGGCGTGGCTGAAATGAGAATATCATGCTGCACGAGCTCTTTGCCCTCAGATGTAGAAGTGTCATCAGTGGGCATCATAGAGAAACGGGACTTTAATAAGTGATCATCAACCTCTGTGAATTCCCTTTGCTCTAGACGCCTGAAATAAAGAGTTGTCCTGAGTCACATAAACCTCCACCGAGTGGTCTTCATGTGGCGCGGGAACATGCCGGTATAAGAGAATTCCGAAGAAGGCTGAACGTCCACAATTGAATGGTCATTGCCAGAAATGAAGTGGCAGCCGGATCAGACTGGGAAACTTCAGCTTCCATTAGACAATGAAGATGTGAGAATCTGGTACGTCCACAATTCACGGTTTCCTTAGATCCATGAAATTCCGTGTTGAATTTTAGTCAGAAAAGGAAAACTCCGGAGCCGCTGTTCAGCAGGCCCGGGTGTAGCTCCCAGAGGCACACTGGTGCTCCTCTAGAATTTGGATAAAAATCGTTTTCACTGGAATAAAGAACCTTGATCAAGCCAGGTGGGTCTTGACAATCAAAATTGCTGCGTTTTTGCCCGGTATACTGACAAGAACCCACCTGTGCTAGTCCATGGCGTATTCCGCACAGGAATCTGCATCGATTGAGCCAAGACAAAGGAAAGCTCAGGGACGCAGCACCCGTGTAGAAAAGCTTTTGTACTTCAAAGATGAGGCCAATGAGGTGAAAGGACAAAGCCATGGCAAACAGTTTTGAACATCGGCAGAATTTCACGGAGCAATATTGCTGGGAGAGAAAAGGCACCACCTGAGGGAGGCACGCTCAACAAAACTACCTAGGGCAGGAGCCGCGTTGCCCCCAGGCACTAGGCGCGTCAGGCCTCAGCATTGTAAGGAGAGTTCACTGAAGTCCCTGAGTGAAGTTTTCTCCGCTGTCCTACGTCTACGTTCCTAAAATTTACTCTGCGGTTTCTGATGATCCTGGCTTACGAACGGCCACCATTCACCGATCTCCTTACACTCGTGCGTCTCCATCGGCCTGAAAAGAAAGGGAGGACACGCAACTGCTGGCAGGTAAATTCAGCAAAGTTTGTCTCAACACAAAAGAGACAGCTCTGTGGTGACCCGTCTTCCACGGTAAAACATTTCCTAGCGAATAAGGAATCTTCCCATCGCAATGACAATATGAGGGAATTGCCACCGATGGATTTGCCGCTGTGCCTACACATCATCTTGAGGCCATACAGTAGTGAAGCACGGGAACCCAGGCGCTTCACCCTTTACCCTAGACCAGTGAAACACTGTCTCTAAACATGCCCACATGCCTGTATCTATGCCCGTTTAAAGTTAACGCTAAACCGAAATCTTCTGTCCCACTATTTTGCAGCATTTTAAAGAAGTACACTGGGAAAGATTTTTCTGCAAGGAAGGAACTGCAGGCGGCGTGGCTGAAATGAGAATATCATGCTGCACGAGCTCTTTGCCCTCAGATGTAGAAGTGTCATCAGTGGGCATCATAGAGAAACGGGACTTTAATAAGTGATCATCAACCTCTGTGAATTCCCTTTGCTCTAGACGCCTGAAATAAAGAGTTGTCCTGAGTCACATAAACCTCCACCGAGTGGTCTTCATGTGGCGCGGGAACATGCCGGTATAAGAGAATTCCGAAGACGGCTGAACGTCCACAATTGAATGGTCATTGCCAGAAATGAAGTGGCAGCCAGATCAGACTGGGAAACTTCAGCTTCCATTAGACAATGAAGATGTGAGAATCTGGTACGTCCACAATTCACGGTTTCCTTAGATCCCTGAAATTCCGTGTTGAATTTTAGTCAGAAAAGGAAAACTCCGGAGCCGCTGTTCAGCAGGCCCGGGTGTAGCTCCCAGAGGCACACTGGTGCTCCTCTAGAATTTGGATAAAAATCGTTTTCACTGGAATAAAGAACCTTGATCAAGCCAGGTGGGTCTTGACAATCGAAATTGCTGCGTTTTTGCCCGGTATACTGACAAGAACCCACCTGTGCTAGTCCATGGCGTATTCCGCACAGGAATCTGCATCGATTGAGCCAAGACAAAGGAAAGCTCAGGGACGCAGCACCCGTGTAGAAAAGCATTTGTACTTCAAAGATGAGGCCAATGAGGTGAAAGGACAAAGCCATGGCAAACAGTTTTGATCATCGGCAGAATTTCACGGAGCAATATTGCTGGGAGAGAAAAGGCACCACCTGAGGGAGGCACGCTCAACAAAACTACCTAGGGCAGGAGCCGCGTTGCCCCCAGGCACTAGGCGTGTCAGGCCTCAGCATTGTAAGGAGAGTTCACTGAAGTCCCTGAGTGAAGTTTTCTCCGCTGTCCTACGTCTACATTCCTAAAATTTACTCTGCGGTTTCTGATGATCCTGGCTTACGAACGGCCACCATTCACCGTTCTCCTTACACTCGTGCGTCTCCATCGGCCTGAAAAGAAAGGGAGGACACGCAACTGCTGGCAGGTAAATTCAGCAAAGTTTGTCTCAACACAAAAGAGACAGCTCTGTGGTGACCCGTCTTCCACGGTAAAACATTTCCTAGCGAATAAGGAATCTTCCCATCGCAATGACAATATGAGGGAATTGCCACCGATGGATTTGCCGCTGTGCCTACACATCATCTTGAGGCCATACAGTAGTGAAGCACGGGAACCCAGGCGCTTCACCCTTTACCCTAGACCAGTGAAACACTGTCTCTAAACATGCCCACATGCCTGTATCTATGCCCGTTTAAAGTTAACGCTAAACCGAAATCTTCTGTCCCACTATTTTGCAGCATTTTAAAGAAGTACACTGGGAAAGATTTTTCTGCAAGGAAGGAACTGCAGGCGGCGTGGCTGAAATGAGAATATCATGCTGCACGAGCTCTTTGCCCTCAGATATAGAAGTGTCATCAGTGGGCATCATAGAGAAACGGGACTTTAATAAGTGATCATCAACCTCTGTGAATTCCCTTTGCTCTAGACGCCTGAAATAAAGAGTTGTCCTGAGTCACATAAACCTCCACCGAGTGGTCTTCATGTGGCGCGGGAACATGCCGGTATAAGAGAATTCCGAAGACGGCTGAACGTCCACAATTGAATGGTCATTGCCAGAAATGAAGTGGCAGCCGGATCAGACTGGGAAACTTCAGCTTCCATTAGACAATGAAGATGTGAGAATCTGGTACGTCCACAATTCACGGTTTCCTTAGATCCCTGAAATTCCGTGTTGAATTTTAGTCAGAAAAGGAAAACTCCGGAGCCGCTGTTCAGCAGGCCCGGGTGTAGCTCCCAGAGGCACACTGGTGCTCCTCTAGAATTTGGATAAAAATCGTTTTCACTGGAATAAAGAACCTTGATCAAGCCAGGTGGGTCTTGACAATCGAAATTGCTGCGTTTTTGCCCGGTATACTGACAAGAACCCACCTGTGCTAGTCCATGGCGTATTCCGCACAGGAATCTGCATCGATTGAGCCAAGACAAAGGAAAGCTCAGGGACGCAGCACCCGTGTAGAAAAGCTTTTGTACTTCAAAGATGAGGCCAATGAGGTGAAAGGACAAAGCCATGGCAAACAGTTTTGAACATCGGCAGAATTTCACGGAGCAATATTGCTGGGAGAGAAAAGGCACCACCTGAGGGAGGCACGCTCAACAAAACTACCTAGGGCAGGAGCCGCGTTGCCCCCAGGCACTAGGCGTGTCAGGCCTCAGCATTGTAAGGAGAGTTCACTGAAGTCCCTGAGTGAAGTTTTCTCCGCTGTCCTACGTCTACGTTCCTAAAATTTACTCTGCGGTTTCTGATGATCCTGGCTTACGAACGGCCACCATTCACCGATCTCCTTACACTCGTGCGTCTCCATCGGCCTGAAAAGAAAGGGAGGACACGCAACTGCTGGCAGGTAAATTCAGCAAAGTTTGTCTCAACACAAAAGAGACAGCTCTGTGGTGACCCGTCTTCCACGGTAAAACATTTCCTAGCGAATAAGGAATCTTCCCATCGCAATGACAATATGAGGGAATTGCCACCGATGGATTTGCCGCTGTGCCTACACATCATCTTGAGGCCATACAGTAGTGAAGCACGGGAACCCAGGCGCTTCACCCTTTACCCTAGACCAGTGAAACACTGTCTCTAAACATGCCCACATGCCTGTATCTATGCCCGTTTAAAGTTAACGCTAAACCGAAATCTTCTGTCCCACTATTTTGCAGCATTTTAAAGAAGTACACTGGGAAAGATTTTTCTGCAAGGAAGGAACTGCAGGCGGCGTGGCTGAAATGAGAATATCATGCTGCACGAGCTCTTTGCCCTCAGATGTAGAAGTGTCATCAGTGGGCATCATAGAGAAACGGGACTTTAATAAGTGATCATCAACCTCTGTGAATTCCCTTTGCTCTAGACGCCTGAAATAAAGAGTTGTCCTGAGTCACATAAACCTCCACCGAGTGGTCTTCATGTGGCGCGGGAACATGCCGGTATAAGAGAATTCCGAAGAAGGCTGAACGTCCACAATTGAATGGTCATTGCCAGAAATGAAGTGGCAGCCGGATCAGACTGGGAAACTTCAGCTTCCATTAGACAATGAAGATGTGAGAATCTGGTACGTCCACAATTCACGGTTTCCTTAGATCCATGAAATTCCGTGTTGAATTTTAGTCAGAAAAGGAAAACTCCGGAGCCGCTGTTCAGCAGGCCCGGGTGTAGCTCCCAGAGGCACACTGGTGCTCCTCTAGAATTTGGATAAAAATCGTTTTCACTGGAATAAAGAACCTTGATCAAGCCAGGTGGGTCTTGACAATCAAAATTGCTGCGTTTTTGCCCGGTATACTGACAAGAACCCACCTGTGCTAGTCCATGGCGTATTCCGCACAGGAATCTGCATCGATTGAGCCAAGACAAAGGAAAGCTCAGGGACGCAGCACCCGTGTAGAAAAGCTTTTGTACTTCAAAGATGAGGCCAATGAGGTGAAAGGACAAAGCCATGGCAAACAGTTTTGAACATCGGCAGAATTTCACGGAGCAATATTGCTGGGAGAGAAAAGGCACCACCTGAGGGAGGCACGCTCAACAAAACTACCTAGGGCAGGAGCCGCGTTGCCCCCAGGCACTAGGCGCGTCAGGCCTCAGCATTGTAAGGAGAGTTCACTGAAGTCCCTGAGTGAAGTTTTCTCCGCTGTCCTACGTCTACGTTCCTAAAATTTACTCTGCGGTTTCTGATGATCCTGGCTTACGAACGGCCACCATTCACCGATCTCCTTACACTCGTGCGTCTCCATCGGCCTGAAAAGAAAGGGAGGACACGCAACTGCTGGCAGGTAAATTCAGCAAAGTTTGTCTCAACACAAAAGAGACAGCTCTGTGGTGACCCGTCTTCCACGGTAAAACATTTCCTAGCGAATAAGGAATCTTCCCATCGCAATGACAATATGAGGGAATTGCCACCGATGGATTTGCCGCTGTGCCTACACATCATCTTGAGGCCATACAGTAGTGAAGCACGGGAACCCAGGCGCTTCACCCTTTACCCTAGACCAGTGAAACACTGTCTCTAAACATGCCCACATGCCTGTATCTATGCCCGTTTAAAGTTAACGCTAAACCGAAATCTTCTGTCCCACTATTTTGCAGCATTTTAAAGAAGTACACTGGGAAAGATTTTTCTGCAAGGAAGGAACTGCAGGCGGCGTGGCTGAAATGAGAATATCATGCTGCACGAGCTCTTTGCCCTCAGATGTAGAAGTGTCATCAGTGGGCATCATAGAGAAATGGGACTTTAATAAGTGATCATCAACCTCTGTGAATTCCCTTTGCTCTAGACGCCTGAAATAAAGAGTTGTCCTGAGTCACATAAACCTCCACCGAGTGGTCTTCATGTGGCGCGGGAACATGCCGGTATAAGAGAATTCCGAAGAAGGCTGAACGTCCACAATTGAATGGTCATTGCCAGAAATGAAGTGGCAGCCGGATCAGACTGGGAAACTTCAGCTTCCATTAGACAATGAAGATGTGAGAATCTGGTACGTCCACAATTCACGGTTTCCTTAGATCCATGAAATTCCGTGTTGAATTTTAGTCAGAAAAGGAAAACTCCGGAGCCGCTGTTCAGCAGGCCCGGGTGTAGCTCCCAGAGGCACACTGGTGCTCCTCTAGAATTTGGATAAAAATCGTTTTCACTGGAATAAAGAACCTTGATCAAGCCAGGTGGGTCTTGACAATCGAAATTGCTGCGTTTTTGCCCGGTATACTGACAAGAACCCACCTGTGCTAGTCCATGGCGTATTCCGCACAGGAATCTGCATCGATTGAGCCAAGACAAAGGAAAGCTCAGGGACGCAGCACCCGTGTAGAAAAGCATTTGTACTTCAAAGATGAGGCCAATGAGGTGAAAGGACAAAGCCATGGCAAACAGTTTTGATCATCGGCAGAATTTCACGGAGCAATATTGCTGGGAGAGAAAAGGCACCACCTGAGGGAGGCACGCTCAACAAAACTACCTAGGGCAGGAGCCGCGTTGCCCCCAGGCACTAGGCGTGTCAGGCCTCAGCATTGTAAGGAGAGTTCACTGAAGTCCCTGAGTGAAGTTTTCTCCGCTGTCCTACGTCTACGTTCCTAAAATTTACTCTGCGGTTTCTGATGATCCTGGCTTACGAACGGCCACCATTCACCGTTCTCCTTACACTCGTGCGTCTCCATCGGCCTGAAAAGAAAGGGAGGACACGCAACTGCTGGCAGGTAAATTCAGCAAAGTTTGTCTCAACACAAAAGAGACAGCTCTGTGGTGACCCGTCTTCCACGGTAAAACATTTCCTAGCGAATAAGGAATCTTCCCATCGCAATGACAATATGAGGGAATTGCCACCGATGGATTTGCCGCTGTGCCTACACATCATCTTGAGGCCATACAGTAGTGAAGCACGGGAACCCAGGCGCTTCACCCTTTACCCTAGACCAGTGAAACACTGTCTCTAAACATGCCCACATGCCTGTATCTATGCCCGTTTAAAGTTAACGCTAAACCGAAATCTTCTGTCCCACTATTTTGCAGCATTTTAAAGAAGTACACTGGGAAAGATTTTTCTGCAAGGAAGGAACTGCAGGCGGCGTGGCTGAAATGAGAATATCATGCTGCACGAGCTCTTTGCCCTCAGGTGTAGAAGTGTCATCAGTGGGCATCATAGAGAAACGGGACTTTAATAAGTGATCATCAACCTCTGTGAATTCCCTTTGCTCTAGACGCCTGAAATAAAGAGTTGTCCTGAGTCACATAAACCTCCACCGAGTGGTCTTCATGTGGCGCGGGAACATGCCGGTATAAGAGAATTCCGAAGACGGCTGAACGTCCACAATTGAATGGTCATTGCCAGAAATGAAGTGGCAGCCGGATCAGACTGGGAAACTTCAGCTTCCATTAGACAATGAAGATGTGAGAATCTGGTACGTCCACAATTCACGGTTTCCTTAGATCCCTGAAATTCCGTGTTGAATTTTAGTCAGAAAAGGAAAACTCCGGAGCCGCTGTTCAGCAGGCCCGGGTGTAGCTCCCAGAGGCACACTGGTGCTCCTCTAGAATTTGGATAAAAATCGTTTTCACTGGAATAAAGAACCTTGATCAAGCCAGGTGGGTCTTGACAATCGAAATTGCTGCGTTTTTGCCCGGTATACTGACAAGAACCCACCTGTGCTAGTCCATGGCGTATTCCGCACAGGAATCTGCATCGATTGAGCCAAGACAAAGGAAAGCTCAGGGACGCAGCACCCGTGTAGAAAAGCTTTTGTACTTCAAAGATGAGGCTAATGAGGTGAAAGGACAAAGCCATGGCAAACAGTTTTGAACATCGGCAGAATTTCACGGAGCAATATTGCTGGGAGAGAAAAGGCACCACCTGAGGGAGGCACGCTCAACAAAACTACCTAGGGCAGGAGCCGCGTTGCCCCCAGGCACTAGGCGTGTCAGGCCTCAGCATTGTAAGGAGAGTTCACTGAAGTCCCTGAGTGAAGTTTTCTCCGCTGTCCTACGTCTACGTTCCTAAAATTTACTCTGCGGTTTCTGATGATCCTGGCTTACGAACGGCCACCATTCACCGATCTCCTTACACTCGTGCGTCTCCATCGGCCTGAAAAGAAAGGGAGGACAAGCAACTGCTGGCAGGTAAATTCAGCAAAGTTTGTCTCAACACAAAAGAGACAGCTCTGTGGTGACCCGTCTTCCACGGTAAAACATTTCCTAGCGAATAAGGAATCTTCCCATCGCAATGACAATATGAGGGAATTGCCACCGATGGATTTGCCGCTGTGCCTACACATCATCTTGAGGCCATACAGTAGTGAAGCACGGGAACCCAGGCGCTTCACCCTTTACCCTAGACCAGTGAAACACTGTCTCTAAACATGCCCACATGCCTGTATCTATGCCCGTTTAAAGTTAACGCTAAACCGAAATCTTCTGTCCCACTATTTTGCAGCATTTTAAAGAAGTACACTGGGAAAGATTTTTCTGCAAGGAAGGAACTGCAGGCGGCGTGGCTGAAATGAGAATATCATGCTGCACGAGCTCTTTGCCCTCAGATGTAGAAGTGTCATCAGTGGGCATCATAGAGAAACGGGACTTTAATAAGTGATCATCAACCTCTGTGAATTCCCTTTGCTCTAGACGCCTGAAATAAAGAGTTGTCCTGAGTCACATAAACCTCCACCGAGTGGTCTTCATGTGGCGCGGGAACATGCCGGTATAAGAGAATTCCGAAGAAGGCTGAACGTCCACAATTGAATGGTCATTGCCAGAAATGAAGTGGCAGCCGGATCAGACTGGGAAACTTCAGCTTCCATTAGACAATGAAGATGTGAGAATCTGGTACGTCCACAATTCACGGTTTCCTTAGATCCATGAAATTCCGTGTTGAATTTTAGTCAGAAAAGGAAAACTCCGGAGCCGCTGTTCAGCAGGCCCGGGTGTAGCTCCCAGAGGCACACTGGTGCTCCTCTAGAATTTGGATAAAAATCGTTTTCACTGGAATAAAGAACCTTGATCAAGCCAGGTGGGTCTTGACAATCAAAATTGCTGCGTTTTTGCCCGGTATACTGACAAGAACCCACCTGTGCTAGTCCATGGCGTATTCCGCACAGGAATCTGCATCGATTGAGCCAAGACAAAGGAAAGCTCAGGGACGCAGCACCCGTGTAGAAAAGCTTTTGTACTTCAAAGATGAGGCCAATGAGGTGAAAGGACAAAGCCATGGCAAACAGTTTTGAACATCGGCAGAATTTCACGGAGCAATATTGCTGGGAGAGAAAAGGCACCACCTGAGGGAGGCACGCTCAACAAAACTACCTAGGGCAGGAGCCGCGTTGCCCCCAGGCACTAGGCGTGTCAGGCCTCAGCATTGTAAGGAGAGTTCACTGAAGTCCCTGAGTGAAGTTTTCTCCGCTGTCCTACGTCTACGTTCCTAAAATTTACTCTGCGGTTTCTGATGATCCTGGCTTACGAACGGCCACCATTCACCGATCTCCTTACACTCGTGCGTCTCCATCGGCCTGAAAAGAAAGGGAGGACACGCAACTGCTGGCAGGTAAATTCAGCAAAGTTTGTCTCAACACAAAAGAGACAGCTCTGTGGTGACCCGTCTTCCACGGTAAAACATTTCCTAGCGAATAAGGAATCTTCCCATCGCAATGACAATATGAGGGAATTGCCACCGATGGATTTGCCGCTGTGCCTACACATCATCTTGAGGCCATACAGTAGTGAAGCACGGGAACCCAGGCGCTTCACCCTTTACCCTAGACCAGTGAAACACTGTCTCTAAACATGCCCACATGCCTGTATCTATGCCCGTTTAAAGTTAACGCTAAACCGAAATCTTCTGTCCCACTATTTTGCAGCATTTTAAAGAAGTACACTGGGAAAGATTTTTCTGCAAGGAAGGAACTGCAGGCGGCGTGGCTGAAATGAGAATATCATGCTGCACGAGCTCTTTGCCCTCAGATGTAGAAGTGTCATCAGTGGGCATCATAGAGAAATGGGACTTTAATAAGTGATCATCAACCTCTGTGAATTCCCTTTGCTCTAGACGCCTGAAATAAAGAGTTGTCCTGAGTCACATAAACCTCCACCGAGTGGTCTTCATGTGGCGCGGGAACATGCCGGTATAAGAGAATTCCGAAGAAGGCTGAACGTCCACAATTGAATGGTCATTGCCAGAAATGAAGTGGCAGCCGGATCAGACTGGGAAACTTCAGCTTCCATTAGACAATGAAGATGTGAGAATCTGGTACGTCCACAATTCACGGTTTCCTTAGATCCATGAAATTCCGTGTTGAATTTTAGTCAGAAAAGGAAAACTCCGGAGCCGCTGTTCAGCAGGCCCGGGTGTAGCTCCCAGAGGCACACTGGTGCTCCTCTAGAATTTGGATAAAAATCGTTTTCACTGGAATAAAGAACCTTGATCAAGCCAGGTGGGTCTTGACAATCGAAATTGCTGCGTTTTTGCCCGGTATACTGACAAGAACCCACCTGTGCTAGTCCATGGCGTATTCCACACAGGAATCTGCATCGATTGAGCCAAGACAAAGGAAAGCTCAGGGACGCAGCACCCGTGTAGAAAAGCATTTGTACTTCAAAGATGAGGCCAATGAGGTGAAAGGACAAAGCCATGGCAAACAGTTTTGATCATCGGCAGAATTTCACGGAGCAATATTGCTGGGAGAGAAAAGGCACCACCTGAGGGAGGCACGCTCAACAAAACTACCTAGGGCAGGAGCCGCGTTGCCCCCAGGCACTAGGCGTGTCAGGCCTCAGCATTGTAAGGAGAGTTCACTGAAGTCCCTGAGTGAAGTTTTCTCCGCTGTCCTACGTCTACGTTCCTAAAATTTACTCTGCGGTTTCTGATGATCCTGGCTTACGAACGGCCACCATTCACCGTTCTCCTTACACTCGTGCGTCTCCATCGGCCTGAAAAGAAAGGGAGGACACGCAACTGCTGGCAGGTAAATTCAGCAAAGTTTGTCTCAACACAAAAGAGACAGCTCTGTGGTGACCCGTCTTCCACGGTAAAACATTTCCTAGCGAATAAGGAATCTTCCCATCGCAATGACAATATGAGGGAATTGCCACCGATGGATTTGCCGCTGTGCCTACACATCATCTTGAGGCCATACAGTAGTGAAGCACGGGAACCCAGGCGCTTCACCCTTTACCCTAGACCAGTGAAACACTGTCTCTAAACATGCCCACATGCCTGTATCTATGCCCGTTTAAAGTTAACGCTAAACCGAAATCTTCTGTCCCACTATTTTGCAGCATTTTAAAGAAGTACACTGGGAAAGATTTTTCTGCAAGGAAGGAACTGCAGGCGGCGTGGCTGAAATGAGAATATCATGCTGCACGAGCTCTTTGCCCTCAGGTGTAGAAGTGTCATCAGTGGGCATCATAGAGAAACGGGACTTTAATAAGTGATCATCAACCTCTGTGAATTCCCTTTGCTCTAGACGCCTGAAATAAAGAGTTGTCCTGAGTCACATAAACCTCCACCGAGTGGTCTTCATGTGGCGCGGGAACATGCCGGTATAAGAGAATTCCGAAGAAGGCTGAACGTCCACAATTGAATGGTCATTGCCAGAAATGAAGTGGCAGCCGGATCAGACTGGGAAACTTCAGCTTCCATTAGACAATGAAGATGTGAGAATCTGGTACGTCCACAATTCACGGTTTCCTTAGATCCATGAAATTCCGTGTTGAATTTTAGTCAGAAAAGGAAAACTCCGGAGCCGCTGTTCAGCAGGCCCGGGTGTAGCTCCCAGAGGCACACTGGTGCTCCTCTAGAATTTGGATAAAAATCGTTTTCACTGGAATAAAGAACCTTGATCAAGCCAGGTGGGTCTTGACAATCGAATTGGCTGCGTTTTTGCCCGGTATACTGACAAGAAACCACCTGTGCTTGTCCATGACGTATTCCGCACAGGAATCTGCATCGATTGAGCCAAGACAAAGGAAAGCTCAGGGACGCAGCACCCGTGTAGAAAAGCATTTGTACTTCAAAGATGAGGCCAATGAGGTGAAAGGACAAAGCCATGGCAAACAGTTTTGATCATCGGCAGAATTTCACGGAGCAATATTGCTGGGAGAGAAAAGGCACCACCTGAGGGAGGCACGCTCAACAAAACTACCTAGGGCAGGAGCCGCGTTGCCCCCAGGCACTAGGCGTGTCAGGCCTCAGCATTGTAAGGAGAGTTCACTGAAGTCCCTGAGTGAAGTTTTCTCCGCTGTCCTACGTCTACGTTCCTAAAATTTACTCTGCGGTTTCTGATGATCCTGGCTTACGAACGGCCACCATTCACCGTTCTCCTTACACTCGTGCGTCTCCATCGGCCTGAAAAGAAAGGGAGGACACGCAACTGCTGGCAGGTAAATTCAGCAAAGTTTGTCTCAACACAAAAGAGACAGCTCTGTGGTGACCCGTCTTCCACGGTAAAACATTTCCTAGCGAATAAGGAATCTTCCCATCGCAATGACAATATGAGGGAATTGCCACCGATGGATTTGCTGCTGTGCCTACACATCATCTTGAGGCCATACAGTAGTGAAGCACGGGAACCCAGGCGCTTCACCCTTTACCCTAGACCAGTGAAACACTGTCTCTAAACATGCCCACATGCCTGTATCTATGCCCGTTTAAAGTTAACGCTAAACCGAAATCTTCGGTCCCACTATTTTGCAGCATTTTAAAGAAGTACACTGGGAAAGATTTTTCTGCAAGGAAGGAACTGCAGGCGGCGTGGCTGAAATGAGAATATCATGCTGCACGAGCTCTTTGCCCTCAGATGTAGAAGTGTCATCAGTGGGCATCATAGAGAAACGGGACTTTAATAAGTGATCATCAACCTCTGTGAATTCCCTTTGCTCTAGACGCCTGAAATAAAGAGTTGTCCTGAGTCACATAAACCTCCACCGAGTGGTCTTCATGTGGCGCGGGAACATGCCGGTATAAGAGAATTCCGAAGAAGGCTGAACGTCCACAATTGAATGGTCATTGCCAGAAATGAAGTGGCAGCCGGATCAGACTGGGAAACTTCAGCTTCCATTAGACAATGAAGATGTGAGAATCTGGTACGTCCACAATTCACGGTTTCCTTAGATCCATGAAATTCCGTGTTGAATTTTAGTCAGAAAAGGAAAACTCCGGAGCCGCTGTTCAGCAGGCCCGGGTGTAGCTCCCAGAGGCACACTGGTGCTCCTCTAGAATTTGGATAAAAATCGTTTTCACTGGAATAAAGAACCTTGATCAAGCCAGGTGGGTCTTGACAATCGAAATTGCTGCGTTTTTGCCCGGTATACTGACAAGAACCCACCTGTGCTAGTCCATGGCGTATTCCGCACAGGAATCTGCATCGATTGAGCCAAGACAAAGGAAAGCTCAGGGACGCAGCACCCGTGTAGAAAAGCATTTGTACTTCAAAGATGAGGCCAATGAGGTGAAAGGACAAAGCCATGGCAAACAGTTTTGATCATCGGCAGAATTTCACGGAGCAATATTGCTGGGAGAGAAAAGGCACCACCTGAGGGAGGCACGCTCAACAAAACTACCTAGGGCAGGAGCCGCGTTGCCCCCAGGCACTAGGCGTGTCAGGCCTCAGCATTGTAAGGAGAGTTCACTGAAGTCCCTGAGTGAAGTTTTCTCCGCTGTCCTACGTCTACGTTCCTAAAATTTACTCTGCGGTTTCTGATGATCCTGGCTTACGAACGGCCACCATTCACCGTTCTCCTTACACTCGTGCGTCTCCATCGGCCTGAAAAGAAAGGGAGGACACGCAACTGCTGGCAGGTAAATTCAGCAAAGTTTGTCTCAACACAAAAGAGACAGCTCTGTGGTGACCCGTCTTTCACGGTAAAACATTTCCTAGCGAATAAGGAATCTTCCCATCGCAATGACAATATGAGGGAATTGCCACCGATGGATTTGCCGCTGTGCCTACACATCATCTTGAGGCCATACAGTAGTGAAGCACGGGAACCCAGGCGCTTCACCCTTTACCCTAGACCAGTGAAACACTGTCTCTAAACATGCCCACATGCCTGTATCTATGCCCGTTTAAAGTTAACGCTAAACCGAAATCTTCTGTCCCACTATTTTGCAGCATTTTAAAGAAGTACACTGGGAAAGATTTTTCTGCAAGGAAGGAACTGCAGGCGGCGTGGCTGAAATGAGAATATCATGCTGCACGAGCTCTTTGCCCTCAGATGTAGAAGTGTCATCAGTAGGCATCATAGAGAAACGGGACTTTAATAAGTGATCATCAACCTCTGTGAATTCCCTTTGCTCTAGACGCCTGAAATAAAGAGTTGTCCTGAGTCACATAAACCTCCACCGAGTGGTCTTCATGTGGCGCGGGAACATGCCGGTATAAGAGAATTCCGAAGAAGGCTGAACGTCCACAATTGAATGGTCATTGCCAGAAATGAAGTGGCAGCCGGATCAGACTGGGAAACTTCAGCTTCCATTAGACAATGAAGATGTGAGAATCTGGTACGTCCACAATTCACGGTTTCCTTAGATCCATGAAATTCCGTGTTGAATTTTAGTCAGAAAAGGAAAACTCCGGAGCCGCTGTTCAGCAGGCCCGGGTGTAGCTCCCAGAGGCACACTGGTGCTCCTCTAGAATTTGGATAAAAATCGTTTTCACTGGAATAAAGAACCTTGATCAAGCCAGGTGGGTCTTGACAATCGAAATTGCTGCGTTTTTGCCCGGTATACTGACAAGAACCCACCTGTGCTAGTCCATGGCGTATTCCGCACAGGAATCTGCATCGATTGAGCCAAGACAAAGGAAAGCTCAGGGACGCAGCACCCGTGTAGAAAAGCATTTGTACTTCAAAGATGAGGCCAATGAGGTGAAAGGACAAAGCCATGGCAAACAGTTTTGATCATCGGCAGAATTTCACGGAGCAATATTGCTGGGAGAGAAAAGGCACCACCTGAGGGAGGCACGCTCAACAAAACTACCTAGGGCAGGAGCCGCGTTGCCCCCAGGCACTAGGCGTGTCAGGCCTCAGCATTGTAAGGAGAGTTCACTGAAGTCCCTGAGTGAAGTTTTCTCTGCTGTCCTACGTCTACGTTCCTAAAATTTACTCTGCGGTTTCTGATGATCCTGGCTTACGAACGGCCACCATTCACCGTTCTCCTTACACTCGTGTGTCTCCATCGGCCTGAAAAGAAAGGGAGGACACGCAACTGCTGGCAGGTAAATTCAGCAAAGTTTGTCTCAACACAAAAGAGACAGCTCTGTGGTGACCCGTCTTCCACGGTAAAACATTTCCTAGCGAATAAGGAATCTTCCCATCGCAATGACAATATGAGGGAATTGCCACCGATGGATTTGCCGCTGTGCCTACACATCATCTTGAGGCCATACAGTAGTGAAGCACGGGAACCCAGGCGCTTCACCCTTTACCCTAGACCAGTGAAACACTGTCTCTAAACATGCCCACATGCCTGTATCTATGCCCGTTTAAAGTTAACGCTAAACCGAAATCTTCGGTCCCACTATTTTGCAGCATTTTAAAGAAGTACACTGGGAAAGATTTTTCTGCAAGGAAGGAACTGCAGGCGGCGTGGCTGAAATGAGAATATCATGCTGCACGAGCTCTTTGCCCTCAGATGTAGAAGTGTCATCAGTGGGCATCATAGAGAAACGGGACTTTAATAAGTGATCATCAACCTCTGTGAATTCCCTTTGCTCTAGACGCCTGAAATAAAGAGTTGTCCTGAGTCACATAAACCTCCACCGAGTGGTCTTCATGTGGCGCGGGAACATGCCGGTATAAGAGAATTCCGAAGAAGGCTGAACGTCCACAATTGAATGGTCATTGCCAGAAATGAAGTGGCAGCCGGATCAGACTGGGAAACTTCAGCTTCCATTAGACAATGAAGATGTGAGAATCTGGTACGTCCACAATTCACGGTTTCCTTAGATCCATGAAATTCCGTGTTGAATTTTAGTCAGAAAAGGAAAACTCCGGAGCCGCTGTTCAGCAGGCCCGGGTGTAGCTCCCAGAGGCACACTGGTGCTCCTCTAGAATTTGGATAAAAATCGTTTTCACTGGAATAAAGAACCTTGATCAAGCCAGGTGGGTCTTGACAATCGAAATTGCTGCGTTTTTGCCCGGTATACTGACAAGAACCCACCTGTGCTAGTCCATGGCGTATTCCGCACAGGAATCGGCATCGATTGAGCCAAGACAAAGGAAAGCTCAGGGACGCAGCACCCGTGTAGAAAAGCATTTGTACTTCAAAGATGAGGCCAATGAGGTGAAAGGACAAAGCCATGGCAAACAGTTTTGATCATCGGCAGAATTTCACGGAGCAATATTGCTGGGAGAGAAAAGGCACCACCTGAGGGAGGCACGCTCAACAAAACTACCTAGGGCAGGAGCCGCGTTGCCCCCAGGCACTAGGCGTGTCAGGCCTCAGCATTGTAAGGAGAGTTCACTGAAGTCCCTGAGTGAAGTTTTCTCTGCTGTCCTACGTCTACGTTCCTAAAATTTACTCTGCGGTTTCTGATGATCCTGGCTTACGAACGGCCACCATTCACCGTTCTCCTTACACTCGTGTGTCTCCATCGGCCTGAAAAGAAAGGGAGGACACGCAACTGCTGGCAGGTAAATTCAGCAAAGTTTGTCTCAACACAAAAGAGACAGCTCTGTGGTGACCCGTCTTCCACGGTAAAACATTTCCTAGCGAATAAGGAATCTTCCCATCGCAATGACAATATGAGGGAATTGCCACCGATGGATTTGCCGCTGTGCCTACACATCATCTTGAGGCCATACAGTAGTGAAGCACGGGAACCCAGGCGCTTCACCCTTTACCCTAGACCAGTGAAACACTGTCTCTAAACATGCCCACATGCCTGTATCTATGCCCGTTTAAAGTTAACGCTAAACCGAAATCTTCTGTCCCACTATTTTGCAGCATTTTAAAGAAGTACACTGGGAAAGATTTTTCTGCAGGGAAGGAACTGCAGGCAGCGTGGCTGAAATGAGAATATCATGCTGCACGAGCTCTTTGCCCTCAGATGTAGAAGTGTCATCAGTGGGCATCATAGAGAAACGGGACTTTAATAAGTGATCATCAACCTCTGTGAATTCCCTTTGCTCTAGACGCCTGAAATAAAGAGTTGTCCTGAGTCACATAAACCTCCACCGAGTGGTCTTCATGTGGCGCGGGAACATGCCGGTATAAGAGAATTCCGAAGAAGGCTGAACGTCCACAATTGAATGGTCATTGCCAGAAATGAAGTGGCAGCCGGATCAGACTGGGAAACTTCAGCTTCCATTAGACAATGAAGATGTGAGAATCTGGTACGTCCACAATTCACGGTTTCCTTAGATCCATGAAATTCCGTGTTGAATTTTAGTCAGAAAAGGAAAACTCCGGAGCCGCTGTTCAGCAGGCCCGGGTGTAGCTCCCAGAGGCACACTGGTGCTCCTCTAGAATTTGGATAAAAATCGTTTTCACTGGAATAAAGAACCTTGATCAAGCCAGGTGGGTCTTGACAATCGAATTTGCTGCGTTTTTGCCCGGTATACTGACAAGAACCCACCTGTGCTAGTCCATGGCGTATTCCGCACAGGAATCTGCATCGATTGAGCCAAGACAAAGGAAAGCTCAGGGACGCAGCACCCGTGTAGAAAAGCATTTGTACTTCAAAGATGAGGCCAATGAGGTGAAAGGACAAAGCCATGGCAAACAGTTTTGATCATCGGCAGAATTTCACGGAGCAATATTGCTGGGAGAGAAAAGGCACCACCTGAGGGAGGCACGCTCAACAAAACTACCTAGGGCAGGAGCCGCGTTGCCCCCAGGCACTAGGCGTGTCAGGCCTCAGCATTGTAAGGAGAGTTCACTGAAGTCCCTGAGTGAAGTTTTCTCCGCTGTCCTACGTCTACGTTCCTAAAATTTACTCTGTGGTTTCTGATGATCCTGGCTTACGAACGGCCACCATTCACCGTTCTCCTTACACTCGTGCGTCTCCATCGGCCTGAAAAGAAAGGGAGGACACGCAACTGCTGGCAGGTAAATTCAGCAAAGTTTGTCTCAACACAAAAGAGACAGCTCTGTGGTGACCCGTCTTCCACGGTAAAACATTTCCTAGCGAATAAGGAATCTTCCCATCGCAATGACAATATGAGGGAATTGCCACCGATGGATTTGCCGCTGTGCCTACACATCATCTTGAGGCCATACAGTAGTGAAGCACGGGAACCCAGGCGCTTCACCCTTTACCCTAGACCAGTGAAACACTGTCTCTAAACATGCCCACATGCCTGTATCTATGCCCGTTTAAAGTTAACGCTAAACCGAAATCTTCGGTCCCACTATTTTGCAGCATTTTAAAGAAGTACACTGGGAAAGATTTTTCTGCAAGGAAGGAACTGCAGGCGGCGTGGCTGAAATGAGAATATCATGCTGCACGAGCTCTTTGCCCTCAGATGTAGAAGTGTCATCAGTGGGCATCATAGAGAAACGGGACTTTAATAAGTGATCATCAACCTCTGTGAATTCCCTTTGCTCTAGACGCCTGAAATAAAGAGTTGTCCTGAGTCACATAAACCTCCACCGAGTGGTCTTCATGTGGCGCGGGAACATGCCGGTATAAGAGAATTCCGAAGAAGGCTGAACATCCACAATTGAATGGTCATTGCCAGAAATGAAGTGGCAGCCGGATCAGACTGGGAAACTTCAGCTTCCATTAGACAATGAAGATGTGAGAATCTGGTACGTCCACAATTCACGGTTTCCTTAGATCCATGAAATTCCGTGTTGAATTTTAGTCAGAAAAGGAAAACTCCGGAGCCGCTGTTCAGCAGGCCCGGGTGTAGCTCCCAGAGGCACACTGGTGCTCCTCTAGAATTTGGATAAAAATCGTTTTCACTGGAATAAAGAACCTTGATCAAGCCAGGTGGGTCTTGACAATCAAAATTGCTGCGTTTTTCCCGGTATACTGACAAGAACCCACCTGTGCTAGTCCATGGCGTTTTCCGCACAGGAATCTGCATCGATTGAGCCAAGACAAAGGAAAGCTCAGGGACGCAGCACCCGTGTAGAAAAGCATTTGTACTTCAAAGATGAGGCCAATGAGGTGAAAGGACAAAGCCATGGCAAACAGTTTTGATCATCGGCAGAATTTCACGGAGCAATATTGCTGGGAGAGAAAAGGCACCACCTGAGGGAGGCACGCTCAACAAAACTACCTAGGGCAGGAGCCGCGTTGCCCCCAGGCACTAGGCGTGTCAGGCCTCAGCATTGTAAGGAGAGTTCACTGAAGTCCCTGAGTGAAGTTTTCTCCGCTGTCCTACGTCTACGTTCCTAAAATTTACTCTGCGGTTTCTGATGATCCTGGCTTACGAACGGCCACCATTCACCGTTCTCCTTACACTCGTGCGTCTCCATCGGCCTGAAAAGAAAGGGAGGACACGCAACTGCTGGCAGGTAAATTCAGCAAAGTTTGTCTCAACACAAAAGAGACAGCTCTGTGGTGACCCGTCTTCCACGGTAAAACATTTCCTAGCGAATAAGGAATCTTCCCATCGCAATGACAATATGAGGGAATTGCCACCGATGGATTTGCCGCTGTGCCTACACATCATCTTGAGGCCATACAGTAGTGAAGCACGGGAACCCAGGCGCTTCACCCTTTACCCTAGACCAGTGAAACACTGTCTCTAAACATGCCCACATGCCTGTATCTATGCCCGTTTAAAGTTAACGCTAAACCGAAATCTTCGGTCCCACTATTTTGCAGCATTTTAAAGAAGTACACTGGGAAAGATTTTTCTGCAAGGAAGGAACTGCAGGCGGCGTGGCTGAAATGAGAATATCATGCTGCACGAGCTCTTTGCCCTCAGATGTAGAAGTGTCATCAGTGGGCATCATAGAGAAACGGGACTTTAATAAGTGATCATCAACCTCTGTGAATTCCCTTTGCTCTAGACGCCTGAAATAAAGAGTTGTCCTGAGTCACATAAACCTCCACCGAGTGGTCTTCATGTGGCGCGGGAACATGCCGGTATAAGAGAATTCCGAAGAAGGCTGAACGTCCACAATTGAATGGTCATTGCCAGAAATGAAGTGGCAGCCGGATCAGACTGGGAAACTTCAGCTTCCATTAGACAATGAAGATGTGAGAATCTGGTACGTCCACAATTCACGGTTTCCTTAGATCCATGAAATTCCGTGTTGAATTTTAGTCAGAAAAGGAAAACTCCGGAGCCGCTGTTCAGCAGGCCCGGGTGTAGCTCCCAGAGGCACACTGGTGCTCCTCTAGAATTTGGATAAAAATCGTTTTCACTGGAATAAAGAACCTTGATCAAGCCAGGTGGGTCTTGACAATCGAAATTGCTGCGTTTTTGCCCGGTATACTGACAAGAACCCACCTGTGCTAGTCCATGGCGTATTCCGCACAGGAATCGGCATCGATTGAGCCAAGACAAAGGAAAGCTCAGGGACGCAGCACCCGTGTAGAAAAGCATTTGTACTTCAAAGATGAGGCCAATGAGGTGAAAGGACAAAGCCATGGCAAACAGTTTTGATCATCGGCAGAATTTCACGGAGCAATATTGCTGGGAGAGAAAAGGCACCACCTGAGGGAGGCACGCTCAACAAAACTACCTAGGGCAGGAGCCGCGTTGCCCCCAGGCACTAGGCGTGTCAGGCCTCAGCATTGTAAGGAGAGTTCACTGAAGTCCCTGAGTGAAGTTTTCTCCGCTGTCCTACGTCTACGTTCCTAAAATTTACTCTGCGGTTTCTGATGATCCTGGCTTACGAACGGCCACCATTCACCGTTCTCCTTACACTCGTGCGTCTCCATCGGCCTGAAAAGAAAGGGAGGACACGCAACTGCTGGCAGGTAAATTCAGCAAAGTTTGTCTCAACACAAAAGAGACAGCTCTGTGGTGACCCGTCTTCCACGGTAAAACATTTCCTAGCGAATAAGGAATCTTCCCATCGCAATGACAATATGAGGGAATTGCCACCGATGGATTTGCCGCTGTGCCTACACATCATCTTGAGGCCATACAGTAGTGAAGCACGGGAACCCAGGCGCTTCACCCTTTACCCTAGACCAGTGAAACACTGTCTCTAAACATGCCCACATGCCTGTATCTATGCCCGTTTAAAGTTAACGCTAAACCGAAATCTTCTGTCCCACTATTTTGCAGCATTTTAAAGAAGTACACTGGGAAAGATTTTTCTGCAAGGAAGGAACTGCAGGCGGCGTGGCTGAAATGAGAATATCATGCTGCACGAGCTCTTTGCCCTCAGATGTAGAAGTGTCATCAGTGGGCATCATAGAGAAACGGGACTTTAATAAGTGATCATCAACCTCTGTGAATTCCCTTTGCTCTAGACGCCTGAAATAAAGAGTTGTCCTGAGTCACATAAACCTCCACCGAGTGGTCTTCATGTGGCGCGGGAACATGCCGGTATAAGAGAATTCCGAAGAAGGCTGAACGTCCACAATTGAATGGTCATTGCCAGAAATGAAGTGGCAGCCGGATCAGACTGGGAAACTTCAGCTTCCATTAGACAATGAAGATGTGAGAATCTGGTACGTCCACAATTCACGGTTTCCTTAGATCCATGAAATTCCGTGTTGAATTTTAGTCAGAAAAGGAAAACTCCGGAGCCGCTGTTCAGCAGGCCCGGGTGTAGCTCCCAGAGGCACACTGGTGCTCCTCTAGAATTTGGATAAAAATCGTTTTCACTGGAATAAAGAACCTTGATCAAGCCAGGTGGGTCTTGACAATCGAAATTGCTGCGTTTTTGCCCGGTATACTGACAAGAACCCACCTGTGCTAGTCCATGGCGTTTTCCGCACAGGAATCTGCATCGATTGAGCCAAGACAAAGGAAAGCTCAGGGACGCAGCACCCGTGTAGAAAAGCATTTGTACTTCAAAGATGAGGCCAATGAGGTGAAAGGACAAAGCCATGGCAAACAGTTTTGATCATCGGCAGAATTTCACGGAGCAATATTGCTGGGAGAGAAAAGGCACCACCTGAGGGAGGCACGCTCAACAAAACTACCTAGGGCAGGAGCCGCGTTGCCCCCAGGCACTAGGCGTGTCAGGCCTCAGCATTGTAAGGAGAGTTCACTGAAGTCCCTGAGTGAAGTTTTCTCCGCTGTCCTACGTCTACGTTCCTAAAATTTACTCTGCGGTTTCTGATGATCCTGGCTTACGAACGGCCACCATTCACCGTTCTCCTTACACTCGTGCGTCTCCATCGGCCTGAAAAGAAAGGGAGGACACGCAACTGCTGGCAGGTAAATTCAGCAAAGTTTGTCTCAACACAAAAGAGACAGCTCTGTGGTGACCCGTCTTCCACGGTAAAACATTTCCTAGCGAATAAGGAATCTTCCCATCGCAATGACAATATGAGGGAATTGCCACCGATGGATTTGCCGCTGTGCCTACACATCATCTTGAGGCCATACAGTAGTGAAGCACGGGAACCCAGGCGCTTCACCCTTTACCCTAGACCAGTGAAACACTGTCTCTAAACATGCCCACATGCCTGTATCTATGCCCGTTTAAAGTTAACGCTAAACCGAAATCTTCGGTCCCACTATTTTGCAGCATTTTAAAGAAGTACACTGGGAAAGATTTTTCTGCAAGGAAGGAACTGCAGGCGGCGTGGCTGAAATGAGAATATCATGCTGCACGAGCTCTTTGCCCTCAGATGTAGAAGTGTCATCAGTGGGCATCATAGAGAAACGGGACTTTAATAAGTGATCATCAACCTCTGTGAATTCCCTTTGCTCTAGACGCCTGAAATAAAGAGTTGTCCTGAGTCACATAAACCTCCACCGAGTGGTCTTCATGTGGCGCGGGAACATGCCGGTATAAGAGAATTCCGAAGAAGGCTGAACGTCCACAATTGAATGGTCATTGCCAGAAATGAAGTGGCAGCCGGATCAGACTGGGAAACTTCAGCTTCCATTAGACAATGAAGATGTGAGAATCTGGTACGTCCACAATTCACGGTTTCCTTAGATCCATGAAATTCCGTGTTGAATTTTAGTCAGAAAAGGAAAACTCCGGAGCCGCTGTTCAGCAGGCCCGGGTGTAGCTCCCAGAGGCACACTGGTGCTCCTCTAGAATTTGGATAAAAATCGTTTTCACTGGAATAAAGAACCTTGATCAAGCCAGGTGGGTCTTGACAATCGAAATTGCTGCGTTTTTGCCCGGTATACTGACAAGAACCCACCTGTGC
This sequence comes from Tenrec ecaudatus, assembly GCF_050624435.1. Classification (NCBI taxonomy): domain Eukaryota; kingdom Metazoa; phylum Chordata; class Mammalia; order Afrosoricida; family Tenrecidae; genus Tenrec; species Tenrec ecaudatus. The sequence goes on along the minus strand of NW_027457624.1, from coordinate 1,509,633 downwards.
TAGTCCATGGCGTATTCCGCACAGGAATCGGCATCGATTGAGCCAAGACAAAGGAAAGCTCAGGGACGCAGCACCCGTGTAGAAAAGCATTTGTACTTCAAAGATGAGGCCAATGAGGTGAAAGGACAAAGCCATGGCAAACAGTTTTGATCATCGGCAGAATTTCACGGAGCAATATTGCTGGGAGAGAAAAGGCACCACCTGAGGGAGGCACGCTCAACAAAACTACCTAGGGCAGGAGCCGCGTTGCCCCCAGGCACTAGGCGTGTCAGGCCTCAGCATTGTAAGGAGAGTTCACTGAAGTCCCTGAGTGAAGTTTTCTCCGCTGTCCTACGTCTACGTTCCTAAAATTTACTCTGCGGTTTCTGATGATCCTGGCTTACGAACGGCCACCATTCACCGTTCTCCTTACACTCGTGCGTCTCCATCGGCCTGAAAAGAAAGGGAGGACACGCAACTGCTGGCAGGTAAATTCAGCAAAGTTTGTCTCAACACAAAAGAGACAGCTCTGTGGTGACCCGTCTTCCACGGTAAAACATTTCCTAGCGAATAAGGAATCTTCCCATCGCAATGACAATATGAGGGAATTGCCACCGATGGATTTGCCGCTGTGCCTACACATCATCTTGAGGCCATACAGTAGTGAAGCACGGGAACCCAGGCGCTTCACCCTTTACCCTAGACCAGTGAAACACTGTCTCTAAACATGCCCACATGCCTGTATCTATGCCCGTTTAAAGTTAACGCTAAACCGAAATCTTCTGTCCCACTATTTTGCAGCATTTTAAAGAAGTACACTGGGAAAGATTTTTCTGCAAGGAAGGAACTGCAGGCGGCGTGGCTGAAATGAGAATATCATGCTGCACGAGCTCTTTGCCCTCAGATGTAGAAGTGTCATCAGTGGGCATCATAGAGAAACGGGACTTTAATAAGTGATCATCAACCTCTGTGAATTCCCTTTGCTCTAGACGCCTGAAATAAAGAGTTGTCCTGAGTCACATAAACCTCCACCGAGTGGTCTTCATGTGGCGCGGGAACATGCCGGTATAAGAGAATTCCGAAGAAGGCTGAACGTCCACAATTGAATGGTCATTGCCAGAAATGAAGTGGCAGCCGGATCAGACTGGGAAACTTCAGCTTCCATTAGACAATGAAGATGTGAGAATCTGGTACGTCCACAATTCACGGTTTCCTTAGATCCATGAAATTCCGTGTTGAATTTTAGTCAGAAAAGGAAAACTCCGGAGCCGCTGTTCAGCAGGCCCGGGTGTAGCTCCCAGAGGCACACTGGTGCTCCTCTAGAATTTGGATAAAAATCATTTTCACTGGAATAAAGAACCTTGATCACGCCAGGTGGGTCTTGACAATCGAAATTGCTGCGTTTTTGCCCGGTATACTGACAAGAACCCACCTGTGCTAGTCCATGGCGTATTCCGCACAGGAATCTGCATCGATTGAGCCAAGACAAAGGAAAGCTCAGGGACGCAGCACCCGTGTAGAAAAGCATTTGTACTTCAAAGATGAGGCCAATGAGGTGAAAGGACAAAGCCATGGCAAACAGTTTTGATCATCGGCAGAATTTCACGGAGCAATATTGCTGGGAGTGAAAAGGCACCACCTGAGGGAGGCACGCTCAACAAAACTACCTAGGGCAGGAGCCGCGTTGCCCCCAGGCACTAGGCGTGTCAGGCCTCAGCATTGTAAGGAGAGTTCACTGAAGTCCCTGAGTGAAGTTTTCTCCGCTGTCCTACGTCTACGTTCCTAAAATTTACTCTGCGGTTTCTGATGATCCTGGCTTACGAACGGCCACCATTCACCGTTCTCCTTACACTCGTGCGTCTCCATCGGCCTGAAAAGAAAGGGAGGACACGCAACTGCTGGCAGGTAAATTCAGCAAAGTTTGTCTCAACACAAAAGAGACAGCTCTGTGGTGACCCGTCTTCCACGGTAAAACATTTCCTAGCGAATAAGGAATCTTCCCATCGCAATGACAATATGAGGGAATTGCCACCGATGGATTTGCCGCTGTGCCTACACATCATCTTGAGGCCATACAGTAGTGAAGCACGGGAACCCAGGCGCTTCACCCTTTACCCTAGACCAGTGAAACACTGTCTCTAAACATGCCCACATGCCTGTATCTATGCCCGTTTAAAGTTAACGCTAAACCGAAATCTTCTGTCCCACTATTTTGCAGCATTTTAAAGAAGTACACTGGGAAAGATTTTTCTCAAGGAAGGAACTGCAGGCGGCGTGGCTGAAATGAGAATATCATGCTGCACGAGCTCTTTGCCCTCAGATGTAGAAGTGTCATCAGTGGGCATCATAGAGAAACGGGACTTTAATAAGTGATCATCAACCTCTGTGAATTCCCTTTGTTCTAGACGCCTGAAATAAAGAGTTGTCCTGAGTCACATAAACCTCCACCGAGTGGTCTTCATGTGGCGCGGGAACATGCCGGTATAAGAGAATTCCGAAGAAGGCTGAACGTCCACAATTGAATGGTCATTGCCAGAAATGAAGTGGCAGCCGGATCAGACTGGGAAACTTCAGCTTCCATTAGACAATGAAGATGTGAGAATCTGGTACGTCCACAATTCACGGTTTCTTTAGATCCATGAAATTCCGTGTTGAATTTTAGTCAGAAAAGGAAAACTCCGGAGCCGCTGTTCAGCAGGCCCGGGTGTAGCTCCCAGAGGCACACTGGTGCTCCTCTAGAATTTGGATAAAAATCGTTTTCACTGGAATAAAGAACCTTGATCAAGCCAGGTGGGTCTTGACAATCGAAATTGCTGCGTTTTTGCCCGGTATACTGACAAGAACCCACCTGTGCTAGTCCATGGCGTATTCAGCACAGGAATCGGCATCGATTGAGCCTAGACAAAGGAAAGCTCAGGGACGCAGCACCCGTGTAGAAAAGCATTTGTACTTCAAAGATGAGGCCAATGAGGTGAAAGGACAAAGCCATGGCAAACAGTTTTGATCATCGGCAGAATTTCACGGAGCAATATTGCTGGGAGAGAAAAGGCACCACCTGAGGGAGGCACGCTCAACAAAACTACCTAGGGCAGGAGCCGCGTTGCCCCCAGGCACTAGGCGTGTCAGGCCTCAGCATTGTAAGGAGAGTTCACTGAAGTCCCTGAGTGAAGTTTTCTCCGCTGTCCTACGTCTACATTCCTAAAATTTACTCTGCGGTTTCTGATGATCCTGGCTTACGAACGGCCACCATTCACCGTTCTCCTTACACTCGTGCGTCTCCATCGGCCTGAAAAGAAAGGGAGGACACGCAACTGCTGGCAGGTAAATTCAGCAAAGTTTGTCTCAACACAAAAGAGACAGCTCTGTGGTGACCCGTCTTCCACGGTAAAACATTTCCTAGCGAATAAGGAATCTTCCCATCGCAATGACAATATGAGGGAATTGCCACCGATGGATTTGCCGCTGTGCCTACACATCATCTTGAGGCCATACCGTAGTGAAGCACGGGAACCCAGGCGCTTCACCCTTTACCCTAGACCAGTGAAACACTGTCTCTAAACATGCCCACATGCCTGTATCTATGCCCGTTTAAAGTTAACGCTAAACCGAAATCTTCTGTCCCACTATTTTGCAGCATTTTAAAGAAGTACACTGGGAAAGATTTTTCTGCAAGGAAGGAACTGCAGGCGGCGTGGCTGAAATGAGAATATCATGCTGCACGAGCTCTTTGCCCTCAGATGTAGAAGTGTCATCAGTGGGCATCATAGAGAAACGGGACTTTAATAAGTGATCATCAACCTCTGTGAATTCCCTTTGCTCTAGACGCCTGAAATAAAGAGTTGTCCTGAGTCACATAAACCTCCACCGAGTGGTCTTCATGTGGCGCGGGAACATGCCGGTATAAGAGAATTCCGAAGAAGGCTGAACGTCCACAATTGAATGGTCATTGCCAGAAATGAAGTGGCAGCCGGATCAGACTGGGAAACTTCAGCTTCCATTAGACAATGAAGATGTGAGAATCTGGTACGTCCACAATTCACGGTTTCCTTAGATCCATGAAATTCCGTGTTGAATTTTAGTCAGAAAAGGAAAACTCCGGAGCCGCTGTTCAGCAGGCCCGGGTGTAGCTCCCAGAGGCACACTGGTGCTCCTCTAGAATTTGGATAAAAATCGTTTTCACTGGAATAAAGAACCTTGATCAAGCCAGGTGGGTCTTGACAATCGAATTTGCTGCGTTTTTGCCCGGTATACTGACAAGAACCCACCTGTGCTAGTCCATGGCGTATTCCGCACAGGAATCTGCATCGATTGAGCCAAGACAAAGGAAAGCTCAGGGACGCAGCACCCGTGTAGAAAAGCATTTGTACTTCAAAGATGAGGCCAATGAGGTGAAAGGACAAAGCCATGGCAAACAGTTTTGATCATCGGCAGAATTTCACGGAGCAATATTGCTGGGAGAGAAAAGGCACCACCTGAGGGAGGCACGCTCAACAAAACTACCTAGGGCAGGAGCCGCGTTGCCCCCAGGCACTAGGCGTGTCAGGCCTCAGCATTGTAAGGAGAGTTCACTGAAGTCCCTGAGTGAAGTTTTCTCCGCTGTCCTACGTCTACGTTCCTAAAATTTACTCTGCGGTTTCTGATGATCCTGGCTTACGAACGGCCACCATTCACCGTTCTCCTTACACTCGTGCGTCTCCATCGGCCTGAAAAGAAAGGGAGGACACGCAACTGCTGGCAGGTAAATTCAGCAAAGTTTGTCTCAACACAAAAGAGACAGCTCTGTGGTGACCCGTCTTCCACGGTAAAACATTTCCTAGCGAATAAGGAATCTTCCCATCGCAATGACAATATGAGGGAATTGCCACCGATGGATTTGCCGCTGTGCCTACACATCATCTTGAGGCCATACCGTAGTGAAGCACGGGAACCCAGGCGCTTCACCCTTTACCCTAGACCAGTGAAACACTGTCTCTAAACATGCCCACATGCCTGTATCTATGCCCGTTTAAAGTTAACGCTAAACCGAAATCTTCGGTCCCACTATTTTGCAGCATTTTAAAGAAGTACACTGGGAAAGATTTTTCTGCAAGGAAGGAACTGCAGGCGGCGTGGCTGAAATGAGAATATCATGCTGCACGAGCTCTTTGCCCTCAGATGTAGAAGTGTCATCAGTGGGCATCATAGAGAAACGGGACTTTAATAAGTGATCATCAACCTCTGTGAATTCCCTTTGCTCTAGACGCCTGAAATAAAGAGTTGTCCTGAGTCACATAAACCTCCACCGAGTGGTCTTCATGTGGCGCGGGAACATGCCGGTATAAGAGAATTCCGAAGAAGGCTGAACGTCCACAAATGAATGGTCATTGCCAGAAATGAAGTGGCAGCCGGATCAGACTGGGAAACTTCAGCTTCCATTAGACAATGAAGATGTGAGAATCTGGTACGTCCACAATTCACGGTTTCCTTAGATCCATGAAATTCCGTGTTGAATTTTAGTCAGAAAAGGAAAACTCCGGAGCCGCTGTTCAGCAGGCCCGGGTGTAGCTCCCAGATGCACACTGGTGCTCCTCTAGAATTTGGATAAAAATCGTTTTCACTGGAATAAAGAACCTTGATCAAGCCAGGTGGGTCTTGACAATCGAAATTGCTGCGTTTTTGCCCGGTATACTGACAAGAACCCACCTGTGCTAGTCCATGGCGTATTCAGCACAGGAATCTGCATCGATTGAGCCAAGACAAAGGAAAGCTCAGGGACGCAGCACCCGTGTAGAAAAGCATTTGTACTTCAAAGATGAGGCCAATGAGGTGAAAGGACAAAGCCATGGCAAACAGTTTTGATCATCGGCAGAATTTCACGGAGCAATATTGCTGGGAGAGAAAAGGCACCACCTGAGGGAGGCACGCTCAACAAAACTACCTAGGGCAGGAGCCGCGTTGCCCCCAGGCACTAGGCGTGTCAGGCCTCAGCATTGTAAGGAGAGTTCACTGAAGTCCCTGAGTGAAGTTTTCTCCGCTGTCCTACGTCTACGTTCCTAAAATTTACTCTGCGGTTTCTGATGATCCTGGCTTACGAATGGCCACCATTCACCGTTCTCCTTACACTCGTGCGTCTCCATCGGCCTGAAAAGAAAGGGAGGACACGCAACTGCTGGCAGGTAAATTCAGCAAAGTTTGTCTCAACACAAAAGAGACAGCTCTGTGGTGACCCGTCTTCCACGGTAAAACATTTCCTAGCGAATAAGGAATCTTCCCATCGCAATGACAATATGAGGGAATTGCCACCGATGGATTTGCCGCTGTGCCTACACATCATCTTGAGGCCATACAGTAGTGAAGTACGGGAACCCAGGAGCTTCACCCTTTACCCTAGACCAGTGAAACACTGTCTCTAAACATGCCCACATGCCTGTATCTATGCCCGTTTAAAGTTAACGCTAAACCGAAATCTTCTGTCCCACTATTTTGCAGCATTTTAAAGAAGTACACTGGGAAAGAATTTTCTGCAAGGAAGGAACTGCAGGCGGCGTAGCTGAAATGAGAATATCATGCTACACGAGCTCTTTGCCCTCAGATGTAGAAGTGTCATCAGTGGGCATCATAGAGAAACGGGACTTTAATAAGTGATCATCAACCTCTGTGAATTCCCTTTGCTCTAGACGCCTGAAATAAAGAGTTGTCCTGAGTCACATAAACCTCCACCGAGTGGTCTTCATGTGGCGCGGGAACATGCCGGTATAAGAGAATTCCGAAGAAGGCTGAACGTCCACAATTGAATGGTCATTGCCAGAAATGAAGTGGCAGCCGGATCAGACTGGGAAACTTCAGCTTCCATTAGACAATGAAGATGTGAGAATCTGGTACGTCCACAATTCACGGTTTCCTTAGATCCATGAAATTCCGTGTTGAATTTTAGTCAGAAAAGGAAAACTCCGGAGCCGCTGTTCAGCAGGCCCGGGTGTAGCTCCCAGAGGCACACTGGTGCTCCTCTAGAATTTGGATAAAAATCGTTTTCACTGGAATAAAGAACCTTGATCAAGCCAGGTGGGTCTTGACAATCGAAATTGCTGCGTTTTTGCCCGGTATACTGACAAGAACCCACCTGTGCTAGTCCATGGCGTATTCAGCACAGGAATCTGCATCGATTGAGCCAAGACAAAGGAAAGCTCAGGGACGCAGCACCCGTGTAGAAAAGCATTTGTACTTCAAAGATGAGGCCAATGAGGTGAAAGGACAAAGCCATGGCAAACAGTTTTGATCATCGGCAGAATTTCACGGAGCAATATTGCTGGGAGAGAAAAGGCACCACCTGAGGGAGGCACGCTCAACAAAACTACCTAGGGCAGGAGCCGCGTTGCCCCCAGGCACTAGGCGTGTCAGGCCTCAGCATTGTAAGGAGAGTTCACTGAAGTCCCTGAGTGAAGTTTTCTCCGCTGTCCTACGTCTACGTTCCTAAAATTTACTCTGCGGTTTCTGATGATCCTGGCTTACGAATGGCCAAAATTCACCGTTCTCCTTACACTCGTGCGTCTCCATCGGCCTGAAAAGAAAGGGAGGACACGCAACTGCTGGCAGGTAAATTCAGCAAAGTTTGTCTCAACACAAAAGAGACAGCTCTGTGGTGACCCGTCTTCCACGGTAAAACATTTCCTAGCGAATAAGGAATCTTCCCATCGCAATGACAATATGAGGGAATTGCCACCGATGGATTTGCCGCTGTGCCTACACATCATCTTGAGGCCATACAGTAGTGAAGCACGGGAACCCAGGCGCTTCACCCTTTACCCTAGACCAGTGAAACACTGTCTCTAAACATGCCCACATGCCTGTATCTATGCCCGTTTAAAGTTAACGCTAAACCGAAATCTTCTGTCCCACTATTTTGCAGCATTTTAAAGAAGTACACTGGGAAAGATTTTTCTGCAAGGAAGGAACTGCAGGCGGCGTGGCTGAAATGAGAATATCATGCTGCACGAGCTCTTTGCCCTCAGATGTAGAAGTGTCATCAGTGGGCATCATAGAGAAACGGGACTTTAATAAGTGATCATCAACCTCTGTGAATTCCCTTTGCTCTAGACGCCTGAAATAAAGAGTTGTCCTGAGTCACATAAACCTCCACCGAGTGGTCTTCATGTGGCGCGGGAACATGCCGGTATAAGAGAATTCCGAAGAAGGCTGAACGTCCACAATTGAATGGTCATTGCCAGAAATGAAGTGGCAGCCGGATCAGACTGGGAAACTTCAGCTTCCATTAGACAATGAAGATGTGAGAATCTGGTACGTCCACAATTCATGGTTTCCTTAGATCCATGAAGTTCCGTGTTGAATTTTAGTCAGAAAAGGAAAACTCCGGAGCCGCTGTTCAGCAGGCCCGGGTGTAGCTCCCAGAGGCACACTGGTGCTCCTCTAGAATTTGGATAAAAATCGTTTTCACTGGAATAAAGAACCTTGATCAAGCCAGGTGGGTCTTGACAATCGAATTTGCTGCGTTTTTGCCCGGTATACTGACAAGAACCCACCTGTGCTAGTCCATGGCGTATTCCGCACAGGAATCTGCATCGATTGAGCCAAGACAAAGGAAAGCTCAGGGACGCAGCACCCGTGTAGAAAAGCATTTGTACTTCAAAGATGAGGCCAATGAGGTGAAAGGACAAAGCCATGGCAAACAGTTTTGATCATCGGCAGAATTTCACGGAGCAATATTGCTGGGAGAGAAAAGGCACCACCTGAGGGAGGCACGCTCAACAAAACTACCTAGGGCAGGAGCCGCGTTGCCCCCAGGCACTAGGCGTGTCAGGCCTCAGCATTGTAAGGAGAGTTCACTGAAGTCCCTGAGTGAAGTTTTCTCCGCTGTCCTACGTCTACGTTCCTAAAATTTACTCTGCGGTTTCTGATGATCCTGGCTTACGAACGGCCACCATTCACCGTTCTCCTTACACTCGTGCGTCTCCATCGGCCTGAAAAGAAAGGGAGGACACGCAACTGCTGGCAGGTAAATTCAGCAAAGTTTGTCTCAACACAAAAGAGACAGCTCTGTGGTGACCCGTCTTCCACGGTAAAACATTTCCTAGCGAATAAGGAATCTTCCCATCGCAATGACAATATGAGGGAATTGCCACCGATGGATTTGCCGCTGTGCCTACACATCATCTTGAGGCCATACAGTAGTGAAGTACGGGAACCCAGGCGCTTCACCCTTTACCCTAGACCAGTGAAACACTGTCTCTAAACATGCCCACATGCCTGTATCTATGCCCGTTTAAAGTTAACGCTAAACCGAAATCTTCGGTCCCACTATTTTGCAGCATTTTAAAGAAATACACTGGGAAAGATTTTTCTGCAAGGAAGGAACTGCAGGCGGCGTGGCTGAAATGAGAATATCATGCTGCACGAGCTCTTTGCCCTCAGATGTAGAAGTGTCATCAGTGGGCATCATAGAGAAACGGGACTTTAATAAGTGATCATCAACCTCTGTGAATTCCCTTTGCTCTAGACGCCTGAAATAAAGAGTTGTCCTGAGTCACATAAACCTCCACCGAGTGGTCTTCATGTGGCGCGGGAACATGCCGGTATAAGAGAATTCCGAAGAAGGCTGAACGTCACAATTGAATGGTCATTGCCAGAAATGAAGTGGCAGCCGGATCAGACTGGGAAACTTCAGCTTCCATTAGACAATGAAGATGTGAGAATCTGGTACGTCCACAATTCACGGTTTCCTTAGATCCATGAAATTCCGTGTTGAATTTTAGTCAGAAAAGGAAAACTCCGGAGCCGCTGTTCAGCAGGCCCGGGTGTAGCTCCCAGAGGCACACTGGTGCTCCTCTAGAATTTGGATAAAAATCGTTTTCACTGGAATAAAGAACCTTGATCAAGCCAGGTGGGTCTTGACAATCGAAATTGCTGCGTTTTTGCCCGGTATACTGACAAGAACCCACCTGTGCTAGTCCATGGCGTATTCCGCACAGGAATCGGCATCGATTGAGCCAAGACAAAGGAAAGCTCAGGGACGCAGCACCCGTGTAGAAAAGCATTTGTACTTCAAAGATGAGGCCAATGAGGTGAAAGGACAAAGCCATGGCAAACAGTTTTGATCATCGGCAGAATTTCACGGAGCAATATTGCTGGGAGAGAAAAGGCACCACCTGAGGGAGGCACGCTCAACAAAACTACCTAGGGCAGGAGCCGCGTTGCCCCCAGGCACTAGGCGTGTCAGGCCTCAGCATTGTAAGGAGAGTTCACTGAAGTCCCTGAGTGAAGTTTTCTCCGCTGTCCTACGTCTACGTTCCTAAAATTTACTCTGCGGTTTCTGATGATCCTGGCTTACGAACGGCCACCATTCACCGTTCTCCTTACACTCGTGCGTCTCCATCGGCCTGAAAAGAAAGGGAGGACACGCAACTGCTGGCAGGTAAATTCAGCAAAGTTTGTCTCAACACAAAAGAGACAGCTCTGTGGTGACCCGTCTTCCACGGTAAAACATTTCCTAGCGAATAAGGAATCTTCCCATCGCAATGACAATATGAGGGAATTGCCACCGATGGATTTGCCGCTGTGCCTACACATCATCTTGAGGCCATACAGTAGTGAAGCACGGGAACCCAGGCGCTTCACCCTTTACCCTAGACCAGTGAAACACTGTCTCTAAACATGCCCACATGCCTGTATCTATGCCCGTTTAAAGTTAACACTAAACCGAAATCTTCTGTCCCACTATTTTGCAGCATTTTAAAGAAGTACACTGGGAAAGATTTTTCTGCAAGGAAGGAACTGCAGGCGGCGTGGCTGAAATGAGAATATCATGCTGCACGAGCTCTTTGCCCTCAGATGTAGAAGTGTCATCAGAGGGCATCATAGAGAAACGGGACTTTAATAAGTGATCATCAACCTCTGTGAATTCCCTTTGCTCTAGACGCCTGAAATAAAGAGTTGTCCTGAGTCACATAAACCTCCACCGAGTGGTCTTCATGTGGCGCGGGAACATGCCGGTATAAGAGAATTCCGAAGAAGGCTGAACGTCCACAATTGAATGGTCATTGCCAGAAATGAAGTGGCAGCCGGATCAGACTGGGAAACTTCAGCTTCCATTAGACAATGAAGATGTGAGAATCTGGTACGTCCACAATTCATGGTTTCCTTAGATCCATGAAGTTCCGTGTTGAATTTTAGTCAGAAAAGGAAAACTCCGGAGCCGCTGTTCAGCAGGCCCGGGTGTAGCTCCCAGAGGCACACTGGTGCTCCTCTAGAATTTGGATAAAAATCGTTTTCACTGGAATAAAGAACCTTGATCAAGCCAGGTGGGTCTTGACAATCGAAATTGCTGCGTTTTTGCCCGGTATACTGACAAGAACCCACCTGTGCTAGTCCATGGCGTATTCAGCACAGGAATCTGCATCGATTGAGCCAAGACAAAGGAAAGCTCAGGGACGCAGCACCCGTGTAGAAAAGCATTTGTACTTCAAAGATGAGGCCAATGAGGTGAAAGGACAAAGCCATGGCAAACAGTTTTGATCATCGGCAGAATTTCACGGAGCAATATTGCTGGGAGAGAAAAGGCACCACCTGAGGGAGGCACGCTCAACAAAACTACCTAGGGCAGGAGCCGCGTTGCCCCCAGGCACTAGGCGTGTCAGGCCTCAGCATTGTAAGGAGAGTTCACTGAAGTCCCTGAGTGAAGTTTTCTCCGCTGTCCTACGTCTACGTTCCTAAAATTTACTCTGCGGTTTCTGATGATCCTGGCTTACGAACGGCCACCATTCACCGTTCTCCTTACACTCGTGCGTCTCCATCGGCCTGAAAAGAAAGGGAGGACACGCAACTGCTGGCAGGTAAATTCAGCAAAGTTTGTCTCAACACAAAAGAGACAGCTCTGTGGTGACCCGTCTTCCACGGTAAAACATTTCCTAGCGAATAAGGAATCTTCCCATCGCAATGACAATATGAGGGAATTGCCACCGATGGATTTGCCGCTGTGCCTACACATCATCTTGAGGCCATACAGTAGTGAAGCACGGGAACCCAGGCGCTTCACCCTTTACCCTAGACCAGTGAAACACTGTCTCTAAACATGCCCACATGCCTGTATCTATGCCCGTTTAAAGTTAACGCTAAACCGAAATCTTCTGTCCCACTATTTTGCAGCATTTTAAAGAAGTACACTGGGAAAGATTTTTCTGCAAGGAAGGAACTGCAGGCGGCGTGGCTGAAATGAGAATATCATGCTGCACGAGCTCTTTGCCCTCAGATGTAGAAGTGTCATCAGAGGGCATCATAGAGAAACGGGACTTTAATAAGTGATCATCAACCTCTGTGAATTCCCTTTGCTCTAGACGCCTGAAATAAAGAGTTGTCCTGAGTCACATAAACCTCCACCGAGTGGTCTTCATGTGGCGCGGGAACATGCCGGTATAAGAGAATTCCGAAGAAGGCTGAACGTCCACAATTGAATGGTCATTGCCAGAAATGAAGTGGCAGCCGGATCAGACTGGGAAACTTCAGCTTCCATTAGACAATGAAGATGTGAGAATCTGGTACGTCCACAATTCATGGTTTCCTTAGATCCATGAAGTTCCGTGTTGAATTTTAGTCAGAAAAGGAAAACTCCGGAGCCGCTGTTCAGCAGGCCCGGGTGTAGCTCCCAGAGGCACACTGGTGCTCCTCTAGAATTTGGATAAAAATCGTTTTCACTGGAATAAAGAACCTTGATCAAGCCAGGTGGGTCTTGACAATCGAATTTGCTGCGTTTTTGCCCGGTATACTGACAAGAACCCACCTGTGCTAGTCCATGGCGTATTCAGCACAGGAATCTGCATCGATTGAGCCAAGACAAAGGAAAGCTCAGGGACGCAGCACCCGTGTAGAAAAGCATTTGTACTTCAAAGATGAGGCCAATGAGGTGAAAGGACAAAGCCATGGCAAACAGTTTTGATCATCGGCAGAATTTCACGGAGCAATATTGCTGGGAGAGAAAAGGCACCACCTGAGGGAGGCACGCTCAACAAAACTACCTAGGGCAGGAGCCGCGTTGCCCCCAGGCACTAGGCGTGTCAGGCCTCAGCATTGTAAGGAGAGTTCACTGAAGTCCCTGAGTGAAGTTTTCTCCGCTGTCCTACGTCTACGTTCCTAAAATTTACTCTGCGGTTTCTGATGATCCTGGCTTACGAACGGCCACCATTCACCGTTCTCCTTACACTCGTGCGTCTCCATCGGCCTGAAAAGAAAGGGAGGACACGCAACTGCTGGCAGGTAAATTCAGCAAAGTTTGTCTCAACACAAAAGAGACAGCTCTGTGGTGACCCGTCTTCCACGGTAAAACATTTCCTAGCGAATAAGGAATCTTCCCATCGCAATGACAATATGAGGGAATTGCCACCGATGGATTTGCCGCTGTGCCTACACATCATCTTGAGGCCATACAGTAGTGAAGTACGGGAACCCAGGCGCTTCACCCTTTACCCTAGACCAGTGAAACACTGTCTCTAAACATGCCCACATGCCTGTATCTATGCCCGTTTAAAGTTAACGCTAAACCGAAATCTTCGGTCCCACTATTTTGCAGCATTTTAAAGAAGTACACTGGGAAAGATTTTTCTGCAAGGAAGGAACTGCAGGTGGCGTGGCTGAAATGAGAATATCATGCTGCACGAGCTCTTTGCCCTCAGATGTAGAAGTGTCATCAGTGGGCATCATAGAGAAACGGGACTTTAATAAGTGATCATCAACCTCTGTGAATTCCCTTTGCTCTAGACGCCTGAAATAAAGAGTTGTCCTGAGTCACATAAACCTCCACCGAGTGGTCTTCATGTGGCGCGGGAAAATGCCGGTATAAGAGAATTCCGAAGAAGGCTGAACGTCACAATTGAATGGTCATTGCCAGAAATGAAGTGGCAGCCGGATCAGACTGGGAAACTTCAGCTTCCATTAGACAATGAAGATGTGAGAATCTGGTACGTCCACAATTCACGGTTTCCTTAGATCCATGAAATTCCGTGTTGAATTTTAGTCAGAAAAGGAAAACTCCGGAGCCGCTGTTCAGCAGGCCCGGGTGTAGCTCCCAGAGGCACACTGGTGCTCCTCTAGAATTTGGATAAAAATCGTTTTCACTGGAATAAAGAACCTTGATCAAGCCAGGTGGGTCTTGACAATCGAATTTGCTGCGTTTTTGCCCGGTATACTGACAAGAACCCACCTGTGCTAGTCCATGGCGTATTCCGCACAGGAATCTGCATCGATTGAGCCAAGACAAAGGAAAGCTCAGGGACGCAGCACCCGTGTAGAAAAGCATTTGTACTTCAAAGATGAGGCCAATGAGGTGAAAGGACAAAGCCATGGCAAACAGTTTTGATCATCGGCAGAATTTCACGGAGCAATATTGCTGGGAGAGAAAAGGCACCACCTGAGGGAGGCACGCTCAACAAAACTACCTAGGGCAGGAGCCGCGTTGCCCCCAGGCACTAGGCGTGTCAGGCCTCAGCATTGTAAGGAGAGTTCACTGAAGTCCCTGAGTGAAGTTTTCTCCGCTGTCCTACGTCTACGTTCCTAAAATTTACTCTGCGGTTTCTGATGATCCTGGCTTACGAACGGCCACCATTCACTGTTCTCCTTACACTCGTGCGTCTCCATCGGCCTGAAAAGAAAGGGAGGACACGCAACTGCTGGCAGGTAAATTCAGCAAAGTTTGTCTCAACACAAAAGAGACAGCTCTGTGGTGACCCGTCTTCCACGGTAAAACATTTCCTAGCGAATAAGGAATCTTCCCATCGCAATGACAATATGAGGGAAATGCCACCGATGGATTTGCCGCTGTGCCTACACATCATCTTGAGGCCATACAGTAGTGAAGCACGGGAACCCAGGCGCTTCACCCTTTACCCTAGACCAGTGAAACACTGTCTCTAAACATGCCCACATGCCTGTATCTATGCCCGTTTAAAGTTAACGCTAAACCGAAATCTTCTGTCCCACTATTTTGCAGCATTTTAAAGAAGTACACTGGGAAAGATTTTTCTGCAAGGAAGGAACTGCAGGCGGCGTGGCTGAAATGAGAATATCATGCTGCACGAGCTCTTTGCCCTCAGATGTAGAAGTGTCATCAGTGGGCATCATAGAGAAACGGGACTTTAATAAGTGATCATCAACCTCTGTGAATTCCCTTTGCTCTAGACGCCTGAAATAAAGAGTTGTCCTGAGTCACATAAACCTCCACCGAGTGGTCTTCATGTGGCGCGGGAACATGCCGGTATAAGAGAATTCCGAAGAAGGCTGAACGTCCACAATTGAATGGTCATTGCCAGAAATGAAGTGGCAGCCGGATCAGACTGGGAAACTTCAGCTTCCATTAGACAATGAAGATGTGAGAATCTGGTACGTCCACAATTCACGGTTTCCTTAGATCCATGAAATTCCGTGTTGAATTTTAGTCAGAAAAGGAAAACTCCGGAGCCGCTGTTCAGCAGGCCCGGGTGTAGCTCCCAGAGGCACACTGGTGCTCCTCTAGAATTTGGATAAAAATCGTTTTCACTGGAATAAAGAACCTTGATCAAGCCAGGTGGGTCTTGACAATCGAAATTGCTGCGTTTTTGCCCGGTATACTGACAAGAACCCACCTGTGCTAGTCCATGGCGTATTCAGCACAGGAATCTGCATCGATTGAGCCAAGACAAAGGAAAGCTCAGGGACGCAGCACCCGTGTAGAAAAGCATTTGTACTTCAAAGATGAGGCCAATGAGGTGAAAGGACAAAGCCATGGCAAACAGTTTTGATCATCGGCAGAATTTCACGGAGCAATATTGCTGGGAGAGAAAAGGCACCACCTGAGGGAGGCACGCTCAACAAAACTACCTAGGGCAGGAGCCGCGTTGCCCCCAGGCACTAGGCGTGTCAGGCCTCAGCATTGTAAGGAGAGTTCACTGAAGTCCCTGAGTGAAGTTTTCTCCGCTGTCCTACGTCTACGTTCCTAAAATTTACTCTGCGGTTTCTGATGATCCTGGCTTACGAATGGCCACCATTCACCATTCTCCTTACACTCGTGCGTCTCCATCGGCCTGAAAAGAAAGGGAGGACACGCAACTGCTGGCAGGTAAATTCAGCAAAGTTTGTCTCAACACAAAAGAGACAGCTCTGTGGTGACCCGTCTTCCACGGTAAAACATTTCCTAGCGAATAAGGAATCTTCCCATCGCAATGACAATATGATGGAATTGCCACCGATGGATTTGCCGCTGTGCCTACACATCATCTTGAGGCCATACAGTAGTGAAGTACGGGAACCCAGGCGCTTCACCCTTTACCCTAGACCAGTGAAACACTGTCTCTAAACATGCCCACATGCCTGTATCTATGCCCGTTTAAAGTTAACGCTAAACCGAAATCTTCTGTCCCACTATTTTGCAGCATTTTAAAGAAGTACACTGGGAAAGATTTTTCTGCAAGGAAGGAACTGCAGGCGGCGTGGCTGAAATGAGAATATCATGCTGCACGAGCTCTTTGCCCTCAGATGTAGAAGTGTCATCAGTGGGCATCATAGAGAAACGGGACTTTAATAAGTGATCATCAACCTCTGTGAATTCCCTTTGCTCTAGACGCCTGAAATAAAGAGTTGTCCTGAGTCACATAAACCTCCACCGAGTGGTCTTCATGTGGCGCGGGAACATGCCGGTATAAGAGAATTCCGAAGAAGGCTGAACGTCCACAATTGAATGGTCATTGCCAGAAATGAAGTGGCAGCCGGATCAGACTGGGAAACTTCAGCTTCCATTAGACAATGAAGATGTGAGAATCTGGTACGTCCACAATTCACGGTTTCCTTAGATCCATGAAATTCCGTGTTGAATTTTAGTCAGAAAAGGAAAACTCCGGAGCCGCTGTTCAGCAGGCCCGGGTGTAGCTCCCAGAGGCACACTGGTGCTGCTCTAGAATTTGGATAAAAATCGTTTTCACTGGAATAAAGAACCTTGATCAAGCCAGGTGGGTCTTGACAATCGAAATTGCTGCGTTTTTGCCCGGTATACTGACAAGAACCCACCTGTGCTAGTCCATGGCGTATTCCGCACAGGAATCGGCATCGATTGAGCCAAGACAAAGGAAAGCTCAGGGACGCAGCACCCGTGTAGAAAAGCATTTGTACTTCAAAGATGAGGCCAATGAGGTGAAAGGACAAAGCCATGGCAAACAGTTTTGATCATCGGCAGAATTTCACGGAGCAATATTGCTGGGAGAGAAAAGGCACCACCTGAGGGAGGCACGCTCAACAAAACTACCTAGGGCAGGAGCCGCGTTGCCCCCAGGCACTAGGCGTGTCAGGCCTCAGCATTGTAAGGAGAGTTCACTGAAGTCCCTGAGTGAAGTTTTCTCCGCTGTCCTACGTCTACGTTCCTAAAATTTACTCTGCGGTTTCTGATGATCCTGGCTTACGAACGGCCACCATTCACCGTTCTCCTTACACTCGTGCGTCTCCATCGGCCTGAAAAGAAAGGGAGGACACGCAACTGCTGGCAGGTAAATTCAGCAAAGTTTGTCTCAACACAAAAGAGACAGCTCTGTGGTGACCCGTCTTCCACGGTAAAACATTTCCTAGCGAATAAGGAATCTTCCCATCGCAATGACAATATGAGGGAATTGCCACCGATGGATTTGCCGCTGTGCCTACACATCATCTTGAGGCCATACAGTAGTGAAGCACGGGAACCCAGGCGCTTCACCCTTTACCCTAGACCAGTGAAACACTGTCTCTAAACATGCCCACATGCCTGTATCTATGCCCGTTTAAAGTTAACGCTAAACCGAAATCTTCGGTCCCACTATTTTGCAGCATTTTAAAGAAGTACACTGGGAAAGATTTTTCTGCAAGGAAGGAACTGCAGGCGGCGTGGCTGAAATGAGAATATCATGCTGCACGAGCTCTTTGCCCTCAGATGTAGAAGTGTCATCAGTGGGCATCATAGAGAAACGGGACTTTAATAAGTGATCATCAACCTCTGTGAATTCCCTTTGCTCTAGACGCCTGAAATAAAGAGTTGTCCTGAGTCACATAAACCTCCACCGAGTGGTCTTCATGTGGCGCGGGAACATGCCGGTATAAGAGAATTCCGAAGAAGGCTGAACGTCCACAATTGAATGGTCATTGCCAGAAATGAAGTGGCAGCCGGATCAGACTGGGAAACTTCAGCTTCCATTAGACAATGAAGATGTGAGAATCTGGTACGTCCACAATTCACGGTTTCCTTAGATCCATGAAATTCCGTGTTGAATTTTAGTCAGAAAAGGAAAACTCCGGAGCCGCTGTTCAGCAGGCCCGGGTGTAGCTCCCAGAGGCACACTGGTGCTCCTCTAGAATTTGGATAAAAATCGTTTTCACTGGAATAAAGAACCTTGATCAAGCCAGGTGGGTCTTGACAATCGAAATTGCTGCGTTTTTGCCCGGTATACTGACAAGAACCCACCTGTGCTAGTCCATGGCGTATTCCGCACAGGAATCGGCATCGATTGAGCCAAGACAAAGGAAAGCTCAGGGACGCAGCACCCGTGTAGAAAAGCATTTGTACTTCAAAGATGAGGCCAATGAGGTGAAAGGACAAAGCCATGGCAAACAGTTTTGATCATCGGCAGAATTTCACGGAGCAATATTGCTGGGAGAGAAAAGGCACCACCTGAGGGAGGCACGCTCAACAAAACTACCTAGGGCAGGAGCCGCGTTGCCCCCAGGCACTAGGCGTGTCAGGCCTCAGCATTGTAAGGAGAGTTCACTGAAGTCCCTGAGTGAAGTTTTCTCCGCTGTCCTACGTCTACGTTCCTAAAATTTACTCTGCGGTTTCTGATGATCCTGGCTTACGAATGGCCACCATTCACCGTTCTCCTTACACTCGTGCGTCTCCATCGGCCTGAAAAGAAAGGGAGGACACGCAACTGCTGGCAGGTAAATTCAGCAAAGTTTGTCTCAACACAAAAGAGACAGCTCTGTGGTGACCCGTCTTCCACGGTAAAACATTTCCTAGCGAATAAGGAATCTTCCCATCGCAATGACAATATGAGGGAATTGCCACCGATGGATTTGCCGCTGTGCCTACACATCATCTTGAGGCCATACAGTAGTGAAGCACGGGAACCCAGGCGCTTCACCCTTTACCCTAGACCAGTGAAACACTGTCTCTAAACATGCCCACATGCCTGTATCTATGCCCGTTTAAAGTTAACGCTAAACCGAAATCTTCGGTCCCACTATTTTGCAGCATTTTAAAGAAGTACACTGGGAAAGATTTTTCTGCAAGGAAGGAACTGCAGGCGGCGTGGCTGAAATGAGAATATCATGCTGCACGAGCTCTTTGCCCTCAGATGTAGAAGTGTCATCAGTGGGCATCATAGAGAAACGGGACTTTAATAAGTGATCATCAACCTCTGTGAATTCCCTTTGCTCTAGACGCCTGAAATAAAGAGTTGTCCTGAGTCACATAAACCTCCACCGAGTGGTCTTCATGTGGCGCGGGAACATGCCGGTATAAGAGAATTCCGAAGAAGGCTGAACGTCCACAATTGAATGGTCATTGCCAGAAATGAAGTGGCAGCCGGATCAGACTGGGAAACTTCAGCTTCCATTAGACAATGAAGATGTGAGAATCTGGTACGTCCACAATTCACGGTTTCCTTAGATCCATGAAATTCCGTGTTGAATTTTAGTCAGAAAAGGAAAACTCCGGAGCCGCTGTTCAGCAGGCCCGGGTGTAGCTCCCAGAGGCACACTGGTGCTCCTCTAGAATTTGGATAAAAATCGTTTTCACTGGAATAAAGAACCTTGATCAAGCCAGGTGGGTCTTGACAATCGAAATTGCTGCGTTTTTGCCCGGTATACTGACAAGAACCCACCTGTGCTAGTCCATGGCGTATTCCGCACAGGAATCGGCATCGATTGAGCCAAGACAAAGGAAAGCTCAGGGACGCAGCACCCGTGTAGAAAAGCATTTGTACTTCAAAGATGAGGCCAATGAGGTGAAAGGACAAAGCCATGGCAAACAGTTTTGATCATCGGCAGAATTTCACGGAGCAATATTGCTGGGAGAGAAAAGGCACCACCTGAGGGAGGCACGCTCAACAAAACTACCTAGGGCAGGAGCCGCGTTGCCCCCAGGCACTAGGCGTGTCAGGCCTCAGCATTGTAAGGAGAGTTCACTGAAGTCCCTGAGTGAAGTTTTCTCCGCTGTCCTACGTCTACGTTCCTAAAATTTACTCTGCGGTTTCTGATGATCCTGGCTTACGAATGGCCACCATTCACCGTTCTCCTTACACTCGTGCGTCTCCATCGGCCTGAAAAGAAAGGGAGGACACGCAACTGCTGGCAGGTAAATTCAGCAAAGTTTGTCTCAACACAAAAGAGACAGCTCTGTGGTGACCCGTCTTCCACGGTAAAACATTTCCTAGCGAATAAGGAATCTTCCCATCGCAATGACAATATGAGGGAATTGCCACCGATGGATTTGCCGCTGTGCCTACACATCATCTTGAGGCCATACAGTAGTGAAGCACGGGAACCCAGGCGCTTCACCCTTTACCCTAGACCAGTGAAACACTGTCTCTAAACATGCCCACATGCCTGTATCTATGCCCGTTTAAAGTTAACGCTAAACCGAAATCTTCGGTCCCACTATTTTGCAGCATTTTAAAGAAGTACACTGGGAAAGATTTTTCTGCAAGGAAGGAACTGCAGGCGGCGTGGCTGAAATGAGAATATCATGCTGCACGAGCTCTTTGCCCTCAGATGTAGAAGTGTCATCAGTGGGCATCATAGAGAAACGGGACTTTAATAAGTGATCATCAACCTCTGTGAATTCCCTTTGCTCTAGACGCCTGAAATAAAGAGTTGTCCTGAGTCACATAAACCTCCACCGAGTGGTCTTCATGTGGCGCGGGAACATGCCGGTATAAGAGAATTCCGAAGAAGGCTGAACGTCCACAATTGAATGGTCATTGCCAGAAATGAAGTGGCAGCCGGATCAGACTGGGAAACTTCAGCTTCCATTAGACAATGAAGATGTGAGAATCTGGTACGTCCACAATTCACGGTTTCCTTAGATCCATGAAATTCCGTGTTGAATTTTAGTCAGAAAAGGAAAACTCCGGAGCCGCTGTTCAGCAGGCCCGGGTGTAGCTCCCAGAGGCACACTGGTGCTCCTCTAGAATTTGGATAAAAATCGTTTTCACTGGAATAAAGAACCTTGATCAAGCCAGGTGGGTCTTGACAATCGAAATTGCTGCGTTTTTGCCCGGTATACTGACAAGAACCCACCTGTGCTAGTCCATGGCGTATTCCGCACAGGAATCGGCATCGATTGAGCCAAGACAAAGGAAAGCTCAGGGACGCAGCACCCGTGTAGAAAAGCATTTGTACTTCAAAGATGAGGCCAATGAGGTGAAAGGACAAAGCCATGGCAAACAGTTTTGATCATCGGCAGAATTTCACGGAGCAATATTGCTGGGAGAGAAAAGGCACCACCTGAGGGAGGCACGCTCAACAAAACTACCTAGGGCAGGAGCCGCGTTGCCCCCAGGCACTAGGCGTGTCAGGCCTCAGCATTGTAAGGAGAGTTCACTGAAGTCCCTGAGTGAAGTTTTCTCCGCTGTCCTACGTCTACGTTCCTAAAATTTACTCTGCGGTTTCTGATGATCCTGGCTTACGAACGACCACCATTCACCGTTCTCCTTACACTCGTGCGTCTCCATCGGCCTGAAAAGAAAGGGAGGACACGCAACTGCTGGCAGGTAAATTCAGCAAAGTTTGTCTCAACACAAAAGAGACAGCTCTGTGGTGACCCGTCTTCCACGGTAAAACATTTCCTAGCGAATAAGGAATCTTCCCATCGCAATGACAATATGAGGGAATTGCCACCGATGGATTTGCCGCTGTGCCTACACATCATCTTGAGGCCATACAGTAGTGAAGCACGGGAACCCAGGCGCTTCACCCTTTACCCTAGACCAGTGAAACACTGTCTCTAAACATGCCCACATGCCTGTATCTATGCCCGTTTAAAGTTAACGCTAAACCGAAATCTTCTGTCCCACTATTTTGCAGCATTTTAAAGAAGTACACTGGGAAAGATTTTTCTGCAAGGAAGGAACTGCAGGCGGCGTGGCTGAAATGAGAATATCATGCTGCACGAGCTCTTTGCCCTCAGATGTAGAAGTGTCATCAGTGGGCATCATAGAGAAACGGGACTTTAATAAGTGATCATCAACCTCTGTGAATTCCCTTTGCTCTAGACGCCTGAAATAAAGAGTTGTCCTGAGTCACATAAACCTCCACCGAGTGGTCTTCATGTGGCGCGGGAACATGCCGGTATAAGAGAATTCCGAAGAAGGCTGAACGTCCACAATTGAATGGTCATTGCCAGAAATGAAGTGGCAGCCGGATCAGACTGGGAAACTTCAGCTTCCATTAGACAATGAAGATGTGAGAATCTGGTACGTCCACAATTCACGGTTTCCTTAGATCCATGAAATTCCGTGTTGAATTTTAGTCAGAAAAGGAAAACTCCGGAGCCGCTGTTCAGCAGGCCCGGGTGTAGCTCCCAGAGGCACACTGGTGCTCCTCTAGAATTTGGATAAAAATCGTTTTCACTGGAATAAAGAACCTTGATCAAGCCAGGTGGGTCTTGACAATCGAATTTGCTGCGTTTTTGCCCGGTATACTGACAAGAACCCACCTGTGCTAGTCCATGGCGTATTCCGCACAGGAATCGGCATCGATTGAGCCAAGACAAAGGAAAGCTCAGGGACGCAGCACCCGTGTAGAAAAGCATTTGTACTTCAAAGATGAGGCCAATGAGGTGAAAGGACAAAGCCATGGCAAACAGTTTTGATCATCGGCAGAATTTCACGGAGCAATATTGCTGGGAGAGAAAAGGCACCACCTGAGGGAGGCACGCTCAACAAAACTACCTAGGGCAGGAGCCGCATTGCCCCCAGGCACTAGGCGTGTCAGGCCTCAGCATTGTAAGGAGAGTTCACTGAAGTCCCTGAGTGAAGTTTTCTCCGCTGTCCTACGTCTACGTTCCTAAAATTTACTCTGCGGTTTCTGATGATCCTGGCTTACGAACGGCCACCATTCACCGTTCTCCTTACACTCGTGCGTCTCCATCGGCCTGAAAAGAAAGGGAGGACACGCAACTGCTGGCAGGTAAATTCAGCAAAGTTTGTCTCAACACAAAAGAGACAGCTCTGTGGTGACCCGTCTTCCACGGTAAAACATTTCCTAGCGAATAAGGAATCTTCCCATCGCAATGACAATATGAGGGAATTGCCACCGATGGATTTGCCGCTGTGCCTACACATCATCTTGAGGCCATACAGTAGTGAAGCACGGGAACCCAGGCGCTTCACCCTTTACCCTAGACCAGTGAAACACTGTCTCTAAACATGCCCACATGCCTGTATCTATGCCCGTTTAAAGTTAACGCTAAACCGAAATCTTCTGTCCCACTATTTTGCAGCATTTTAAAGAAGTACACTGGGAAAGATTTTTCTGCAAGGAAGGAACTGCAGGCGGCGTGGCTGAAATGAGAATATCATGCTGCACGAGCTCTTTGCCCTCAGATGTAGAAGTGTCATCAGTGGGCATCATAGAGAAACGGGACTTTAATAAGTGATCATCAACCTCTGTGAATTCCCTTTGCTCTAGACGCCTGAAATAAAGAGTTGTCCTGAGTCACATAAACCTCCACCGAGTGGTCTTCATGTGGCGCGGGAACATGCCGGTATAAGAGAATTCCGAAGAAGGCTGAACGTCCACAATTGAATGGTCATTGCCAGAAATGAAGTGGCAGCCGGATCAGACTGGGAAACTTCAGCTTCCATTAGACAATGAAGATGTGAGAATCTGGTACGTCCACAATTCACGGTTTCCTTAGATCCATGAAATTCCGTGTTGAATTTTAGTCAGAAAAGGAAAACTCCGGAGCCGCTGTTCAGCAGGCCCGGGTGTAGCTCCCAGAGGCACACTGGTGCTCCTCTAGAATTTGGATAAAAATCGTTTTCACTGGAATAAAGAACCTTGATCAAGCCAGGTGGGTCTTGACAATCGAAATTGCTGCGTTTTTGCCCGGTATACTGACAAGAACCCACCTGTGCTAGTCCATGGCGTATTCCGCACAGGAATCGGCATCGATTGAGCCAAGACAAAGGAAAGCTCAGGGACGCAGCACCCGTGTAGAAAAGCATTTGTACTTCAAAGATGAGGCCAATGAGGTGAAAGGACAAAGCCATGGCAAACAGTTTTGATCATCGGCAGAATTTCACGGAGCAATATTGCTGGGAGAGAAAAGGCACCACCTGAGGGAGGCACGCTCAACAAAACTACCTAGGGCAGGAGCCGCGTTGCCCCCAGGCACTAGGCGTGTCAGGCCTCAGCATTGTAAGGAGAGTTCACTGAAGTCCCTGAGTGAAGTTTTCTCCGCTGTCCTACGTCTACGTTCCTAAAATTTACTCTGCGGTTTCTGATGATCCTGGCTTACGAACGGCCACCATTCACCGTTCTCCTTACACTCGTGCGTCTCCATCGGCCTGAAAAGTAAGGGAGGACACGCAACTGCTGGCAGGTAAATTCAGCAAAGTTTGTCTCAACACAAAAGAGACAGCTCTGTGGTGACCCGTCTTCCACGGTAAAACATTTCCTAGCGAATAAGGAATCTTCCCATCGCAATGACAATATGAGGGAATTGCCACCGATGGATTTGCCGCTGTGCCTACACATCATCTTGAGGCCATACAGTAGTGAAGCACGGGAACCCAGGCGCTTCACCCTTTACCCTAGACCAGTGAAACACTGTCTCTAAACATGCCCACATGCCTGTATCTATGCCCGTTTAAAGTTAACGCTAAACCGAAATCTTCTGTCCCACTATTTTGCAGCATTTTAAAGAAGTACACTGGGAAAGATTTTTCTGCAAGGAAGGAACTGCAGGCGGCGTGGCTGAAATGAGAATATCATGCTGCACGAGCTCTTTGCCCTCAGATGTAGAAGTGTCATCAGTGGGCATCATAGAGAAACGGGACTTTAATAAGTGATCATCAACCTCTGTGAATTCCCTTTGCTCTAGACGCCTGAAATAAAGAGTTGTCCTGAGTCACATAAACCTCCACCGAGTGGTCTTCATGTGGCGCGGGAACATGCCGGTATAAGAGAATTCCGAAGAAGGCTGAACGTCCACAATTGAATGGTCATTGCCAGAAATGAAGTGGCAGCCGGATCAGACTGGGAAACTTCAGCTTCCATTAGACAATGAAGATGTGAGAATCTGGTACGTCCACAATTCACGGTTTCCTTAGATCCATGAAATTCCGTGTTGAATTTTAGTCAGAAAAGGAAAACTCCGGAGCCGCTGTTCAGCAGGCCCGGGTGTAGCTCCCAGAGGCACACTGGTGCTCCTCTAGAATTTGGATAAAAATCGTTTTCACTGGAATAAAGAACCTTGATCAAGCCAGGTGGGTCTTGACAATCGAAATTGCTGCGTTTTTGCCCGGTATACTGACAAGAACCCACCTGTGCTAGTCCATGGCGTAATCCGCACAGGAATCGGCATCGATTGAGCCAAGACAAAGGAAAGCTCAGGGACGCAGCACCCGTGTAGAAAAGTATTTGTACTTCAAAGATAAGGCCAATGAGGTGAAAGGACAAAGCCATGGCAAACAGTTTTGATCATCGGCAGAATTTCACGGAGCAATATTGCTGGGAGAGAAAAGGCACCACCTGAGGGAGGCACGCTCAACAAAACTACCTAGGGCAGGAGCCGCGTTGCCCCCAGGCACTAGGCGTGTCAGACCTCAGCATTGTAAGGAGAGTTCACTGAAGTCCCTGAGTGAAGTTTTCTCCGCTGTCCTACGTCTACGTTCCTAAAATTTACTCTGCGGTTTCTGATGATCCTGGCTTACGAACGGCCACCATTCACCGTTCTCCTTACACTCGTGCGTCTCCATCGGCCTGAAAAGAAAGGGAGGACACGCAACTGCTGGCAGGTAAATTCAGCAAAGTTTGTCTCAACACAAAAGAGACAGCTCTGTGGTGACCCGTCTTCCACGGTAAAACATTTCCTAGCGAATAAGGAATCTTCCCATCGCAATGACAATATGAGGGAATTGCCGCCGATGGATTTGCCGCTGTGCCTACACATCATCTTGAGGCCATACAGTAGTGAAGCACGGGAACCCAGGCGCTTCACCCTTTACCCTAGACCAGTGAAACACTGTCTCTAAACATGCCCACATGCCTGTATCTATGCCCGTTTAAAGTTAACGCTAAACCGAAATCTTCTGTCCCACTATTTTGCAGCATTTTAAAGAAGTACACTGGGAAAGATTTTTCTGCAAGGAAGGAACTGCAGGCGGCGTGGCTGAAATGAGAATATCATGCTGCACGAGCTCTTTGCCCTCAGATGTAGAAGTGTCATCAGTGGGCATCATAGAGAAACGGGACTTTAATAAGTGATCATCAACCTCTGTGAATTCCCTTTGCTCTAGACGCCTGAAATAAAGAGTTGTCCTGAGTCACATAAACCTCCACCGAGTGGTCTTCATGTGGCGCGGGAACATGCCGGTATAAGAGAATTCCGAAGAAGGCTGAACGTCCACAATTGAATGGTCATTGCCAGAAATGAAGTGGCAGCCGGATCAGACTGGGAAACTTCAGCTTCCATTAGACAATGAAGATGTGAGAATCTGGTACGTCCACAATTCACGGTTTCCTTAGATCCATGAAATTCCGTGTTGAATTTTAGTCAGAAAAGGAAAACTCCGGAGCCGCTGTTCAGCAGGCCCGGGTGTAGCTCCCAGAGGCACACTGGTGCTCCTCTAGAATTTGGATAAAAATCGTTTTCACTGGAATAAAGAACCTTGATCAAGCCAGGTGGGTCTTGACAATCGAAATTGCTGCGTTTTTGCCCGGTATACTGACAAGAACCCACCTGTGCTAGTCCATGGCGTATTCCGCACAGGAATCGGCATCGATTGAGCCAAGACAAAGGAAAGCTCAGGGACGCAGCACCCGTGTAGAAAAGCATTTGTACTTCAAAGATGAGGCCAATGAGGTGAAAGGACAAAGCCATGGCAAACAGTTTTGATCATTGGCAGAATTTCACGGAGCAATATTGCTGGGAGAGAAAAGGCACCACCTGAGGGAGGCACGCTCAACAAAACTACCTAGGGCAGGAGCCGCGTTGCCCCCAGGCACTAGGCGTGTCAGGCCTCAGCATTGTAAGGAGAGTTCACTGAAGTCCCTGAGTGAAGTTTTCTCCGCTGTCCTACGTCTACGTTCCTAAAATTTACTCTGCGGTTTCTGATGATCCTGGCTTACGAACGGCCACCATTCACCGTTCTCCTTACACTCGTGCGTCTCCATCGGCCTGAAAAGAAAGGGAGGACACGCAACTGCTGGCAGGTAAATTCAGCAAAGTTTGTCTCAACACAAAAGAGACAGCTCTGTGGTGACCCGTCTTCCACGGTAAAACATTTCCTAGCGAATAAGGAATCTTCCCATCGCAATGACAATATGAGGGAATTGCCACCGATGGATTTGCCGCTGTGCCTACACATCATCTTGAGGCCATACAGTAGTGAAGCACGGGAACCCAGGCGCTTCACCCTTTACCCTAGACCAGTGAAACACTGTCTCTAAACATGCCCACATGCCTGTATCTATGCCCGTTTAAAGTTAACGCTAAACCGAAATCTTCTGTCCCACTATTTTGCAGCATTTTAAAGAAGTACACTGGGAAAGATTTTTCTGCAAGGAAGGAACTGCAGGCGGCGTGGCTGAAATGAGAATATCATGCTGCACGAGCTCTTTGCCCTCAGATGTAGAAGTGTCATCAGTGGGCATCATAGAGAAACGGGACTTTAATAAGTGATCATCAACCTCTGTGAATTCCCTTTGCTCTAGACGCCTGAAATAAAGAGTTGTCCTGAGTCACATAAACCTCCACCGAGTGGTCTTCATGTGGCGCGGGAACATGCCGGTATAAGAGAATTCCGAAGAAGGCTGATCGTCCACAATTGAATGGTCATTGCCAGAAATGAAGTGGCAGCCGGATCAGACTGGGAAACTTCAGCTTCCATTAGACAATGAAGATGTGAGAATCTGGTACGTCCACAATTCACGGTTTCCTTAGATCCATGAAATTCCGTGTTGAATTTTAGTCAGAAAAGGAAAACTCCGGAGCCGCTGTTCAGCAGGCCCGGGTGTAGCTCCCAGAGGCACACTGGTGCTCCTCTAGAATTTGGATAAAAATCGTTTTCACTGGAATAAAGAACCTTGATCAAGCCAGGTGGGTCTTGACAATCGAAATTGCTGCGTTTTTGCCCGGTATACTGACAAGAACCCACCTGTGCTAGTCCATGGCGTATTCCGCACAGGAATCTGCATCGATTGAGCCAAGACAAAGGAAAGCTCAGGGACGCAGCACCCGTGTAGAAAAGCATTTGTACTTCATAGATGAGGCCAATGAGGTGAAAGGACAAAGCCATGGCAAACAGTTTTGATCATCGGCAGAATTTCACGGAGCAATATTGCTGGGAGAGAAAAGGCACCACCTGAGGGAGGCACGCTCAACAAAACTACCTAGGGCAGGAGCCGCGTTGCCCCCAGGCACTAGGCGTGTCAGGCCTCAGCATTGTAAGGAGAGTTCACTGAAGTCCCTGAGTGAAGTTTTCTCCGCTGTCCTACGTCTACGTTCCTAAAATTTACTCTGCGGTTTCTGATGATCCTGGCTTACGAACGGCCACCATTCACCGTTCTCCTTACACTCGTGCGTCTCCATCGGCCTGAAAAGAAAGGGAGGACACGCAACTGCTGGCAGGTAAATTCAGCAAAGTTTGTCTCAACACAAAAGAGACAGCTCTGTGGTGACCCGTCTTCCACGGTAAAACATTTCCTAGCGAATAAGGAATCTTCCCATCGCAATGACAATATGAGGGAATTGCCACCGATGGATTTGCCGCTGTGCCTACACATCATCTTGAGGCCATACAGTAGTGAAGCACGGGAACCCAGGCGCTTCACCCGTTACCCTAGACCAGTGAAACACTGTCTCTAAACATGCCCACATGCCTGTATCTATGCCCGTTTAAAGTTAACGCTAAACCGAAATCTTCTGTCCCACTATTTTGCAGCATTTTAAAGAAGTACACTGGGAAAGATTTTTCTGCAAGGAAGGAACTGCAGGCGGCGTGGCTGAAATGAGAATATCATGCTGCACGAGCTCTTTGCCCTCAGATGTAGAAGTGTCATCAGTGGGCATCATAGAGAAACGGGACTTTAATAAGTGATCATCAACCTCTGTGAATTCCCTTTGCTCTAGACGCCTGAAATAAAGAGTTGTCCTGAGTCACATAAACCTCCACCGAGTGGTCTTCATGTGGCGCGGGAACATGCCGGTATAAGAGAATTCCGAAGAAGGCTGAACGTCCACAATTGAATGGTCATTGCCAGAAATGAAGTGGCAGCCGGATCAGACTGGGAAACTTCAGCTTCCATTAGACAATGAAGATGTGAGAATCTGGTACGTCCACAATTCACGGTTTCCTTAGATCCATGAAATTCCGTGTTGAATTTTAGTCAGAAAAGGAAAACTCCGGAGCCACTGTTCAGCAGGCCCGGGTGTAGCTCCCAGAGGCACACTGGTGCTCCTCTAGAATTTGGATAAAAATCGTTTTCACTGGAATAAAGAACCTTGATCAAGCCAGGTGGGTCTTGACAATCGAAATTGCTGCGTTTTTGCCCGGTATACTGACAAGAACCCACCTGTGCTAGTCCATGGCGTATTCAGCACAGGAATCTGCATCGATTGAGCCAAGACAAAGGAAAGCTCAGGGACGCAGCACCCGTGTAGAAAAGCATTTGTACTTCAAAGATGAGGCCAATGAGGTGAAAGGACAAAGCCATGGCAAACAGTTTTGATCATCGGCAGAATTTCACGGAGCAATATTGCTGGGAGAGAAAAGGCACCACCTGAGGGAGGCACGCTCAACAAAACTACCTAGGGCAGGAGCCGCGTTGCCCCCAGGCACTAGGCGTGTCAGGCCTCAGCATTGTAAGGAGAGTTCACTGAAGTCCCTGAGTGAAGTTTTCTCCGCTGTCCTACGTCTACGTTCCTAAAATTTACTCTGCGGTTTCTGATGATCCTGGCTTACGAACGGCCACCATTCACCGTTCTCCTTACACTCGTGCGTCTCCATCGGCCTGAAAAGAAAGGGAGGACACGCAACTGCTGGCAGGTAAATTCAGCAAAGTTTGTCTCAACACAAAAGAGACAGCTCTGTGGTGACCCGTCTTCCACGGTAAAACATTTCCTAGCGAATAAGGAATCTTCCCATCGCAATGACAATATGAGGGAATTGCCACCGATGGATTTGCCGCTGTGCCTACACATCATCTTGAGGCCATACAGTAGTGAAGCACGGGAACCCAGGCGCTTCACCCGTTACCCTAGACCAGTGAAACACTGTCTCTAAACATGCCCACATGCCTGTATCTATGCCCGTTTAAAGTTAACGCTAAACCGAAATCTTCTGTCCCACTATTTTGCAGCATTTTAAAGAAGTACACTGGGAAAGATTTTTCTGCAAGGAAGGAACTGCAGGCGGCGTGGCTGAAATGAGAATATCATGCTGCACGAGCTCTTTGCCCTCAGATGTAGAAGTGTCATCAGTGGGCATCATAGAGAAACGGGACTTTAATAAGTGATCATCAACCTCTGTGAATTCCCTTTGCTCTAGACGCCTGAAATAAAGAGTTGTCCTGAGTCACATAAACCTCCACCGAGTGGTCTTCATGTGGCGCGGGAACATGCCGGTATAAGAGAATTCCGAAGAAGGCTGAACGTCCACAATTGAATGGTCATTGCCAGAAATGAAGTGGCAGCCGGATCAGACTGGGAAACTTCAGCTTCCATTAGACAATGAAGATGTGAGAATCTGGTACGTCCACAATTCACGGTTTCCTTAGATCCATGAAATTCCGTGTTGAATTTTAGTCAGAAAAGGAAAACTCCGGAGCCACTGTTCAGCAGGCCCGGGTGTAGCTCCCAGAGGCACACTGGTGCTCCTCTAGAATTTGGATAAAAATCGTTTTCACTGGAATAAAGAACCTTGATCAAGCCAGGTGGGTCTTGACAATCGAAATTGCTGCGTTTTTGCCCGGTATACTGACAAGAACCCACCTGTGCTAGTCCATGGCGTATTCAGCACAGGAATCTGCATCGATTGAGCCAAGACAAAGGAAAGCTCAGGGACGCAGCACCCGTGTAGAAAAGCATTTGTACTTCAAAGATGAGGCCAATGAGGTGAAAGGACAAAGCCATGGCAAACAGTTTTGATCATCGGCAGAATTTCACGGAGCAATATTGCTGGGAGAGAAAAGGCACCACCTGAGGGAGGCACGCTCAACAAAACTACCTAGGGCAGGAGCCGCGTTGCCCCCAGGCACTAGGCGTGTCAGGCCTCAGCATTGTAAGGAGAGTTCACTGAAGTCCCTGAGTGAAGTTTTCTCCGCTGTCCTACGTCTACGTTCCTAAAATTTACTCTGCGGTTTCTGATGATCCTGGCTTACGAACGGCCACCATTCACCGTTCTCCTTACACTCGTGCGTCTCCATCGGCCTGAAAAGAAAGGGAGGACACGCAACTGCTGGCAGGTAAATTCAGCAAAGTTTGTCTCAACACAAAAGAGACAGCTCTGTGGTGACCCGTCTTCCACGGTAAAACATTTCCTAGCGAATAAGGAATCTTCCCATCGCAATGACAATATGAGGGAATTGCCACCGATGGATTTGCCGCTGTGCCTACACATCATCTTGAGGCCATACAGTAGTGAAGCACGGGAACCCAGGCGCTTCACCCTTTACCCTAGACCAGTGAAACACTGTCTCTAAACATGCCCACATGCCTGTATCTATGCCCGTTTAAAGTTAACGCTAAACCGAAATCTTCTGTCCCACTATTTTGCAGCATTTTAAAGAAGTACACTGGGAAAGATTTTTCTGCAAGGAAGGAACTGCAGGCGGCGTGGCTGAAATGAGAATATCATGCTGCACGAGCTCTTTGCCCTCAGATGTAGAAGTGTCATCAGTGGGCATCATAGAGAAACGGGACTTTAATAAGTGATCATCAACCTCTGTGAATTCCCTTTGCTCTAGACGCCTGAAATAAAGAGTTGTCCTGAGTCACATAAACCTCCACCGAGTGGTCTTCATGTGGCGCGGGAACATGCCGGTATAAGAGAATTCCGAAGAAGGCTGAACGTCCACAATTGAATGGTCATTGCCAGAAATGAAGTGGCAGCCGGATCAGACTGGGAAACTTCAGCTTCCATTAGACAATGAAGATGTGAGAATCTGGTACGTCCACAATTCACGGTTTCCTTAGATCCATGAAATTCCGTGTTGAATTTTAGTCAGAAAAGGAAAACTCCGGAGCCGCTGTTCAGCAGGCCCGGGTGTAGCTCCCAGAGGCACACTGGTGCTCCTCTAGAATTTGGATAAAAATCGTTTTCACTGGAATAAAGAACCTTGATCAAGCCAGGTGGGTCTTGACAATCGAAATTGCTGCGTTTTTGCCCGGTATACTGACAAGAACCCACCTGTGCTAGTCCATGGCGTATTCCGCACAGGAATCTGCATCGATTGAGCCAAGACAAAGGAAAGCTCAGGGACGCAGCACCCGTGTAGAAAAGCATTTGTACTTCAAAGATGAGGCCAATGAGGTGAAAGGACAAAGCCATGGCAAACAGTTTTGATCATCGGCAGAATTTCACGGAGCAATATTGCTGGGAGAGAAAAGGCACCACCTGAGGGAGGCACGCTCAACAAAACTACCTAGGGCAGGAGCCGCGTTGCCCCCAGGCACTAGGCGTGTCAGGCCTCAGCATTGTAAGGAGAGTTCACTGAAGTCCCTGAGTGAAGTTTTCTCCGCTGTCCTACGTCTACGTTCCTAAAATTTACTCTGCGGTTTCTGATGATCCTGGCTTACGAACGGCCACCATTCACCGTTCTCCTTACACTCGTGCGTCTCCATCGGCCTGAAAAGAAAGGGAGGACACGCAACTGCTGGCAGGTAAATTCAGCAAAGTTTGTCTCAACACAAAAGAGACAGCTCTGTGGTGACCCGTCTTCCACGGTAAAACATTTCCTAGCGAATAAGGAATCTTCCCATCGCAATGACAATATGAGGGAATTGCCACCGATGGATTTGCCGCTGTGCCTACACATCATCTTGAGGCCATACAGTAGTGAAGCACGGGAACCCAGGCGCTTCACCCTTTACCCTAGACCAGTGAAACACTGTCTCTAAACATGCCCACATGCCTGTATCTATGCCCGTTTAAAGTTAACGCTAAACCGAAATCTTCTGTCCCACTATTTTGCAGCATTTTAAAGAAGTACACTGGGAAAGATTTTTCTGCAAGGAAGGAACTGCAGGCGGCGTGGCTGAAATGAGAATATCATGCTGCACGAGCTCTTTGCCCTCAGATGTAGAAGTGTCATCAGTGGGCATCATAGAGAAACGGGACTTTAATAAGTGATCATCAACCTCTGTGAATTCCCTTTGCTCTAGACGCCTGAAATAAAGAGTTGTCCTGAGTCACATAAACCTCCACCGAGTGGTCTTCATGTGGCGCGGGAACATGCCGGTATAAGAGAATTCCGAAGAAGGCTGAACGTCCACAATTGAATGGTCATTGCCAGAAATGAAGTGGCAGCCGGATCAGACTGGGAAACTTCAGCTTCCATTAGACAATGAAGGTGTGAGAATCTGGTACGTCCACAATTCACGGTTTCCTTAGATCCATGAAATTCCGTGTTGAATTTTAGTCAGAAAAGGAAAACTCCGGAGCCGCTGTTCAGCAGGCCCGGGTGTAGCTCCCAGAGGCACACTGGTGCTCCTCTAGTATTTGGATAAAAATCGTTTTCACTGGAATAAAGAACCTTGATCAAGCCAGGTGGGTCTTGACAATCGAAATTGCTGCGTTTTTGCCCGGTAAACTGACAAGAACCCACCTGTGCTAGTCCATGGCGTATTCCGCACAGGAATCTGCATCGATTGAGCCAAGACAAAGGAAAGCTCAGGGACGCAGCACCCGTGTAGAAAAGCATTTGTACTTCAAAGATGAGGCCAATGAGGTGAAAGGACAAAGCCATGGCAAACAGTTTTGATCATCGGCAGAATTTCACGGAGCAATATTGCTGGGAGAGAAAAGGCACCACCTGAGGGAGGCACGCTCAACAAAACTACCTAGGGCAGGAGCCGCGTTGCCCCCAGGCACTAGGCGTGTCAGGCCTCAGCATTGTAAGGAGAGTTCACTGAAGTCCCTGAGTGAAGTTTTCTCCGCTGTCCTACGTCTACGTTCCTAAAATTTACTCTGCGGTTTCTGATGATCCTGGCTTACGAACGGATACCATTCACCGTTCTCCTTACACTCGTGCGTCTCCATCGGCCTGAAAAGAAAGGGAGGACACGCAACTGCTGGCAGGTAAATTCAGCAAAGTTTGTCTCAACACAAAAGAGACAGCTCTGTGGTGACCCGTCTTCCACGGTAAAACATTTCCTAGCGAATAAGGAATCTTCCCATCGCAATGACAATATGAGGGAATTGCCACCGATGGATTTGCCGCTGTGCCTACACATCATCTTGAGGCCATACAGTAGTGAAGCACGGGAACCCAGGCGCTTCACCCGTTACCCTAGACCAGTGAAACACTGTCTCTAAACATGCCCACATGCCTGTATCTATGCCCGTTTAAAGTTAACGCTAAACCGAAATCTTCTGTCCCACTATTTTGCAGCATTTTAAAGAAGTACACTGGGAAAGATTTTTCTGCAAGGAAGGAACTGCAGGCGGCGTGGCTGAAATGAGAATATCATGCTGCACGAGCTCTTTGCCCTCAGATGTAGAAGTGTCATCAGTGGGCATCATAGAGAAACGGGACTTTAATAAGTGATCATCAACCTCTGTGAATTCCCTTTGCTCTAGACGCCTGAAATAAAGAGTTGTCCTGAGTCACATAAACCTCCACCGAGTGGTCTTCATGTGGCGCGGGAACATGCCGGTATAAGAGAATTCCGAAGAAGGCTGAACGTCCACAATTGAATGGTCATTGCCAGAAATGAAGGGGCAGCCGGATCAGACTGGGAAACTTCAGCTTCCATTAGACAATGAAGATGTGAGAATCTGGTACGTCCACAATTCACAGTTTCCTTAGATCCATGAAATTCCGTGTTGAATTTTAGTCAGAAAAGGAAAACTCCGGAGCCGCTGTTCAGCAGGCCCGGGTGTAGCTCCCAGAGGCACACTGGTGCTCCTCTAGAATTTGGATAAAAATCGTTTTCACTGGAATAAAGAACCTTGATCAAGCCAGGTGGGTCTTGACAATCGAAATTGCTGCGTTTTTGCCCGGTATACTGACAAGAACCCACCTGTGCTAGTCCATGGCGTATTCCGCACAGGAATCTGCATCGATTGAGCCAAGACAAAGGAAAGCTCAGGGACGCAGCACCCGTGTAGAAAAGCATTTGTACTTCAAAGATGAGGCCAATGAGGTGAAAGGACAAAGCCATGGCAAACAGTTTTGATCATCGGCAGAATTTCACGGAGCAATATTGCTGGGAGAGAAAAGGCACCACCAGAGGGAGGCACGCTCAACAAAACTACCTAGGGCAGGAGCCGCGTTGCCCCCAGGCACTAGGCGTGTCAGGCCTCAGCATTGTAAGGAGAGTTCACTGAAGTCCCTGAGTGAAGTTTTCTCCGCTGTCCTACGTCTACGTTCCTAAAATTTACTCTGCGGTTTCTGATGATCCTGGCTTACGAACGGCCACCATTCACCGTTCTCCTTACACTCGTGCGTCTCCATCGGCCTGAAAAGAAAGGGAGGACACGCAACTGCTGGCAGGTAAATTCAGCAAAGTTTGTCTCAACACAAAAGAGACAGCTCTGTGGTGACCCGTCTTCCACGGTAAAACATTTCCTAGCGAATAAGGAATCTTCCCATCGCAATGACAATATGAGGGAATTGCCACCGATGGATTTGCCGCTGTGCCTACACATCATCTTGAGGCCATACAGTAGTGAAGCACGGGAACCCAGGCGCTTCACCCGTTACCCTAGACCAGTGAAACACTGTCTCTAAACATGCCCACATGCCTGTATCTATGCCCGTTTAAAGTTAACGCTAAACCGAAATCTTCTGTCCCACTATTTTGCAGCATTTTAAAGGAGTACACTGGGAAAGATTTTTCTGCAAGGAAGGAACTGCAGGCGGCGTGGCTGAAATGAGAATATCATGCTGCACGAGCTCTTTGCCCTCAGATGTAGAAGTGTCATCAGTGGGCATCATAGAGAAACGGGACTTTAATAAGTGATCATCAACCTCTGTGAATTCCCTTTGCTCTAGACGCCTGAAATAAAGAGTTGTCCTGAGTCACATAAACCTCCACCGAGTGGTCTTCATGTGGCGCGGGAACATGCCGGTATAAGAGAATTCCGAAGAAGGCTGAACGTCCACAATTGAATGGTCATTGCCAGAAATGAAGTGGCAGCCGGATCAGACTGGGAAACTTCAGCTTCCATTAGACAATGAAGATGTGAGAATCTGGTACGTCCACAATTCACGGTTTCCTTAGATCCATGAAATTCCGGGTTGAATTTTAGTCAGAAAAGGAAAACTCCGGAGCCGCTGTTCAGCAGGCCCGGGTGTAGCTCCCAGAGGCACACTGGTGCTCCTCTAGAATTTGGATAAAAATCGTTTTCACTGGAATAAAGAACCTTGATCAAGCCAGGTGGGTCTTGACAATCGAATTTGCTGCATTTTTGCCCGGTATACTGACAAGAACCCACCTGTGCTAGTCCATGGCGTATTCCGCACAGGAATCTGCATCGATTGAGCCAAGACAAAGGAAAGCTCAGGGACGCAGCACCCGTGTAGAAAAGCATTTGTACTTCAAAGATGAGGCCAATGAGGTGAAAGGACAAAGCCATGGCAAACAGTTTTGATCATCGGCAGAATTTCACGGAGCAATATTGCTGGGAGAGAAAAGGCACCACCTGAGGGAGGCACGCTCAACAAAACTACCTAGGGCAGGAGCCGCGTTGCCCCCAGGCACTAGGCGTGTCAGGCCTCAGCATTGTAAGGAGAGTTCACTGAAGTCCCTGAGTGAAGTTTTCTCCGCTGTCCTACGTCTACGTTCCTAAAATTTACTCTGCGGTTTCTGATGATCCTGGCTTACGAACGGATACCATTCACCGTTCTCCTTACACTCGTGCGTCTCCATCGGCCTGAAAAGAAAGGGAGGACACGCAACTGCTGGCAGGTAAATTCAGCAAAGTTTGTCTCAACACAAAAGAGACAGCTCTGTGGTGACCCGTCTTCCACGGTAAAACATTTCCTAGCGAATAAGGAATCTTCCCATCGCAATGACAATATGATGGAATTGCCACCGATGGATTTGCCGCTGTGCCTACACATCATCTTGAGGCCATACAGTAGTGAAGCACGGGAACCCAGGCGCTTCACCCGTTACCCTAGACCAGTGAAACACTGTCTCTAAACATGCCCACATGCCTGTATCTATGCCCGTTTAAAGTTAACGCTAAACCGAAATCTTCTGTCCCACTATTTTGCAGCATTTTAAAGAAGTACACTGGGAAAGATTTTTCTGCAAGGAAGGAACTGCAGGCGGCGTGGCTGAAATGAGAATATCATGCTGCACGAGCTCTTTGCCCTCAGATGTAGAAGTGTCATCAGTGTGCATCATAGAGAAACGGGACTTTAATAAGTGATCATCAACCTCTGTGAATTCCCTTTGCTCTAGACGCCTGAAATAAAGAGTTGTCCTGAGTCACATAAACCTCCACCGAGTGGTCTTCATGTGGCGCGGGAACATGCCGGTATAAGAGAATTCCGAAGAAGGCTGAACGTCCACAATTGAATGGTCATTGCCAGAAATGAAGGGGCAGCCGGATCAGACTGGGAAACTTCAGCTTCCATTAGACAATGAAGATGTGAGAATCTGGTACGTCCACAATTCACGGTTTCCTTAGATCCATGAAATTCCGTGTTGAATTTTAGTCAGAAAAGGAAAACTCCGGAGCCTCTGTTCAGCAGGCCCGGGTGTAGTTCCCAGAGGCACACTGGTGCTCCTCTAGAATTTGGATAAAAATCGTTTTCACTGGAATAAAGAACCTTGATCAAGCCAGGTGGGTCTTGACAATCGAAATTGCTGCGTTTTTGCCCGGTATACTGACAAGAACCCACCTGTGCTAGTCCATGGCGTATTCCGCACAGGAATCTGCATCGATTGAGCCAAGACAAAGGAAAGCTCAGGGACGCAGCACCCGTGTAGAAAAGCATTTGTACTTCAAAGATGAGGCCAATGAGGTGAAAGGACAAAGCCATGGCAAACAGTTTTGATCATCGGCAGAATTTCACGGAGCAATATTGCTGGGAGAGAAAAGGCACCACCAGAGGGAGGCACGCTCAACAAAACTACCTAGGGCAGGACCCGCGTTGCCCCCAGGCACTAGGCGTGTCAGGCCTCAGCATTGTAAGGAGAGTTCACTGAAGTCCCTGAGTGAAGTTTTCTCCGCTGTCCTACGTCTACGTTCCTAAAATTTACTCTGCGGTTTCTGATGATCCTGGCTTACGAACGGCCACCATTCACCGTTCTCCTTACACTCGTGCGTCTCCATCGGCCTGAAAAGAAAGGGAGGACACGCAACTGCTGGCAGGTAAATTCAGCAAAGTTTGTCTCAACACAAAAGAGACAGCTCTGTGGTGACCCGTCTTCCACGGTAAAACATTTCCTAGCGAATAAGGAATCTTCCCATCGCAATGACAATATGAGGGAATTGCCACCGATGGATTTGCCGCTGTGCCTACACATCATCTTGAGGCCATACAGTAGTGAAGCACGGGAACCCAGGCGCTTCACCCTTTACCCTAGACCAGTGAAACACTGTCTCTAAACATGCCCACATGCCTGTATCTATGCCCGTTTAAAGTTAACGCTAAACCGAAATCTTCTGTCCCACTATTTTGCAGCATTTTAAAGGAGTACACTGGGAAAGATTTTTCTGCAAGGAAGGAACTGCAGGCGGCGTGGCTGAAATGAGAATATCATGCTGCACGAGCCCTTTGCCCTCAGATGTAGAAGTGTCATCAGTGGGCATCATAGAGAAACGGGACTTTAATAAGTGATCAACAACCTCTGTGAATTCCCTTTGCTCTAGACGCCTGAAATAAAGAGTTGTCCTGAGTCACATAAACCTCCACCGAGTGGTCTTCATGTGGCGCGGGAACATGCCGGTATAAGAGAATTCCGAAGAAGGCTGAACGTCCACAATTGAATGGTCATTGCCAGAAATGAAGTGGCAGCCGGATCAGACTGGGAAACTTCAGCTTCCATTAGACAATGAAGATGTGAGAATCTGGTACGTCCACAATTCACGGTTTCCTTAGATCCCTGAAATTCCGTGTTGAATTTTAGTCAGAAAAGGAAAACTCCGGAGCCGCTGTTCAGCAGGCCCGGGTGTAGCTCCCAGAGGCACACTGGTGCTCCTCTAGAATTTGGATAAAAATCGTTTTCACTGGAATAAAGAACCTTGATCAAGCCAGGTGGGTCTTGACAATCGAAATTGCTGCGTTTTTGCCCGGTATACTGACAAGAACCCACCTGTGCTAGTCCATGGCGTATTCAGCACAGGAATCGGCATCGATTGAGCCAAGACAAAGGAAAGCTCAGGGACGCAGCACCCGTGTAGAAAAGCATTTGTACTTCAAAGATGAGGCCAATGAGGTGAAAGGACAAAGCCATGGCAAACAGTTTTGATCATCGGCAGAATTTCACGGAGCAATATTGCTGGGAGAGAAAAGGCACCACCTGAGGGAGGCACGCTCAACAAAACTACCTAGGGCAGGAGCCGCGTTGCCCCCAGGCACTAGGCGTGTCAGGCCTCAGCATTGTAAGGAGAGTTCACTGAAGTCCCTGAGTGAAGTTTTCTCCGCTGTCCTACGTCTACGTTCCTAAAATTTACTCTGCGGTTTCTGATGATCCTGGCTTACGAACGGCCACCATTCACCGTTCTCCTTACACTCGTGCGTCTCCATCGGCCTGAAAAGAAAGGGAGGACACGCAACTGCTGGCAGGTAAATTCAGCAAAGTTTGTCTCAACACAAAAGAGACAGCTCTGTGGTGACCCGTCTTCCACGGTAAAACATTTCCTAGCGAATAAGGAATCTTCCCATCGCAATGACAATATGAGGGAATTGCCACCGATGGATTTGCCGCTGTGCCTACACATCATCTTGAGGCCATACAGTAGTGAAGCACGGGAACCCAGGCGCTTCACCCTTTACCCTAGACCAGTGAAACACTGTCTCTAAACATGCCCACATGCCTGTATCTATGCCCGTTTAAAGTTAACGCTAAACCGAAATCTTCTGTCCCACTATTTTGCAGCATTTTAAAGAAGTACACTGGGAAAGATTTTTCTGCAAGGAAGGAACTGCAGGCGGCGTGGCTGAAATGAGAATATCATGCTGCACGAGCTCTTTGCCCTCAGATGTAGAAGTGTCATCAGTGGGCATCATAGAGAAACGGGACTTTAATAAGTGATCAACAACCTCTGTGAATTCCCTTTGCTCTAGACGCCTGAAATAAAGAGTTGTCCTGAGTCACATAAACCTCCACCGAGTGGTCTTCATGTGGCGCGGGAACATGCCGGTATAAGAGAATTCCGAAGAAGGCTGAACGTCCACAATTGAATGGTCATTGCCAGAAATGAAGGGGCAGCCGGATCAGACTGGGAAACTTCAGCTTCCATTAGACAATGAAGATGTGAGAATCTGGTACGTCCACAATTCACGGTTTCCTTAGATCCATGAAATTCCGGGTTGAATTTTAGTCAGAAAAGGAAAACTCCGGAGCCGCTGTTCAGCAGGCCCGGGTGTAGCTCCCAGAGGCACACTGGTGCTCCTCTAGAATTTGGATAAAAATCGTTTTCACTGGAATAAAGAACCTTGATCAAGCCAGGTGGGTCTTGACAATCGAAATTGCTGCGTTTTTGCCCGGTATACTGACAAGAACCCACCTGTGCTAGTCCATGGCGTATTCCGCACAGGAATCGGCATCGATTGAGCCAAGACAAAGGAAAGCTCAGGGACGCAGCACCCGTGTAGAAAAGCATTTGTACTTCAAAGATGAGGCCAATGAGGTGAAAGGACAAAGCCATGGCAAACAGTTTTGATCATCGGCAGAATTTCACGGAGCAATATTGCTGGGAGAGAAAAGGCACCACCTGAGGGAGGCACGCTCAACAAAACTACCTAGGGCAGGAGCCGCGTTGCCCCCAGGCACTAGGCGTGTCAGGCCTCAGCATTGTAAGGAGAGTTCACTGAAGTCCCTGAGTGAAGTTTTCTCCGCTGTCCTACGTCTACGTTCCTAAAATTTACTCTGCGGTTTCTGATGATCCTGGCTTACGAACGGCCACCATTCACCGTTCTCCTTACACTCGTGCGTCTCCATCGGCCTGAAAAGAAAGGGAGGACACGCAACTGCTGGCAGGTAAATTCAGCAAAGTTTGTCTCAACACAAAAGAGACAGCTCTGTGGTGACCCGTCTTCCACGGTAAAACATTTCCTAGCGAATAAGGAATCTTCCCATCGCAATGACAATATGAGGGAATTGCCACCGATGGATTTGCCGCTGTGCCTACACATCATCTTGAGGCCATACAGTAGTGAAGCACGGGAACCCAGGCGCTTCACCCGTTACCCTAGACCAGTGAAACACTGTCTCTAAACATGCCCACATGCCTGTATCTATGCCCGTTTAAAGTTAACGCTAAACCGAAATCTTCTGTCCCACTATTTTGCAGCATTTTAAAGAAGTACACTGGGAAAGATTTTTCTGCAAGGAAGGAACTGCAGGCGGCGTGGCTGAAATGAGAATATCATGCTGCACGAGCTCTTTGCCCTCAGATGTAGAAGTGTCATCAGTGGGCATCATAGAGAAACGGGACTTTAATAAGTGATCATCAACCTCTGTGAATTCCCTTTGCTCTACACGCCTGAAATAAAGAGTTGTCCTGAGTCACATAAACCTCCACCGAGTGGTCTTCATGTGGCGCGGGAACATGCCGGTATAAGAGAATTCCGAAGAAGGCTGAACGTCCACAATTGAATGGTCATTGCCAGAAATGAAGTGGCAGCCGGATCAGACTGGGAAACTTCAGCTTCCATTAGACAATGAAGATGTGAGAATCTGGTACGTCCACAATTCACGGTTTCCTTAGATCCATGAAATTCCGTGTTGAATTTTAGTCAGAAAAGGAAAACTCCGGAGCCGCTGTTCAGCAGGCCCGGGTGTAGCTCCCAGAGGCACACTGGTGCTCCTCTAGAATTTGGATAAAAATCGTTTTCACTGGAATAAAGAACCTTGATCAAGCCAGGTGGGTCTTGACAATCGAAATTGCTGCGTTTTTGCCCGGTATACTGACAAGAACCCACCTGTGCTAGTCCATGGCGTATTCAGCACAGGAATCTGCATCGATTGAGCCAAGACAAAGGAAAGCTCAGGGACGCAGCACCCGTGTAGAAAAGCATTTGTACTTCAAAGATGAGGCCAATGAGGTGAAAGGACAAAGCCATGGCAAACAGTTTTGATCATCGGCAGAATTTCACGGAGCAATATTGCTGGGAGAGAAAAGGCACCACCTGAGGGAGGCACGCTCAACAAAACTACCTAGGGCAGGAGCCGCGTTGCCCCCAGGCACTAGGCGTGTCAGGCCTCAGCATTGTAAGGAGAGTTCACTGAAGTCCCTGAGTGAAGTTTTCTCCGCTGTCCTACGTCTACGTTCCTAAAATTTACTCTGCGGTTTCTGATGATCCTGGCTTACGAACGGCCACCATTCACCGTTCTCCTTACACTCGTGCGTCTCCATCGGCCTGAAAAGAAAGGGAGGACACGCAACTGCTGGCAGGTAAATTCAGCAAAGTTTGTCTCAACACAAAAGAGACAGCTCTGTGGTGACCCGTCTTCCACGGTAAAACATTTCCTAGCGAATAAGGAATCTTCCCATCGCAATGACAATATGAGGGAATTGCCACCGATGGATTTGCCGCTGTGCCTACACATCATCTTGAGGCCATACAGTAGTGAAGCACGGGAACCCAGGCGCTTCACCCTTTACCCTAGACCAGTGAAACACTGTCTCTAAACATGCCCACATGCCTGTATCTATGCCCGTTTAAAGTTAACGCTAAACCGAAATCTTCTGTCCCACTATTTTGCAGCATTTTAAAGAAGTACACTGGGAAAGATTTTTCTGCAAGGAAGGGACTGCAGGCGGCGTGGCTGAAATGAGAATATCATGCTGCACGAGCTCTTTGCCCTCAGATGTAGAAGTGTCATCAGTGGGCATCATAGAGAAACGGGACTTTAATAAGTGATCATCAAC
This sequence comes from Tenrec ecaudatus, assembly GCF_050624435.1. Lineage (NCBI taxonomy): Eukaryota > Metazoa > Chordata > Mammalia > Afrosoricida > Tenrecidae > Tenrec > Tenrec ecaudatus. The sequence goes on along the minus strand of NW_027457624.1, from coordinate 1,466,182 downwards.
CTCTGTGAATTCCCTTTGCTCTAGACGCCTGAAATAAAGAGTTGTCCTGAGTCACATAAACCTCCACCGAGTGGTCTTTATGTGGCGCGGGAACATGCCGGTATAAGAGAATTCCGAAGAAGGCTGAACGTCCACAATTGAATGGTCATTGCCAGAAATGAAGTGGCAGCCGGTTCAGACTGGGAAACTTCAGCTTCCATTAGACAATGAAGATGTGAGAATCTGGTACGTCCACAATTCACGGTTTCCTTAGATCCATGAAATTCCGTGTTGAATTTTAGTCAGAAAAGGAAAACTCCGGAGCCGCTGTTCAGCAGGCCCGGGTGTAGCTCCCAGAGGCACACTGGTGCTCCTCTAGAATTTGGATAAAAATCGTTTTCACTGGAATAAAGAACCTTGATCAAGCCAGGTGGGTCATGACAATCGAAATTGCTGCGTTTTTGCCCGGTATACTGACAAGAACCCACCTGTGCTAGTCCATGGCGTATTCAGCACAGGAATCTGCATCGATTGAGCCAAGACAAAGGAAAGCTCAGGGACGCAGCACCCGTGTAGAAAAGCATTTGTACTTCAAAGATGAGGCCAATGAGGTGAAAGGACAAAGCCATGGCAAACAGTTTTGATCATCGGCAGAATTTCACGGAGCAATATTGCTGGGAGAGAAAAGGCACCACCTGAGGGAGGCACGCTCAACAAAACTACCTAGGGCAGGAGCCGCGTTGCCCCCAGGCACTAGGCGTGTCAGGCCTCAGCATTGTAAGGAGAGTTCACTGAAGTCCCTGAGTGAAGTTTTCTCCGCTGTCCTACGTCTACGTTCCTAAAATTTACTCTGCGGTTTCTGATGATCCTGGCTTACGAATGGCCAAAATTCACCGTTCTCCTTACACTCGTGCGTCTCCATCGGCCTGAAAAGAAAGGGAGGACACGCAACTGCTGGCAGGTAAATTCAGCAAAGTTTGTCTCAACACAAAAGAGACAGCTCTGTGGTGACCCGTCTTCCACGGTAAAACATTTCCTAGCGAATAAGGAATCTTCCCATCGCAATGACAATATGAGGGAATTGCCACCGATGGATTTGCCGCTGTGCCTACACATCATCTTGAGGCCATACAGTAGTGAAGCACGGGAACCCAGGCGCTTCACCCTTTACCCTAGACCAGTGAAACACTGTCTCTAAACATGCCCACATGCCTGTATCTATGCCCGTTTAAAGTTAACGCTAAACAGAAATCTTCTGTCCCACCATTTTGCAGCATTTTAAAGAAGTACACTGGGAAAGATTTTTCTGCAAGGAAGGAACTGCAGGCGGTGTGGCTGAAATGAGAATATCATGCTGCACGAGCTCTTTGCCCTCAGATGTAGAAGTGTCATCAGTGGGCATCATAGAGAAACGGGACTTTAATAAGTGATCATCAACCTCTGTGAATTCCCTTTGCTCTAGACGCCTGAAATAAAGAGTTGTCCTGAGTCACATAAACCTCCACCGAGTGGTCTTCATGTGGCGCGGGAACATGCCGGTATAAGAGAATTCCGAAGAAGGCTGAACGTCCACAATTGAATGATCATTGCCAGAAATGAAGTGGCAGCCGGGTCGGACTGGGAAACTTCAGCTTCCATTAGACAATGAAGATGTGAGAATCTGGTACGTCCACAATTCACGGTTTCCTTAGATCCATGAAATTCCGTGTTGAATTTTAGTCAGAAAAGGAAAACTCCGGAGCCGCTGTTCAGCAGGCCCGGGTGTAGCTCCCAGAGGCACACTGGTGCTCCTCTAGAATTTGGATAAAAATCGTTTTCACTGGAATAAAGAACCTTGATCAAGCCAGGTGGGTCTTGACAATCGAAATTGCTGCGTTTTTGCCCGGTATACTGACAAGAACCCACCTGTGCTAGTCCATGGCGTATTCAGCACAGGAATCTGCATCGATTGAGCCAAGACAAAGGAAAGCTCAGGGACGCAGCACCCGTGTAGAAAAGCATTTGTACTTCAAAGATGAGGCCAATGAGGTGAAAGGACAAAGCCATGGCAAACAGTTTTGATCATCGGCAGAATTTCACGGAGCAATATTGCTGGGAGAGAAAAGGCACCACCTGAGGGAGGCACGCTCAACAAAACTACCTAGGGCAGGAGCCGCGTTGCCCCCAGGCACTAGGCGTGTCAGGCCTCAGCATTGTAAGGAGAGTTCACTGAAGTCCCTGAGTGAAGTTTTCTCCGCTGTCCTACGTCTACGTTCCTAAAATTTACTCTGCGGTTTCTGATGATCCTGGCTTACGAACGGCCACCATTCACCGTTCTCCTTACACTCGTGCGTCTCCATCGGCCTGAAAAGAAAGGGAGGACACGCAACTGCTGGCAGGTAAATTCAGCAAAGTTTGTCTCAACACAAAAGAGACAGCTCTGTGGTGACCCGTCTTCCACGGTAAAACATTTCCTAGCGAATAAGGAATCTTCCCATCGCAATGACAATATGAGGGAATTGCCACCGATGGATTTGCCGCTGTGCCTACACATCATCTTGAGGCCATACAGTAGTGAAGCACGGGAACCCAGGCGCTTCACCCTTTACCCTAGACCAGTGAAACACTGTCTCTAAACATGCCCACATGCCTGTATCTATGCCCGTTTAAAGTTAACGCTAAACCGAAATCTTCTGTCCCACTATTTTGCAGCATTTTAAAGAAGTACACTGGGAAAGATTTTTCTGCAAGGAAGGGACTGCAGGCGGCGTGGCTGAAATGAGAATATCATGCTGCACGAGCTCTTTGCCCTCAGATGTAGAAGTGTCATCAGTGGGCATCATAGAGAAACGGGACTTTAATAAGTGATCATCAACCTCTGTGAATTCCCTTTGCTCTAGACGCCTGAAATAAAGAGTTGTCCTGAGTCACATAAACCTCCACCGAGTGGTCTTTATGTGGCGCGGGAACATGCCGGTATAAGAGAATTCCGAAGAAGGCTGAACGTCCACAATTGAATGGTCATTGCCAGAAATGAAGTGGCAGCCGGTTCAGACTGGGAAACTTCAGCTTCCATTAGACAATGAAGATGTGAGAATCTGGTACGTCCACAATTCACGGTTTCCTTAGATCCATGAAATTCCGTGTTGAATTTTAGTCAGAAAAGGAAAACTCCGGAGCCGCTGTTCAGCAGGCCCGGGTGTAGCTCCCAGAGGCACACTGGTGCTCCTCTAGAATTTGGATAAAAATCGTTTTCACTGGAATAAAGAACCTTGATCAAGCCAGGTGGGTCATGACAATCGAAATTGCTGCGTTTTTGCCCGGTATACTGACAAGAACCCACCTGTGCTAGTCCATGGCGTATTCAGCACAGGAATCTGCATCGATTGAGCCAAGACAAAGGAAAGCTCAGGGACGCAGCACCCGTGTAGAAAAGCATTTGTACTTCAAAGATGAGGCCAATGAGGTGAAAGGACAAAGCCATGGCAAACAGTTTTGATCATCGGCAGAATTTCACGGAGCAATATTGCTGGGAGAGAAAAGGCACCACCTGAGGGAGGCACGCTCAACAAAACTACCTAGGGCAGGAGCCGCGTTGCCCCCAGGCACTAGGCGTGTCAGGCCTCAGCATTGTAAGGAGAGTTCACTGAAGTCCCTGAGTGAAGTTTTCTCCGCTGTCCTACGTCTACGTTCCTAAAATTTACTCTGCGGTTTCTGATGATCCTGGCTTACGAACGGCCACCATTCACCGTTCTCCTTACACTCGTGCGTCTCCATCGGCCTGAAAAGAAAGGGAGGACACGCAACTGCTGGCAGGTAAATTCAGCAAAGTTTGTCTCAACACAAAAGAGACAGCTCTGTGGTGACCCGTCTTCCACGGTAAAACATTTCCTAGCGAATAAGGAATCTTCCCATCGCAATGACAATATGAGGGAATTGCCACCGATGGATTTGCCGCTGTGCCTACACATCATCTTGAGGCCATACAGTAGTGAAGCACGGGAACCCAGGCGCTTCACCCTTTACCCTAGACCAGTGAAACACTGTCTCTAAACATGCCCACATGCCTGTATCTATGCCCGTTTAAAGTTAACGCTAAACCGAAATCTTCTGTCCCACTATTTTGCAGCATTTTAAAGAAGTACACTGGGAAAGATTTTTCTGCAAGGAAGGGACTGCAGGCGGCGTGGCTGAAATGAGAATATCATGCTGCACGAGCTCTTTGCCCTCAGATGTAGAAGTGTCATCAGTGGGCATCATAGAGAAACGGGACTTTAATAAGTGATCATCAACCTCTGTGAATTCCCTTTGCTCTAGACGCCTGAAATAAAGAGTTGTCCTGAGTCACATAAACCTCCACCGAGTGGTCTTTATGTGGCGCGGGAACATGCCGGTATAAGAGAATTCCGAAGAAGGCTGAACGTCCACAATTGAATGGTCATTGCCAGAAATGAAGTGGCAGCCGGTTCAGACTGGGAAACTTCAGCTTCCATTAGACAATGAAGATGTGAGAATCTGGTACGTCCACAATTCACGGTTTCCTTAGATCCATGAAATTCCGTGTTGAATTTTAGTCAGAAAAGGAAAACTCCGGAGCCGCTGTTCAGCAGGCCCGGGTGTAGCTCCCAGAGGCACACTGGTGCTCCTCTAGAATTTGGATAAAAATCGTTTTCACTGGAATAAAGAACCTTGATCAAGCCAGGTGGGTCATGACAATCGAAATTGCTGCGTTTTTGCCCGGTATACTGACAAGAACCCACCTGTGCTAGTCCATGGCGTATTCAGCACAGGAATCTGCATCGATTGAGCCAAGACAAAGGAAAGCTCAGGGACGCAGCACCCGTGTAGAAAAGCATTTGTACTTCAAAGATGAGGCCAATGAGGTGAAAGGACAAAGCCATGGCAAACAGTTTTGATCATCGGCAGAATTTCACGGAGCAATATTGCTGGGAGAGAAAAGGCACCACCTGAGGGAGGCACGCTCAACAAAACTACCTAGGGCAGGAGCCGCGTTGCCCCCAGGCACTAGGCGTGTCAGGCCTCAGCATTGTAAGGAGAGTTCACTGAAGTCCCTGAGTGAAGTTTTCTCCGCTGTCCTACGTCTACGTTCCTAAAATTTACTCTGCGGTTTCTGATGATCCTGGCTTACGAATGGCCAAAATTCACCGTTCTCCTTACACTCGTGCGTCTCCATCGGCCTGAAAAGAAAGGGAGGACACGCAACTGCTGGCAGGTAAATTCAGCAAAGTTTGTCTCAACACAAAAGAGACAGCTCTGTGGTGACCCGTCTTCCACGGTAAAACATTTCCTAGCGAATAAGGAATCTTCCCATCGCAATGACAATATGAGGGAATTGCCACCGATGGATTTGCCGCTGTGCCTACACATCATCTTGAGGCCATACAGTAGTGAAGCACGGGAACCCAGGCGCTTCACCCTTTACCCTAGACCAGTGAAACACTGTCTCTAAACATGCCCACATGCCTGTATCTATGCCCGTTTAAAGTTAACGCTAAACAGAAATCTTCTGTCCCACCATTTTGCAGCATTTTAAAGAAGTACACTGGGAAAGATTTTTCTGCAAGGAAGGAACTGCAGGCGGTGTGGCTGAAATGAGAATATCATGCTGCACGAGCTCTTTGCCCTCAGATGTAGAAGTGTCATCAGTGGGCATCATAGAGAAACGGGACTTTAATAAGTGATCATCAACCTCTGTGAATTCCCTTTGCTCTAGACGCCTGAAATAAAGAGTTGTCCTGAGTCACATAAACCTCCACCGAGTGGTCTTCATGTGGCGCGGGAACATGCCGGTATAAGAGAATTCCGAAGAAGGCTGAACGTCCACAATTGAATGATCATTGCCAGAAATGAAGTGGCAGCCGGGTCGGACTGGGAAACTTCAGCTTCCATTAGACAATGAAGATGTGAGAATCTGGTACGTCCACAATTCACGGTTTCCTTAGATCCATGAAATTCCGTGTTGAATTTTAGTCAGAAAAGGAAAACTCCGGAGCCGCTGTTCAGCAGGCCCGGGTGTAGCTCCCAGAGGCACACTGGTGCTCCTCTAGAATTTGGATAAAAATCGTTTTCACTGGAATAAAGAACCTTGATCAAGCCAGGTGGGTCTTGACAATCGAAATTGCTGCGTTTTTGCCCGGTATACTGACAAGAACCCACCTGTGCTAGTCCATGGCGTATTCAGCACAGGAATCTGCATCGATTGAGCCAAGACAAAGGAAAGCTCAGGGACGCAGCACCCGTGTAGAAAAGCATTTGTACTTCAAAGATGAGGCCAATGAGGTGAAAGGACAAAGCCATGGCAAACAGTTTTGATCATCGGCAGAATTTCACGGAGCAATATTGCTGGGAGAGAAAAGGCACCACCTGAGGGAGGCACGCTCAACAAAACTACCTAGGGCAGGAGCCGCGTTGCCCCCAGGCACTAGGCGTGTCAGGCCTCAGCATTGTAAGGAGAGTTCACTGAAGTCCCTGAGTGAAGTTTTCTCCGCTGTCCTACGTCTACGTTCCTAAAATTTACTCTGCGGTTTCTGATGATCCTGGCTTACGAACGGCCACCATTCACCGTTCTCCTTACACTCGTGCGTCTCCATCGGCCTGAAAAGAAAGGGAGGACACGCAACTGCTGGCAGGTAAATTCAGCAAAGTTTGTCTCAACACAAAAGAGACAGCTCTGTGGTGACCCGTCTTCCACGGTAAAACATTTCCTAGCGAATAAGGAATCTTCCCATCGCAATGACAATATGAGGGAATTGCCACCGATGGATTTGCCGCTGTGCCTACACATCATCTTGAGGCCATACAGTAGTGAAGCACGGGAACCCAGGCGCTTCACCCTTTACCCTAGACCAGTGAAACACTGTCTCTAAACATGCCCACATGCCTGTATCTATGCCCGTTTAAAGTTAACGCTAAACCGAAATCTTCTGTCCCACTATTTTGCAGCATTTTAAAGAAGTACACTGGGAAAGATTTTTCTGCAAGGAAGGGACTGCAGGCGGCGTGGCTGAAATGAGAATATCATGCTGCACGAGCTCTTTGCCCTCAGATGTAGAAGTGTCATCAGTGGGCATCATAGAGAAACGGGACTTTAATAAGTGATCATCAACCTCTGTGAATTCCCTTTGCTCTAGACGCCTGAAATAAAGAGTTGTCCTGAGTCACATAAACCTCCACCGAGTGGTCTTTATGTGGCGCGGGAACATGCCGGTATAAGAGAATTCCGAAGAAGGCTGAACGTCCACAATTGAATGGTCATTGCCAGAAATGAAGTGGCAGCCGGTTCAGACTGGGAAACTTCAGCTTCCATTAGACAATGAAGATGTGAGAATCTGGTACGTCCACAATTCACGGTTTCCTTAGATCCATGAAATTCCGTGTTGAATTTTAGTCAGAAAAGGAAAACTCCGGAGCCGCTGTTCAGCAGGCCCGGGTGTAGCTCCCAGAGGCACACTGGTGCTCCTCTAGAATTTGGATAAAAATCGTTTTCACTGGAATAAAGAACCTTGATCAAGCCAGGTGGGTCATGACAATCGAAATTGCTGCGTTTTTGCCCGGTATACTGACAAGAACCCACCTGTGCTAGTCCATGGCGTATTCAGCACAGGAATCTGCATCGATTGAGCCAAGACAAAGGAAAGCTCAGGGACGCAGCACCCGTGTAGAAAAGCATTTGTACTTCAAAGATGAGGCCAATGAGGTGAAAGGACAAAGCCATGGCAAACAGTTTTGATCATCGGCAGAATTTCACGGAGCAATATTGCTGGGAGAGAAAAGGCACCACCTGAGGGAGGCACGCTCAACAAAACTACCTAGGGCAGGAGCCGCGTTGCCCCCAGGCACTAGGCGTGTCAGGCCTCAGCATTGTAAGGAGAGTTCACTGAAGTCCCTGAGTGAAGTTTTCTCCGCTGTCCTACGTCTACGTTCCTAAAATTTACTCTGCGGTTTCTGATGATCCTGGCTTACGAATGGCCAAAATTCACCGTTCTCCTTACACTCGTGCGTCTCCATCGGCCTGAAAAGAAAGGGAGGACACGCAACTGCTGGCAGGTAAATTCAGCAAAGTTTGTCTCAACACAAAAGAGACAGCTCTGTGGTGACCCGTCTTCCACGGTAAAACATTTCCTAGCGAATAAGGAATCTTCCCATCGCAATGACAATATGAGGGAATTGCCACCGATGGATTTGCCGCTGTGCCTACACATCATCTTGAGGCCATACAGTAGTGAAGCACGGGAACCCAGGCGCTTCACCCTTTACCCTAGACCAGTGAAACACTGTCTCTAAACATGCCCACATGCCTGTATCTATGCCCGTTTAAAGTTAACGCTAAACAGAAATCTTCTGTCCCACCATTTTGCAGCATTTTAAAGAAGTACACTGGGAAAGATTTTTCTGCAAGGAAGGAACTGCAGGCGGTGTGGCTGAAATGAGAATATCATGCTGCACGAGCTCTTTGCCCTCAGATGTAGAAGTGTCATCAGTGGGCATCATAGAGAAACGGGACTTTAATAAGTGATCATCAACCTCTGTGAATTCCCTTTGCTCTAGACGCCTGAAATAAAGAGTTGTCCTGAGTCACATAAACCTCCACCGAGTGGTCTTCATGTGGCGCGGGAACATGCCGGTATAAGAGAATTCCGAAGAAGGCTGAACGTCCACAATTGAATGATCATTGCCAGAAATGAAGTGGCAGCCGGGTCGGACTGGGAAACTTCAGCTTCCATTAGACAATGAAGATGTGAGAATCTGGTACGTCCACAATTCACGGTTTCCTTAGATCCATGAAATTCCGTGTTGAATTTTAGTCAGAAAAGGAAAACTCCGGAGCCGCTGTTCAGCAGGCCCGGGTGTAGCTCCCAGAGGCACACTGGTGCTCCTCTAGAATTTGGATAAAAATCGTTTTCACTGGAATAAAGAACCTTGATCAAGCCAGGTGGGTCTTGACAATCGAAATTGCTGCGTTTTTGCCCGGTATACTGACAAGAACCCACCTGTGCTAGTCCATGGCGTATTCAGCACAGGAATCTGCATCGATTGAGCCAAGACAAAGGAAAGCTCAGGGACGCAGCACCCGTGTAGAAAAGCATTTGTACTTCAAAGATGAGGCCAATGAGGTGAAAGGACAAAGCCATGGCAAACAATTTTCATCATCGCAGAATTTCACGGAGGTTCCCTATCAGGCACAAGGAGAATGTAGGTTAACTTGGGGGCACTATGTAGGTTCCCAATCGGGCACTTGGAGAATGTAGGTTAACTAGGGGGAATAGGGCTATGTAGGTTACCTAGCAGGCCCTTGGACTATCTAGGTTACCTAGGGGGAACCTGGACCATGTAGGTTAACTAGTGGGCACTTGGACTATCTAGGTTACCTAGCAGGCACTTGGACTATGTACGTTCCCTAGCGGGCACTTGGACTATGTAGATTCCCTAGCGGGCACTTGGACTATCTACGTTACCTAGCGGGCACTTGGACTATGTACGTTTCCTAGCGGGTACTTGGACTAGATAGGTTCCCTAGCGGACACTTGGTCTATCTAGGTTAACTAACGGGCAGTAGGACTATCTAGGTTAACTAGCGAGCACTTGGACTATCTAGGTTAACTAGCGGGCATTTGGACTATTAGGGACCCTAGCAGGCATTTGGACTATATTGGTTACCTAGCGGGCACTTGGTCTATGTAAGTTAACGAACGGGCACTTGGACTATGTAGGTAACCTAGTGGTCACTTGAATTGTCTAGGTTACCTAGCGGGCACTTGGATTATGTAGGTTAACTAGCGGGCACGTGGACTATCTAGGTTAACTAGCGGGCCCTTGGACGATGTAGGTTAACTAGCGGGCCCTTGGACTATGTAGAATAACTAGCGGCACTTGGACTATGTACGTTACCTAGCGGGCACTTGGATGATCTAGGTTAACTAGCGGGTACTTGGACTATCTAGGTTAACTTGCGGGCCCTTAGACTATGTAGATTAACTAGCGGCACTTGTACTATCTACGTTAACTAGCGGGCCCTTGGACTATGTAGATTCCCTAGCGGTCACTTGGACTATGTATGTTCCAGCGCGGGCACTTGGACTATGTAGGTTCCCTAGCAGGCACTTGGACTATGTAGGTTCCAGAGCGGGCACTTGGACTAACTAGATTCCCAGCGGGCACTTGTACTATGCAGGTTAACTAGCTTACACTTGGACGATCTAGGTTAACTAGCGGGTACTTGAACTATGTAGATTAACTAGCAGAACTTGGACTATCTACATTAACTAGCGGGCCCTTGGACTATGTGGATTCCCTAGCGGGCACTTGGATTATGTATGTTCCCTAGCGGGCACTTGTACTATGTAAGTTAAATAGCTTACAGTTGGACGATCTAGGTTAACTAGCGGGTACTTGGACTATGTAGGTTAACTAGCGGGCCCTTGAACTATATAGATTAACTAGCAGAACTTGGACTATCTACATTAACTAGTGGGCCCTTGAACTATGTGGATTCCCTAGCAGGCACTTGGACTATGTATGTTCCCTAGCGGGCACTTGGACTATGTATGTTCCCTATGGACACTTAAACTATGTAAGTTAACTACCGGGCACTTGAACTATGTATGTTAACTAGCGGGCCCTTGGACTATGTAGGTTACCTTGCGGGCACTTGGAATATGTAGGTAACCTAGCGGGCACTTGGACAGTCTAGGTTATCTAGCGGGCACTTGGACATCTAGGTTAACGAACGGGCACTTGGACTATGTATGTTGCATAGCGGGCAATGGGACTATCTAGTTTAGGTAACGGGCACTTGGACTATGTAGGTTACCTAGCGGGCACTTGGACTATCTAGGTTACTTAACGGGCACTTGGATGTCTAGGTTTCTTAGCGGGCACTTGGACGATCTAGGTTAACTAGAGGGCACTTGGACTATCTAGGTTAACTAGGGGGCACTTGGATGATCACTGTTAACTAGCGGGCACTTGGACTATCTAGGTTAGCTAACGGGCACTTGGACTAAGTATGTCCCCAAGTGGGCACTTGGACACTCTAGGTTAACTAACGGGCAATAGGACTATCTAGGTTAACTAGCGGGCACTTGGACTATCTAGGTTACCTAGCTGGCACTTGGACTATGAAGGTTCCCTAGGGGGCACTTGGATTATCTAGGTTACCCAGCGGGCACTTGGACTATATAGGTCAACTAGCGGGTCCTTGGAATATCTAGGTTAGCTAACTGGCACGTGGACTATATAGGTTAACTAGCGGACACTTGCACGATCTAGGTTAACTAGCGGGCTCTTGCACTATGTAGGTTAACTAGCGGGCCCATTGACACTGTTGGTTAACTAGCGGGCACTTGGACTATGTAGGTTCCCTAGGGGGCATTTGGACTATATAGATAATTTAGCGGGCCCTTAGACTTTGTAGGTTACCTAGTTGGCCCTTGGACTATGTAGGTTAACTAGCGGGCCCTTGGACTGTGTAGGTTACCTAGCGGGCACTTGGACGATCTAGGTTAACTAGCGGGTACTTGGACTATCTACGTTAACTAGCGGGCCCTTGGCCTATGTAGATTCCCTAGCGGGTATTTGGACTATATAGATAATCTAGCGGGCACTTAGACTTTGTAGGTTACCTAGCGGGCACTTAGTCTATCTAGGTTACCTAGCTGGCACATGAACTATCTACGTTACCTAGCGGGTTCTTGGAGTATGTAGGTTACCTAGCGGGCACTTGGACTATCTAGGTTAACTAACGGGCACTTGCACTATGTAGGTTCCATAGCGGGCCCTTGGACTATGTAAATTCCCTAGCGGGCACATGGACTATGTGGGTTTCCTGGCGGGCATTTGGACTATCTAGGTTACCTAACGGGCACTTGGACTATGTAGGTTCCCTAGCGGGCACTTGGATTATATAGGTTCACAATCGGGCACTGGACTATGTAGGTTACCTAGCGGGCACTTGGACTATGTAGGTTAACTATCGGGCACTTGGAGAATGTAGGTTAACTAGGGGGCACTAGGACTATGTAGGTTTCCTAGCGGGCCCTTGTACTACCTAGGTTACCTAGCGGGCATTTTGACTATGTAGGCTCCCTAGCGGTCATTTGGACTATATAGATTACCTAGCGGGCACTTAGATATTGTAGGTCACCTAGCGGGCACTTGGACTATCTAGGTTTCCTACCTGGCACTTGAACTATCTACGTTACCTAGTGGGTACTTGGAGTATGTAGGTTACCTACCGGGCTGTTGGACTATCTAGGTTACCTAGTGGGCACTGGGACTATCTAGGTTAACTAACGGGCACTTGGACTATGTAGGTTCCCTAGCGGGCCCTTGGATTATGTAAGTTCCCTAGCGGGCACTTGGACTATGTGGGTCCCCTAGCGGGCATTTGGACTATCTAGGTTACCTATCGGGCACTTGGACTATGTAGGTTCCCTAGCGGGCACTTGGATTATGAACGTTCCCTATCGGGCACTAGGACTATGTAGGTTAACTAGCGGGCATTTGGACTATGTACGTTACCTAGCGGGCCCTTGGACTATCTAGGTTATCTAGGGGGAACCTGGACAATGTAGGTTAACTAGTGGGCACTTGGACTATCTAGGTTACCTAGCAGGCACTTGGACTATGTAGGTTAACTAGCGGGCACTTGGACTATCTAGGTTACCTAGCGGGCACTTGGACTATGTACCTTCCCTAGCGGGCACTTGGACTATGTACGTTACCTAGCGGGCACTTGGACTATGTACGTTACCTAGCGGGCACTTGGACTATGTACATTTCCTAGCGGGTACTTGGACTAGATAGGTTCCCTAGTGGGCACTTGGTCTATCTGAGTTAACTAGCGGGCACTTGAACTATCTAGGTTAACTAGCGAGCACTTGGACTATCTAGGTTTTCTAGCGGGCATTTGGACTATTAGGGCCCCTAGCGGGCATTTGGACTATATTGGTTACCTAGCGGGCACTTGGACTATGTAGGATAACGAACGGGCACTTGGACTATGTAGGTTCCCTAGCGGGCACTTGGTCTATCTGGGTTAACTAGCGGGCACTTCGACTATTTAGGTTAACAAGCGGGCATTTGGACTATGTAGGTTACCTAGCGGGCACATGGACCATGTAGGTTCCCTTTCGGGCGTTTGGACTATGTAGATTACCTAGCGGGCTCTCGGACTATCTAGGTTACCTAGGGGGAACCTGGACAATGTAGGTTAACTAGCGGGCACTTGGACTATCTAGGTTACCTAGCGGGCACTTGGACTATGTACGTTACCTAGCGGGCACTTGGACTATGTACGTTTTCTAGAGGGTACTTGGTCTAGATAGGTTCCCTAGCGGGCACTTGGTCTATCTAGGTTAACTAGCGAGCACTTGGACTATCTAGGTTAAATAGCGGGCATTTGGACTATTAAGGACCCTAGCGGGCATTTGGACTATATTGGTTACCTAGCAGGCACTTGGACTATGTAGGTTAACAAACGGGCACTTGGACTACGTAGGTAACCTAGTGGTCACTTGAATTGTCTAGGTTACCTAGCGGGCACTTGGACGATGTAGGTTAACTAGCGGGCACTTGGACTATCTAGGTTAACTAGCTGGCCTTTGGACGATGTAGGTTAACTAGCGGGCCCTTGGACTCTATAGAATAACCAGCGGCACTTGGACTATGTAGGTTACCTAGCGGGCACTTGGATGATCTAGGTTAACTAGCGGGCCCTTGGACTATGTAGATTAACTAGCTTCACTTGGACTATCTACGTTAACTAGCGGGCCCTTGGACTATGTAGATTCCCTAGCGGGCACTTGGACTATGTATGTTCCAGCGCGGGCACTTGGACTATGTAGGTTCCCTAGCAGGCACTTGGACTATGTAGGTTCCAGAGCGGGCACTTGGACTAACTAGATTCCCTAGCGGGCACTTGTACTATGTAGGTTAAATAGCTTACACTTGGACGATCTAGGTTAACTAGCGGGTACTTGGATTATGTAGGTTAACTAGCGGGCCCTTGAACTATGTAGATTAACTAGAAGGACTTGGACTATCTACATTAACTAGCGGGCCCTTGGACTATGTGGATTCCCTAGCGGGCACTTGGACTATGTATGTTCCCTAGCGGGCACTTGGACTATGTATGTTCCCTATGGACACTTGAACTATGTAAGTTAACTACTTGGCACTTGGACTATGTAGGTTAACTAGCGGGCCCTTGGACTATGTAGGTTACCTTGTGGGCACTTGGACTATGTAGGTAACCTAGCGGGCACTTGGACAGTGTAGGTTACCTAGCGGGCACTTGGACTTCTAGGTTAATGAACGGGCACTTGGACTATGTATGTTGCATCGCGGGCAATGGGACGATCTAGTTTAGGTAACGGGCACTTGGACTATCTATGTTACCTAGCGGGAACTTAGACTATGTAGGTTACCTAGCGGGCACTTGGACTATCTAGGTTACTTAACGGGCACTTGGATGTCTAGGTTTCTTAGCGGGCACTTGGACGATCTAGGTTAACTAGATGGCACTTGGACAATCTAGGTTAACTAGCGTGCACTTGGACTATCTAGGTTAACTATCGGGCACTTGGATGATCAGTGTTAACTAGCGGGCACTTGGAATATCTAGGTTAGCTAACGGGCACTTGGACTAAGTACGTCCCCTAGTGGACACTTGGACACTCTAGGTTGACTATTAGGCACTAGGACTATCTAGGTTAACTAGCGGGCACTTGGACGATCTAGGTTAACTAGCGGGCACTTGGACTATCAAAGTTAACAAGTGAGTCCTTGGACTATGTAGGTTAACTAGCGGGCCCTTGGACTATCTAGGTTACCTAGCGGGCACTTGGACTATGTAGGTTACCTAGTGGGCACTTGGACTATCTAGGTTAACGAACGGGCACTTGGAATATGCAGGTAAACTAGTGGGCACTTGGACTATCTAGGTTACCTAGCGGGCACTTGGACTTCTAGGTTAACATACGGGCACTTGGACTATGTAGGTTGCTTAGCGGGCACTTGGACTATCTAGGTTAGATAACGGGCACTTTGAGTATCTAGGTTACCTAGCGGGAACTTGGACAATGTAAGTTACCTAGCGGGCAATTGGACTATCTAGGTTACCTAACGGGCACTTGGACTATCTAGGTTACATAGCGGGCACTTGGACTATGTAGGTTAACTAGCGAGCACTTGGACTCTAGGTTACATAGCGGTCACTTAGACTATCTAGGTTACCTAGCGGGCCCTTGGACTATGTAGGTTTCCTAGCGGGCACTTGGAATATCTAGGTTAACAAACGGGCACTTGGACTATCTAGGTTAACAAACGGGCACTTGGACTATGTAGGATCCCTATCGGACATTTGGACTACTAAGGTTACCTAGCGGGCGCTTGGACTATCTAGGTTAACTAGCGGGCACATGGACGATCTAGGTTAACTAGCGGGCACTTGTACTATCTAGGTTAACTAGCGTGTACTTGGACTATCTAGGTTAACTAGCGGGCACTTGGATGATCACTATTAACTAGCGGTCACTTGGACTATCTAGGTTACCTAGCTGACACTTGGACTATGAAGGTTCCCTAGCGGGCACTTGGATTATCTAGGTTACCCAGCGGGCACTTGGACTATATAGGTCAACTAGCGGGTCCTTGGAATATCTATGTTAGCTAACTGGCACGTGGACTATGTGGTTAACTAGCGGACACTTGCACGATCTAGGTTAACTAGCAGACTCTTGCACTATGTAGGTTAACTAGCGGGCCCATTGACACTGTTGGTTAACTAGCGGGCACTTGGACGATCTAGGTTAACTAGCGGGCACTTGGACTATATAGGTTAACTAGCGGGCACTTGGATTATCTAGGTTACCTAGCGGGCACTTGGACTATGTAGGTTCCCTAGGGGGCATTTGGACTATATAGATAACCTAGCGGGCCCTTAGACTTTGTAGGTTACCTAGCGGGCCCTTGGACTATGTAGGTTAACTAGCAGGCCCTTGGACTATGTAGGTTACCTAGCGGGCACTTGGACGATCTAGGTTAACTAGCGGGTACTTGGACTATCTACGTTAACTAGCGGGCCCTTGGACTATGTAGATTCCCTAGCGGGTATTTGGACTATATAGATAATCTAGCGGGCACTTAGATTTTGTAGGTTACCTAGCGGGCACTTGGTCTATCTAGGTTACCTAGCTGGCACATGAGCTATCTACGTTACCTAGCGGGTTCTTGGAGTATGCAGGTTACCTAGCGGGCTGTTGGACTATCTAGGTTACCAAGCAGGCACTTGGACTATCTAGGTTAACTAACGTTCACTTGGACTATGTAGGTTAACTAGCGGGCCCTTGGACTATGTAGGTTCCCTAGCGGGCCCTTGGACTATGTAAATTCCCTAGCGGGCACATGGACTATGTGGGTTTCCTGGCGGGCATTTGGACAATCTAGGTTACCTAACGGGCACTTGGACAATGTAGGTTCCCTAGCGGGCACTTGGATTATGTAGGTTCCCTATCGGGCACTGGACTATGTAGGTTACCTAGCGGGCACTTGGACTATGTAGGTTAACTATCGGGCACTTGGAGAATGTAGGTTAACTAGGGGGCACTAGGACTATGTAGGTTTCCTAGCGGGCGCTTTTACTACCTAGGTTACCTAGCGGGCATTTTGACTATGTAGGCTCCCTAGCGATCATTTGGACTATATAGATTACCTAGCGGGCACTTAGATTGTGTAGGTTACCTAGCGGGCACGTGGACTCTCTAGGTTTCCTAGCTAGCACTTGAATTATCTACGTTACCTAGCGGGTACTTGGAGTATGTAGGTTACCTACCGGGCTGTTGGACTATCTAGGTTATCTAGGGGGAACCTGGACAATGTAGGTTAACTAGTGGGCACTTGGACTATCTAGGTTACCTAGCAGGCACTTGGACTATGTAGGTTAACTAGCGGGCACTTGGACTATGTAGGTTACCTAGCGGGCACTTGGACGATCTAGGTTAACTAGCGGGTACTTGGACTATCTACGTTAACTAGCGGGCCCTTGGACTATGTAGATTCCCTAGCGGGTATTTGGACTATATAGATAATCTAGCGGGCACTTAGACTTTGTAGGTTACCTAGCGGGCACTTGGTCTATCTAGGTTACCTAGCTGGCACATGAGCTATCTACGTTACCTAGCGGGTTCTTGGAGTATGTAGGTTACCTAGCGGGCTGTTGGACTATCTAGGTTACCAAGCGGGCACTTGGACTATCTAGGTTAACTAACGGGCACTTGCACTATGTAGGTTCCATAGCGGGCCCTTGGACTATGTAAATTCCCTAGCGGGCACTTGGACTATGTGGGTTTCCTGGCGGGCATTTGGACTATCTAGGTTACCTAACGGGCACTTGGACTATGTAGGTTCCCTAGCGGGCACTTGGATTATGTAGGTTCCCTATCGGGCACTGGACTATGTAGGTTACCTAGCGGGCACTTGGACTATGTAGGTTAACTATCGGGCACTTGGAGAATGTAGGTTAACTAGGGGGCACTAGGACTATGTAGGTTTCCTAGCGGGCGCTTGTACTACCTAGGTTACCTAGCGGGCATTTTGACTATGTAGGCTCCCTAGCGGTCATTTGGACTATATAGATTACCTAGCGGGCACTTAGATATTGTAGGTTACCTAGCGGGCACGTGGACTCTCTAGGTTTCCTAGCTAGCACTTGAACTATCTACATTACCTAGCGGGTACTTGGAGTATGTAGGTTACCTACCGGGCTGTTGGACTATCTGGGTTATCTAGGGGGAACCTGGACAATGTAGGTTAACTAGTGGGCACTTGGACTATCTAGGTTACCTAGCAGGCACTTGGACTATGTAGGTTAACTAGCGGGCACTTGGACTATCTAGGTTACCTAGCGGGCACTTGGACTATGTACCTTCCCTAGGGGACACTTGGACTATCTACGTTACCTAGCGGGCACTTGGACTATGTACGTTACCTAGCGGGCAGTTGGACTATGTACGTTTCCTAGCGGGTACTTGGACTAGTAGGTTCCCTAGCGGGCACTTGGTCTATCTGGGTTAACTAGCGGGCACTTGGACTATCTAGGTTAACTACCGAGCACTTGGACTATCTAGGTTTTCTAGCGGGCATTTGGACTATTAGGGCCCCTAGCGGGCATTTGGACTATATTGGTTACCTAGCGGGCACTTGGACTATGTAGATTCCCTAGCGGGCACTTGGATTATGTAGGTTCCCTATCGGGCACTTCGACTATTTAGGTTAACAAGCGGGCATTTGGACTATGTAGGTTACATAGCGGGCACTTGGACTATGTAGTTTCCCTATCGGGCGTTTGGACTATGTACGTTACCTAGCGGGCTCTAGGACTATCTGGGTTACCTAGGGGGAACCTGGACAATATAGGTTAACTAGCGGGCACTTGGACTGTCT
Source organism: Tenrec ecaudatus (assembly GCF_050624435.1). Classification (NCBI taxonomy): domain Eukaryota; kingdom Metazoa; phylum Chordata; class Mammalia; order Afrosoricida; family Tenrecidae; genus Tenrec; species Tenrec ecaudatus. The sequence continues at coordinate 1,447,762 of NW_027457624.1, read as the reverse complement.
AGGTTAACTAGCGGGCACTTGGACTATGTACGTTCCCTAGCGGGCACTTGGACTATCTACGTTACCTAGCGGGCACTTGGACTATGTACGTTACCTAGCGGGCACTTGGACTATGTATGTTTCCTAGAGCGTACTAGGACTAGATAGGTTCCCTAGCGGGCACTTGGTCTATCTAGGTTAACTAGCGGGCACTAGGACTATCTAGGTTAACTAGCGAGCACTTGGACTATCTAGGTTAAATAGCGGGCATTTGGACTATTAAGGACCCTAGCGGGCATTTGGACTATATTGGTTACCTAGCGGGCACTTGGACTATGTAGGTTAACGAACGGGCACTTGGACTATGTAGGTAACCTAGTGGTCACTTGAATTGTCTAGGTTACCTAGCGGGCACTTGGACTATGTAGGTTAACTAGCGGGCACTTGGACTATCTAGGTTAACTAGCGGGCCTTTGGACGATGTAGGTTAACTAGCGGGCCCTTGGACTCTGTAGAATAACTAGCGGTACTTGGACTATGTAGGTTACCTAGCGGGCGCTTGGACGATCTAGGTTAACTAGCGGCACCTTGGACTATGTAGATTAACTAGTGGCACTTGGACTATCTACGTTAACTAGCGGGCCCTTGGACTATGTAGATTCCCTAGCGGGCACTTGGACTTTGTATGTTCCAGCGCGGGCACTTGGACTAACTAGATTCCCTAGCGGGCACTTGTACTATGTAGGTTAAATAGCTTACACTTGGACGATCTAGGTTAACTAGCGGGTACTTGGACTATGTAGGTTAACTAGCGGGCCCTTGAACTATGTAGATTAACTAGCAGAACTTGGACTATCTACATTAACTAGCGGGCCCTTGGACTATGTAGATTCCCTAGCGGGCACTTGGACTATGTATGTCACAGCGCGGGCACTTGGACTAACGAGATTCCCTAGCGGGCACTTGTACTATGTAGCTTAAATAGCTTACACTTGGACGATCTAGGTTAACTAGCGGGTACTTGGACTATGTAGGTTAACTAGCGGGCCCTTGAACTATGTAGATTAACTAGCAGAACTTGGACTATCTACATTAACTAGCGGGCCCTTGGACTATGTGGATTCCCTAGCGGGCACTTGGACTATGTATGTTCCCTAGCGGGCACTTGGACTATGTATGTTCCCTATGGACACTTGAACTATGTATGTTCCCTATGGACACTTGAACAATGTAAGTTAACTACCGGGCACTTGGACTATGTAGGTTAACTAGCGGGCCCTTGGACTATGTAGGTTACCTTGCGGGCACTTGGACTATGTAGGTTACCTTGTGGGCACTTGGACTATGTAGGTAACCTAGCGGGAACTTGGACAGTCTAGGTTACCTAGCGGGCACTTGGACTTCTAGGATAACGAACGGGCACTTGGACTATGTATGTTGCATAGCAGGCAATGGGACTATCTAGTTTAGGTAACGGGCACTTGGACTATCTAGGTTACCTAGCGGGAACTTAGACTATGTAGGTTACCTAGCGGGCACTTGGACTATCTAGGTTACTTAATGGGCAATTGGATGTCTAGCTTTCTTAGCGGGCACTAGGACGATCTAGGTTAACTAGAGGGCACTTGGACTATCTAGGTTAACTAGCGGGCACTTGGATGATCAATGTTAACTAGCGGGCACTTGGACTATCTAGGCTAGCTAACGGGCACTTGGACTAAGTACGTCCCTAGTGAACACTTGGACACTGTAGGTTAACTAATGGGCACTAGGACTATCTAGGTTAACTAGCGGGCACTTGGACTATCAAAGTTAACAAGTGAGTCCTTGGACTATGTAGGTTAACTAGAGGGCCCTTGGACAATCTAGGTTACCTAGCGGGCACTTGGACTATGTTCGTTACCTAGCGGGCACTTGGACTTCTAGGTTAACGAATGGGCACTTGGACTATGTAGGTTGCTTAGGGGGCACTTGGACTATCTAGGTTAGGTAATGGGCACTTTGAGTATCTAGGTTACCTAGCGGGAACTTGGACAATGTAAGTTACCTAGCGGGCAATTGGACTATCTAGGTTACCTAACGGGCACTTTGACTATCTAGGTTACATAGCGGGCACTTGGACTATGTAGGTTAACTAGCGAGCACTTGGACTCTAAGTTACCTAGCGGGCACTTAGACTATCTAGGTTACCTTGCGGGCCCTTGGACTATGTAGGTTTCCTAGCGGGCACTTGGACTATCTAGGTTAACGAACGGGCACTTGGACTATGTAGGATCCCTATCGGACATTTTGACTACTTAGGTTACCTAGCGGGCACTTGGACTATCTAGGTTAACTAGCGGGCACATGGACGATCTAGGTTAACTAGAGGGCACTAGGAGTATCTAGGTTAACTAGCGTGTACTTGGACTATCTAGGTTAACTAGGGGGCACTTGGATGATCACTGTTAACTAGCAGGCACTTGGACTATCTAGGTTAGCTAACGGGCACTTGGACTATGTACGTCCCCAAGTGGGCACTTGGACACTCGAGGTTAACTAACGGGCAATAGGACTATCTAGGTTAACTAGCGAGCACTTGGACTATCTAGGTTACCTAGCTGGCACTTGGACTATGAAGGTTCCCTAGCGGGCACTTGGATTATCTAGGTTACCCAGCGGGCACTTGGACTATATAGGTCAACTAGCGGGTCCTTGGAATATCTATGTTAGCTAACTGGCACGTGGACTATGTAGGTTAACTAGCGGACATTTGCACGATCTAGGTTAACTAGCGGACTCTTGCACTATGTAGGTTAACTAGCGGGCCCATTGACACTGTTGGTTAACTAGCGGGCACTTGGACGATCTAGGTTAACTTGCGGGCACTTGGACTATACAGGTTAACTAGCGGGCACTTGGATTATCTAGGTTACCTAGCGGGCACTTGGACTATGTAGGTTCCCTAGGGGGCATTTGGACTATATAGATAACCTAGCGGGCCCTTAGACTTTGTAGGTTACCTAGCGGGCCCTTGGACTATGTAGGTTAACTAGCAGGCCCTTGGACTATGTAGGTTACCTAGCAGCACTTGGACGATCTAGGTTAACTAGCGGGTACTTGGACTATCTACGTTAACTAGCGGGCCCTTGGACTATGTAGATTCCCTAGCAGGTATTTGGACTATATAGATAATCTAGCGGGCACTTAGACTGTGTAGGTTACCTAGCGGGCACTTGGTCTATCTAGGTTACCTAGCTGGCACATGAGCTATCTACGTTACCTAGCGGGTTCTTGGAGTATGTAGGTTACCTAGCGGGCTGTTGGACTATCTAGGTTACCAAGCGGGCACTTGGACTATCTAGGTTAACTAACGGGCACTTGGACTATGTAGGTTCCCTAGCGGGCCCTTGGACTATGTAAATTCCCTAGCTGGCACTTGGACTATGTTGGTTTCCTGGCGGGCATTTGGACTATCTAGGTTATCTAACGGGCACCCTGACTATGTAGGTTCCCTAGCGGGCATTTGGATTATGTAGGTTCCCTATCGGGCACATGGACTATGTAGGTTACCTAGCGGGCACTTGGACTATGTAGGTTAACTATCGGGCACTTGGAGAATGTAGGTTAATTAGGGGGCACTAGGACTATGTAAGTTTCCTAGCGGGCCCTTGTACTACCTAGGTTACCTAGCGGGCATTTGGACTATGTAGGCTCCCTAGCGGTCATTTGGACTATATAGATTACCTAGAGGGCACTTATATATTGTAGGTTACCTAGCGGGCACTTGGACTATCTAGGATACCTAAAGGGCACTTTGACTATCTAGGTTACATAGCGGGTACTTGGACTATGTAGGTTAAATAGAGAGCACTTGGACTCTAGGTTACCTAGCGGGCACTTAGACTATCTAGGTTACCTAGAGGGCCCTTGGACTATATAGGTTTCCTAGCGGGCACTTGGACTATCTAGGTTAACGAACGGGCACTTGGACTATGTAGGTAACCTTGCGGGCACTTGGACAGTCTAGGTTACCTAGCGGGCACTTGGACTAATTAGGTTAACGAACAGGCACTTGGACGATGTAGGTTACCTAGCGGGCACTTGAACTATGTAGGATCCCTATTGGACATTTGGACTACTTAGGTTACCTAGCAGGCACTTGGACTATCTAGGTTAACTAGCGGGCACATCGACGATCTGGGTTAACTAGAGGGCACTTGGACTATCTAGGTTAACTAGCGTGTACTTGGACTATCTAGGTTAACTAGGGGGCACTTGGATGATCGCTGTTAACTAGCGGGCACTTGGACACTCTAGGATAGCTAATGGGCACTTGGATTAAGTATGTCCCCTAGTGGGCACTTGGACACTCTAGGTTAACTAACGGGCAATAGGACTATCTAGGTTAACTAGCGGGCACTTGGACTATCTAGGTTACCAAGCTGGCACTTGGACTATGAAGGTTCCCTAGCGGGCACTTGGATTATCTAGGTTACCCAGCGGGCACATGGACTATATATGTCAACTAGCGAGTCCTTGGAATATCTAGGTTAGCTAACTGGCACGTGGACTATGTAGGTTAACTAGCGGACACTTGCACGATCTAGGTTAACTAGCGGGCTCTTGCACTATGTAGGTTAACTAGCGGACCCATTGACACTGTTGGTTAACTAGCGGGCACTTGGACGATCTAGGTTAACTAGCGGGCACTTGGACTATATAGGTTATCTAGCGGGCACTTGGATTATCTAGGTTACCTAGCGGGCACGTGGACTATGTAGGTTCTGATTATCTAGGTTACCTAGCGGGCACTTGGACTATGTAGGTTCCCTAGGGGGCATTTGGACTATATAGATAACCTAGCGGGCCCTTAGACTTTGTAGGTTACCTAGTTGGCCCTTGGACTATGTAGGTTAACTAGCGGCCCCTTGGACTATGTAGGTTACCTAGCGGGCACTTGCACGATCTAGGTTAACTAGCGGGTACTTGGACTATCTACGTTAACTTGCGGGCCCTTGGCCTATGTAGATTCCCTAGCGGGTATTTGGACTGTATAGATAACCTAGCGGGCCCTTAGACTTTGTAGGTTACCTAGTTGGCCCTTGGACTATGTAGGTTAACTAGCGGCCCCTTGGACTATCTAGGTTACCTAACGGGCACTTGGATTATGTAGGTTCCCTAGCGGGCACTTGGATTATGTAGGTTCCCTATCGGGCACTGGACTATGTATGTTACCTAGCGGGCACTTGGACTATGTAGGTTAACTATCGGGCACTTGGAGAATGTAGGTTAACTAGGGGGCACTAGGACTATGTAGGTTTCCTAGCGGGCGCTTGGATTATGTAGGTTCACAATCGGGCAATGGACTATGTAGGTTACCTAGCGGGCACTTGGACTATGTAGGTTAACTATCGGGCACTTGGAGAATGTAGGTTAACTAGGGGGCACTAGGACTATGTAGGTTTCCTAGCGGGCCCTTGTACTACCTAGGTTACCTAGCGGGCATTTTGACTATGTAGGCTCCCTAGCGGTCATTTGGACTATATAGATTACCTAGCGGGCACTTAGATATTGTAGGTCACCTAGCGGGCACTTGGACTCTCTAGGTTTCCTACCTGGCACTTGAACTATCTACGTTACCTAGTGGGTACTTGGAGTATGTAGGTTACCTACCGGGCTGTTGGACTATCTAGGTTACCTAGTGGGCACTGGGACTATCTAGGTTAACTAAAGGGCACTTGGACTATGTACCTTCCCTAGCGGGCACTTGGACTATGTACGTTACCTAGCGGGCACTTGGACTATGTACGTTACCTAGCGGGCACTTGGACTATGTACATTTCCTAGCGGGTACTTGGACTAGATAGGTTCCCTAGTGGGCACTTGGTCTATCTGAGTTAACTAGCGGGCACTTGGACTATCTAGGTTAACTAGCGAGCACTTGGACTATCTAGGTTTTCTAGCGGGCATTTGGACTATTAGGGCCCCTAGCGGGCATTTGGACTATATTGGTTACCTAGCGGGCACTTGGACTATGTAGGTTAACGAACGGGCACTTGGACTATGTAGGTTCCCTAGCGGGCACTTGGATTATGTAGGTTCCCTATCGGGCACTTCGACTATTTAGGTTAACAAGCGGGCATTTGGACTATGTAGGTTACCTAGCGGGCACATGGACCATGTATGTTCCCTATCGGGCGTTTGGACTATGTAGATTACCTAGCGGGCTTTCGGACTATCTAGGTTACCTAGGGGGAACCTGGACAATGTAGGTTAATTAGCGGGCACTTGGACTATCTAGGTTACCTAGCGGGCACTTGGACTATGTACGTTACCTAGCGGGCACTTGGACTATGTACGTTTTCTAGAGGGTACTTGGTCTAGATAGGTTCCCTAGCGGGCACTTGGTCTATCTAGGTTAACTAGCGGGCACTAGGACTATCTAGGTTAACTAGCGAGCACTTGGACTATCTAGGTTAAATAGCGGGCATTTGGACTATTAAGGACCCTAGCGGGCATTTGGACTATATTGGTTACCTAGCGGGCACTTGGACTATGTAGGATAACGAACGGGCACTTGGACTATGTAGGTAACCTAGTGGTCACTTGAAATGTCTAGGTTACCTAGCGGGCACTTGGACGATGTAGGTTAACTAGCGGGCACTTGGACTATCTAGGTTAACTAGCGGGCCTTAGGACGATGTAGGTTAACTAGCGGGCCCTTGGACTCTGTAGAATAACCAGCGGCACTTGGACTATGTAGGTTACCTAGCGGGCACTTGGACGATCTAGGTTAACTAGCTGGCCCTTGGACTATGTAGATTAACTAGCGGCACTTGGACTATCTACGTTAACTAGCGGGCCCTTGGACTATGTAGATTCCCTAGCGGGCACTTGGACTATGTATGTTCCAGTGCGGGCACTTGGACTATGTAGGTTCCCTAGCAGGCACTTGGACTATGTAGGTTCCAGAGCGGGCACTTGGACTAACTAGATTCCCTATCGGGCACTTGTACTATGTAGGTTAAATAGCTTACCCTTGGACGATCTAGGTTAACTAGCGGGTACTTGGATTATGTAGGTTAACTAGCGGGACCTTGAACTATGTAGATTAACTAGAAGGACTTGGACTATCTACATTGACTAGCGGGCCCTTGGACTATGTGGATTCCCTAGCGGGCACTTGGACTATGTATGTTCCCTAGCGGGCACTTGGACTATGTATGTTCCCTATGGACACTTGAACTATGTAAGTTAACTACCGGGCACTTGGACTATGTAGGTTACCTTGTGGGCACTTGGACTATGTAGGTAATCTAGCGGGAACTTGGACAGTCTAGGTTACCTAGCGGGCACTTGGACTTCTAGGTTAATGAACGGGCACTTGGACTATGTATGTTGCATAGCGGGCAATGGGACGATCTAGTTTAGGTAACGGGCACTTGGACTATCTATGTTACCTAGCGGGAACTTAGACTATGTAAGTTACCTAGCGGGCACTTGGACTATCTAGGTTACTTAACGGGCACTTGGATGTCTAGGTTTCTTAGCGGGCACTTGGACGATCTAGGTTAACTAGATGGCACTTGGACAATCTAGGTTAACTAGCGTGCACTTGGACTATCTAGGTTAACTATCGGGCACTTGGATGATCAGTGTTAACTAGCGGGCACTTGGAATATCTAGGTTAGCTAACGGGCACTTGGACTAAGTACGTCCCCTAGTGGACACTTGGACACTCTAGGTTAACTAATAGGCACTAGGACTATCTAGGTTAACTAGCGGGCACTTGGACGATCTAGGTTAACTAGCGGGCACTTGGACTATCAAAGTTAACAAGTGAGTCCTTGGACTATGTAGGTTAACTAGCGGGCCCTTGAACTATCTAGGTTACCTAGCGGGCACTTGGACTATGTAGGTTACCTAGTGGGCACTTGGACTATCTAGGTTAACGAACGGGCACTTGGAATATGCAGGTAACCTAGTGGGCACTTGGACTGTCTAGGTTACCTAGCGGGCACTTGGAATTCTAGGTTAACATACGGGCACTTGGACTATGTAGGTTCCTTAGCGGGCACTTGGACTATCTAGGTTAGGTAACGGGCACTTTGAGTATCTAGGTTACCTAGCGGGAACTTGGACAATGTAAGTTACCTAGCGGGCAATTGGACTATCTAGGTTACCTAACGGGCACTTGGACTATCTAGGTTACATAGCGGGCACTTGGACTATGTAGGTTAACTAGCGAGCACTTGGACTCTAGGTTACATAGCGGTCACTTAGACTATCTAGGTTACCTAGCGGGCCCTTGGACTATGTAGGTTTCCTAGCGGGCACTTGGACTATCTAGGTTAACAAACGGGCACTTGGACTATGTAGGATCACTATCGGACATTTGGACTACTTAGGTTACCTAGCGGGCTCTTGGACTATCTAGGTTAACTAGCGGGCACATGGACGATCTAGGTTAACTAGCGGGCACTTGTACTATCTAGGTTAACTAGCGTGTACTTGGACTATCTAGGTAAACTAGCGGGCACTTGGATGATCCCTGTTAACTAGCGGTCACTTGGACTATCTAGATTACCTAGCTGACACTTGGACTATGAAGGTTCCCTAGCGGGCACTTGGATTATCTAGGTTACCCAGCGGGCACTTGGACTATATAGGTCAACTAGCGGGTCCTTGGAATATCTATGTTAGCTAACTGGCACGTGGACTATGTAGGTTAACTAGCGGACACTTGCACGATCTAGGTTAACTAGCAGACTCTTGCACTATGTAGGTTAACTAGCGGGCCCATTGACACTGTTGGTTAACTAGCGGGCACTTGGACGATCTAGGTTAACTAGCGGGCACTTGGACTATATAGGTTAACTAGCAGGCACTTGGATTATCTAGGTTACCTAGCGGGCACTTGGACTATGTAGGTTCCCTAGGGGGCATTTGGACTATATAGATAACCTAGCGGGCCCTTAGACTTTGTAGGTTACCTAGCGGGCCCTTGGACCATGTAGGTTAACTAGCAGGCCCTTGGACTATGTAGGTTACCTAGCGGGCACTTGGACGATCTAGGTTAACTAGCGGGTACTTGGACTATCTACGTTAACTAGCGGGCCCTTGGACTATGTAGATTCCCTAGCGGGTATTTGGACTATATAGATAATCTAGCGGGCACTTAGATTTTGTAGGTTACCTAGCGGGCACTTGGTCTATCTAGGTTACCTAGCTGGCACATGAGCTATCTACGTTACCTAGCGGGTTCTTGGAGTATGTAGGTTACCTAGCGGGCTGTTGGACTATCTAGGTTACCAAGCAGGCACTTGGACTATCTAGGTTAACTAACGTTCACTTGGACTATGTAGGTTAACTAGCGGGCCCTTGGACTATGTAGGTTCCCTAGCGGGCCCTTGGACTATGTAAATTCCCTAGCGGGCACTTGGACTATGTGGGTTTCCTGGCGGGCATTTGGACTATCTAGGTTACCTAACGGGCACTTGGAAAATGTAGGTTCCCTAGCGGGCACTTGGATTATGTAGGTTCCCTATCGGGCACTGGACTATGTAGGTTACCTAGCGGGCACTTGGACTATGTAGGTTAACTATCGGGCACTTGGAGAATGTAGGTTAACTAGGGGGCACTAGGACTATGTAGGTTTCCTAGCGGGCGCTTGTACTACCTAGGTTACCTAGCGGGCATTTTGACTATGTAGGCTCCCTAGCGGTCATTTGGACTATATAGATTACCTAGCGGGCACTTAGATATTGTAGGTTACCTAGCGGGCACGTGGACTCTCTAGGTTTCCTGGCTAGCACTTGAATTATCTACGTTACCTAGCGGGTACTTGGAGTATGTAGGTTACCTACCGGGCTGTTGGACTATCTAGGTTATCTAGGGGGAACCTGGACAATGTAGGTTAACTAGTGGGCACTTGGACTATCTAGGTTACCTAGCAGGCACTTGGACTATGTAGGTTAACTAGCGGGCACTTGGACTATGTAGGTTACCTAGCGGGCACTTGGACGATCTAGGTTAACTAGCGGGTACTTGGACTATCTACGTTAACTAGCGGGCCCTTGGACTATGTAGATACCCTCGCGGGTATTTGGACTATATAGATAATCTAGCGGGCACTTAGACTTTGTAGGTTACCTAGCGGGCACTTGGTCTATCTAGGTTATCTAGCTGGCACATGAGCTATCTACGTTACCTAGCGGGTTCTTGGAGTATGTAGGTTACCTAGCGGGCTGTTGGACTATCTAGGTTACCAAGCGGGCACTTGGACTATCTAGGTTAACTAACGGGCACTTGCACTATGTAGGTTCCATAGCGGGCCCTTGGACTATGTAAATTCCCTAGCGGGCACTTGGACTATGTGGGTTTCCTGGCGGGCATTTGGACTATCTAGGTTACCTAACGGGCACTTGGACTATGTAGGTTCCCTAGCGGGCACTTGGATTATGTAGGTTCCCTATCGGGCACTGGACTCTGTAGGTTACCTAGCGGGCACTTGGACTATGTAGGTTAACTATCGGGCACTTGGAGAATGTAGGTTAACTAGGGGGCACTAGGACTATGTAGGTTTCCTAGTGGGCGCTTGTACTACCTAGGTTACCTAGTGGGCATTTTGACTATGTAGGCTCCCTAGCGGTCATTTGGACTATATAGATTACCTAGCGGGCACTTAGATATTGTAGGTTACCTAGCGGGCACGTGGACTCTCTAGGTTTCCTAGCCAGCACTTGAACTATCTACGTTACCTAGCGGGTACTTGGAGTATGTAGGTTACCTAAAGGGCTGTTGGACTATCTAGGTTATCTAGGGGGAACCTGGACAATGTAGGTTAACTAGTGGGCACTTGGACTATCTAGGTTACCTAGCAGGCACTTGGACTATGTAGGTTAACTAGCGGGCACTTGGACTATCTAGGTTACCTAGCGGGCACTTGGACTATGTACCTTCCCTAGCGGACACTTGGACTATCTACGTTACCTAGCGGGCACTTGGACTATGTACGTTACCTAGCGGGCAGTTGGACTATGTACGTTTCCTAGCGGGTACTTGGACTAGATAGGTTCCCTAGCGGGCACTTGGTCTATCTGGGTTAACTAGCGGGCACTTGGACTATCTAGGTTAACTACCGAGCACTTGGACTATCTAGGTTTTCTAGCGGGCATTTGGACTATTAGGGCCCCTAGCGGGCATTTGGACTATATTGGTTACCTAGCGGGCACTTGGACTATGTAGGTTCCCTAGCGGGCACTTGGATTATGTAGGTTCCCTATCGGGCACTTCGACTATTTAGGTTAACAAGCGGGCATTTGGACTACGTAGGTTACATAGCGGGCACTTGGACTATGTAGTTTCCCTATCGGGCGTTTGGACTATGTAGGTTACCTAGCGGGCTCTAGGACTATCTAGGTTACCTAGGGGGAACCTGGACAATATAGGTTAACTAGCGGGCACTTGAACAATGTACGTTCCCTAGCGGGCACTTGGACTATCAACGTTACCTAGCGGGCACTTGGACTATGTACGTTACCTAGCGGGCACTTGGACTATGTATGTTTCCTAGAGGGTACTAGGACTAGATAGGTTCCCTAGCGGGCACTTGGTCTATCTAGGTTAACTAGCGGGCACTAGGACTATCTAGGTTAACTAGCGAACACTTGGACTATCTAGGTTAAATAGCGGGCATTTGGACTATTAAGGACCCTAGCGGGCATTTGGACTATATTGGTTACCTAGCGGGCACTTGGACTATGTAGGTTAACGAACGGGCACTTGGACTATGTAGGTAACCTAGTGGTCACTTGAATTGTCTAGGTTACCTAGCGGGCACTTGGACTATGTAGGTTAACTAGCGGGCACTTGGACTATCTAGGTTAACTAGCGGGCCTTTGGACGATGTAGGTTAACTAGCGGGCCCTTGGACTCTGTAGAATAACTAGCGGTACTTGGACTATGTAGGTTACCTAGCGGGCACTTGGACGATCTAGGTTAACTAGCGGGCCCTTGGACTATGTAGATTAACTAGTGGCACTTGGACTATCTACGTTAACTAGCAGGCCCTTGGACTATGTAGATTCCCTAGCGGGCACTTGGACTATGTATGTTCCAGCGCGGGCACTTGGACTAACGAGATTCCCTAGCGGGCACTTGTACTATGTAGCTTAAATAGCTTACACTTGGACGATCTAGGTTAACTAGCGGGTACTTGGACTATGTAGGTTAACTAGCGGGCCCTTGAACTATGTAGATTAACTAGCAGAACTTGGACTATCTACATTAACTAGCGGGCCCTTGGACTATGTAGATTCCCTAGCGGGCACTTGGACTATGTATGTTCCCTAGCGGACACTTGGACTATGTATGTTCCCTATGGACACTTGAACTATGTAAGTTAACTACCGGGCACTTGGACTATGTAGGTTAACTAGCGGGCCCTTGGACTATGTAGGTTACCTTGCGGGCACTTGGACTATGTAGGTTACCTTGTGGGCACTTGGACTATGTAGGTAACCTAGCGGGAACTTGGACAGTCTAGGTTACCTAGCGGGCACTTGGACTTCTAGGATAACGAACGGGCACTTGGACTATGTATGTTGCATAGCAGGCAATGGGACTATCTAGTTTAGGTAATGGGCACTTGGACTATGTAGGTTACCTAGCGGGCACTTGGACTATCTAGGTTACTTAACGGGCAATTGGATGTCTAGCTTTCTTAGCGGGCACTTGGACGATCTAGGTTAACTAGAGGGCACTTGGACTATCTAGGTTAACTAGCGGGCACTTGGATGATCAATGTTAACTAGCGGGCACTTGGACTATCTAGGTTAGCTAACGGGCACTTGGACTAAGTACGTCCCTTGTGGACACTTGGACACTCTAGTTTAAGTAATGGGCACTAGGACTATCTAGGTTAACTAGCGGGCACTTGGACTATCAAAGTTAACAAGTGAGTCCTTGGACTATGTAGGTTAACTAGCGGGCCCTTGGACTATCTAGGTTACCTAGCGGGCTCTTGGACTATGTTGGTTACCTAGCGGGCACTTGGACTTCTAGGTTAACGAACGGGCACTTGGACTATGTAGGTTGCTTAGCGGGCACTTGGACTATCTAGGTTAGGTAATGGGCACTTTGAGTATCTAGGTTACCTAGCGGGACCTTGGACAATGTAAGTTACCTAGCGGGCAATTGGACTATCTAGGTTACCTAACGGGCACTTTGACTATCTAGGTTACATAGCGGGCACTTGGACTATGTAGGTTAACTAGCGAGCACTTGGACTCTAAGTTACCTAGCGGGCACTTAGACTATCTAGGTTACCTAGCGGGCCCTTGGACTATGTAGGTTTCCTAGCGGGCACTTGGACTATCTAGGTTAACGAACGGGCACTTGGACTATGTAGGATCCCTATCGGACATTTTGACTACTTAGGTTACCTAGCGGGCACTTGGACTATCTAGGTTAACTAGCGGGCACATGGACGATCTAGGTTAACTAGAGGGCACTTGGACTATCTAGGTTAACTAGCGTGTACTTGGACTATCTAGGTTAACTAGCGGGCACTTGGATGATCACTGTTAACTAGCAGGCACTTGGACTATCTAGGTTAGCTAACGGGCACTTGGACTAAGTACGTCCCCAAGTGGGCACTTGGACACTCGAGGTTAACTAACGGGCAATAGGACTATCTAGGTTAACTAGCGGGCACTTGGATTATCTAGGTTACCTAGCTGGCACTTGGACTATGAAGGTTCCCTAGCGGGCACTTGGATTATCTAGGTTACCCAGCGGGCACTTGGACTATATAGGTCAACTAGCGGGTCCTTGGAATATCTAGGTTAGCTAACTGGCACTTGGACTATGTAGGTTAACTAGCGGACACTTGCACGATCTAGGTTAACTAGCGGGCTCTTGCACTATGTAGGTTAACTAGCGGACCCATTGACACTGTTGGTTAACTAGCGGGCACTTGGACGATCTAGGTTAACTAGCGGGCACTTGGAATATATAGGTTAACTAGCGGGCACTTGGATTATCTAGGTTACCTAGCGGGCACTTGGACTATGTAGGTTCCCTAGGGGGCATTTGGACTATATAGAAAACCTAGCGGGCCCTTAGACTTTGTAGGTTACCTAGCGGGCCCTTGGACTATGTAGGTTAACTAGCAGGCCCTTGGACTATGTAGGTTACCTAGCGGGCACTTGGACGATCTAGGTTAACTAGCGGGTACTTGGACTATCTACGTTAACTAGCGGGCCCTTGGACTATGTAGATTCCCTAGCGGGTATTTGGACTATATAGATAATCTAGCGGGCACTTAGACTTTGTAGGTTACCTAGCGGGCACTTGATCTATCTAGGTTACCTAGCTGGCACATGAGCTATCTACGTTACCTAGCGGGTTCTTGGAGTATGTAGGTTACCTAGCGGGCTGTTGGACTATCTAGGTTACCAAGCGGGCACTTGGACTATCTAGGTTAACTAACGGGCACTTGGACTATGTAGGTTCCCTAGCGGGCCCTTGGACTATGTAAATTCCCTAGCTGGCACTTGGACTATGTTGGTTTCCTGGCGGGCATTTGGACTATCTAGGTTACCTAACGGGCACCCTCACTATGTAGGTTCCCTAGCGGGCACTTGATTATTTATGTTCCCTATCGGGCACATGGACTATGTAGGTTACCTAGCGGGCACTTGGACTATGTAGGTTAACTATCGGGCACTTGGAGAATGTAGGTTAATTAGGGGGCACTAGGACTATGTAAGTTTCCTAGCGGGCCCTTGTACTACCTAGGTTACCTAGCGGGCATTTGGACTATGTAGGTTCCCTAGCGGTCATTTGGACTATATAGATTACCTAGAGGGCACTTAGATATTGTAGGTTACCTAGCGGGCACTTGGACTATCTAGGATACCTAACGGGCACTTTGACTATCTAGGTTACATAGCGGGTACTTGGACTATGTAGGTTAACTAGAGAGCACTTGGACTCTAGGTTACCTAGCGGGCACTTAGACTATCTAGGTTACCTAGAGGGCCCTTTTCTATATAGGTTTCCTAGCGGGCACTTGGACTATCTAGGTTAACGAATGGGCACTTGGACTATGTAGGTAACCTAGCGGGCACTTGGACAGTCTAGGTTACCTAGCGGGCACTTGGACTAATTAGGTTAACGAACAGGCACTTGGACGATGTAGGTTACCTAGTGGGCACTTGGACTATGTAGGATCCCTATCGGACATTTGGACTACTTAGGTTACCTAGCAGGCACTTGGACTATCTAGGTTAACTAGCGGGCACATCGACGATCTGGGTTAACTAGAGGGCACTTGGACTATCTAGGTTAACTAGCGTGTACTTGGACTATCTAGGTTAACTAGGGGGCACTTGGATGATCGCTGTTAACTAGCGGGCACTTGGACACTCTAGGTTAGCTAATGGGCACTTGGATTAAGTATGTCCCCAAGTGGGCACTTGGACACTCTAGGTTAACTAACGGGCAATAGGACTATCTAGGTTAACTAGCGGGCACTTGGACTATCTAGGTTACCAAGCTGGCACTTGGACTATGAAGGTTCCCTAGCGGGCACTTGGATTATCTAGGTTACCCAGCGGGCACATGGACTATATATGTCAACTAGCGGGTCCTTGGAATATCTAGGTTAGCTAACTGGCACGTGGACTATGTAGGTTAACTAGCGGACACTTGCACGATCTAGGTTAACTAGCGGGCTCTTGCACTATGTAGGTTAACTAGCGGACCCATTGACACTGTTGGTTAACTAGCGGGCACTTGGACGATCTAGGTTAACTAGCGGGCACTTGGACTATATAGGTTAACTAGCGGAGACTTGGATTATCTAGGTTACCTAGCGGGCACTTGGACTATGTAGGTTCCGATTATCTAGGTTACCTAGCGGGCACTTGGACTATGTAGGTTCCCTAGGGGGCATTTGGACTATATAGATAACCTAGCGGGCCCTTAGACTTTGTAGGTTACCTAGTTGGCCCTTGGACTATGTAGGTTAACTAGCGGCCCCTTGGACTATGTAGGTTACCTAGCGGGCACTTGGACGATCTAGGTTAACTAGCGGGTACTTGGACTATCTACGTTAACTAGCGGGCCCTTGGACTATGTAGATTCCCTAGCGGGTATTTGGACTATATAGATAACCTAGCGGGCCCTTAGACTTTGTAGGTTACCTAGTTGGCCCTTGGACTATGTAGGTTAACTAGCGGCCCCTTGGACTATCTAGGTTACCTAACGGGCACTTGGATTATGTAGGTTCCCTAGCGGGCACTTGGATTATGTAGGTTCCCTATCGGGCACTGGACTATGAAGGTTACCTAGCGGGCACTTGGACTATGTAGGTTAACTATCGGGCACTTGGAGAATGTAGGTTAACTAGGGGGCACTAGGACTATGTAGGTTTCCTAGAGGGCGCTTGTACTACCTAGGTTACCTAGCGGGCATTTTGACTATGTAGGCTCCCTAGCGGTCATTTGGACAATATAGATTACCTAGCGGGCACTTAGATATTGTAGGTTACCTAGAGGGCACTTGGACTATCTAGGTTTCCTAGCTGGCACTTGAACTATCTACGTTACCTAGTGGGTACTTGGAGTATGTAGGTTACCTACCGGGCTGTTGGACTATCTAGGTTACCTAGCGGGCACTGGGACTATCTAGGTTAACTAACGGGCACTTGGACTATGTAGGTTCCCTAGCGGGCCCTTGGATTATGTAAGTTCCTTAGCGGGCACTTGGACTATGTGGGTTCCCTAGCAGGCATTTGGACTATCTAGGTTACCTAACGGGCACTTGGACTATGTAGGTTCCCTAGCGGGCACTTGGATTATGTACGTTCCCTATCGGGCACTTGGACTATGTAAGTTAACTAGCGGGCATTTGGACTATGTAGGTTACCTAGCGGGCCCTTGGACTATCTAGGTTATCTAGGGGGAACCTGGACAATGTAGGTTAACTAGTGGGCACTTGGACTATCTAGGTTACCTAGCAGGCACTTGGACTCTGTAGGTTAACTAGCGGGCACTTGGACTATCTTGGTTACCTAACGGGCACTTGGACTATGTAGGTTCCCTAGCGGGCACTTGGATTATGTACGTTCCCTATCGGGCACTTGAACTATGTAAGTTAACTAGCGGGCATTTGGACTATGTAGGTTACCTAGCGGGCCCTTGGACTATCTAGGTTATCTAGGGGGAACCTGGACAATGTAGGTTAACTAGTGGGCACTTGGACTATCTAGGTTACCTAGCAGGCACTTGGACTCTGTAGGTTAACTAGCGGGCACTTGGACTATCTAGGTTACCTAGCGGGCACTTGGACTATGTACGTTCCCTAGCGGGCACTTGGACTATCTACGTTACCTAGCGGGCACTTGGACTATGTACGTTACCTAGCGGGCACTTGGACTATGTACGTTTCCTAGCGGGTACTTGGACTAGATAGGTTCCCTAGCGGGCACTTAGTCTATCTGGGTTAACTAGCGGGCACTTGGACTATCTAGGTTAACTAGCGAGCACTTGGACTATCTAGGTTTTCTAGCGGGCATTTGGACTATTAAGGCCCCTAGCAGGCATTTGGACTATATTGGTTACCTAGCGGGCACTTGGACTATGTAGGTTAACGAACGGGCACTTGGACTATGTAGGTTCCCTAGCGGGAACTTGGATTATGTAGGTTCCCTATCGGGCACTTCGACTATTTAGGTTAACAAGCGGGCATTTGGACTATGTAGGTTACCTAGCGGGCACTTGGACTTTGTAGGTTCCCTATCGGGCGTTTGGACTATGTAGGTTACCTAGCGGGCTCTCGGACTATCTAGGTTACCTAGGGGTAACCTGGACAATGTAGGTTAACTAGCGGGCACTTGGACTATCTAGGTTACCTAGCGGGCACTTGGACTGTGTACGTTACCTAGCGGGCACTTGGACTATCTACGTTACCTAGCGGGCACTTGGACTATGTACATTACTTAGCGGGCACTTGGACTATGTACGTTTCCTAGAGGGTACTTGGTCTAGATAGGTTCCCTAGCGGGCACTTGGTCTATCTAGGTTAACTAGCGGGCACTAGGACTATCTAGGTTAACTAGCGAGCACTTGGACTATCTAGGTTAAATAGCGGGCATTTGGACTATTAAGGACCCTAGCGGGCATTTGGACTATATTGGTTACCTAGCGGGCACTTGGACTATGTAGGTTAACGAACGGGCACTTGGACTATGTAGGTAACCTAGTGGTCACTTGAATTGTCTAGGTTACCTAGCGGGCACTTGGACTATGTAGGTTAACTAGCGGGCACTTGGACTATCTAGGTTATTTAGCGGGCCTTTGGACGATGTAGGTTAAATAGCGGGCCCTTGGACTCTGTAGAATAACTAGCGGCACTTGGACTATGTAGGTAACCTAGCGGGCACTTGGACAGTCTAGGTTACCTAGCGGGCACTTGGACTATGTAGGTTAACTAGCGGGCACTTGGACTATGTAGGTTAACTAGCGGGTACTTGGACTATCTATGTTAACTAGCGGGCCCTTGGACTATGCAGATTCCCTAGGGGGTATTTGGATTATATAGATAATCTAGCGGGCACTTAGACTTTGTAGGTTGCCTAGCGGGCCCTTGGTCTATCTAGGTTACCTAGCTGGCACATGAGCTATCTACGTTACCTAGCGGGTTCTTGGAGTATGTAGGTAACCTAGCGGGCGCTTAGACTTTGTAGGTTACCTAGCGGGCCCTTGGACTATGTAGGTTAACTAGCAGGCCCTTGGACTATGTAGGTTACCTAGCGGGCACTTGGACGATCTAGGTTAACTAGCGGGTACTTGGACTATCTACGTTAACTAGCGGGCCCTTGGACTATGTAGATTCCCTAACGGGTATTTGGACTATATAGATAATCTAGCGGGCACTTAGACTTTGTAGGTTACCTAGCGGGCACTTGATCTATCTAGGTTACCTAGCTGGCACATGAGCTATCTACGTTACCTAGCGGGTTCTTGGAGTATGTAGGTTACCTAGCGGGCTGTTGGACTATCTAGGTTACCAAGCGGGCACTTGGACTATCTAGGTTAACTAACGGGCACTTGGACTATGTAGGTTCCCTAGCGGGCCCTTGGACTATGTAAATTCCCTAGCTGGCACTTGGACTATGTTGGTTTCCTGGCGGGCATTTGGACTATCTAGGTTACCTAACGGGCACCCTGACTATGTAGGTTCCCTAGCGGGCACTTGGATTATTTATGTTCCCTATCGGGCACATGGACTATGTAGGTTACCTAGCGGGCACTTGGACTATGTAGGTTAACTATCGGGCACTTGGAGAATGTAGGTTAATTAGGGGGCACTAGGACTATGTAAGTTTCCTAGCGGGCCCTTGTACTACCTAGGTTACCTAGCGGGCATTTGGACTATGTAGGCTCCCTAGCGGTCATTTGGACTATATAGATTACCTAGAGGGCACTTAGATATTGTAGGTTACCTAGCGGGCACTTGGACTATCTAGGATACCTAACGGGCACTTTGACTATCTAGGTTACATAGCGGGTACTTGGACTATGTAGGTTAACTAGAGAGCACTTGGACTCTAGGTTACCTAGCGGGCACTTAGACTATCTAGGTTACCTAGAGGGCCCTTGGACTATATAGGTTTCCTAGCGGGCACTTGGAGTATCTAGGTTAACGAATGGGCACTTGGACTATGTAGGTAACCTAGCGGGCACTTGGACAGTCTAGGTTACCTAGCGGGCACTTGGACTAATTAGGTTAACGAACAGGCACTTGGACGATGTAGGTTACCTAGCGGGCACTTGGACTATGTAGGATCCCTATCGGACATTTGGACTACTTAGGTTACCTAGCAGGCACTTGGACTATCTAGGTTAACTAGCGGGCACATCGACGATCTGGGTTAACTAGAGGGCACTTGGACTATCTAGGTTAACTAGCGTGTACTTGGACTATCTAGGTTAACTAGGGGGCACTTGGATGATCGCTGTTAACTAGCGGGCACTTGGACACTCTAGGTTAGCTAATGGGCACTTGGATTAAGTATGTCCCCAAGTGGGCACTTGGACACTCTAGGTTAACTAACGGGCAATAGGACTATCTAGGTTAACTAGCGGGCACTTGGACTATCTAGGTTACCAAGCTGGCACTTGGACTATGAAGGTTCCCTAGCGGGCACTTGGATTATCTAGGTTACCCAGCGGGCACATGGACTATATATGTCAACTAGCGGGTCCTTGGAATATCTAGGTTAGCTAACTGGCACGTGGACTATGTAGGTTAACTAGCGGACACTTGCACGATCTAGGTTAACTAGCGGGCTCTTGCACTATGTAGGTTGACTAGAGGACCCATTGACACTGTTGGTTAACTAGCGGGCACTTGGACGATCTAGGTTAACTAGCGGGCACTTGGACTATATAGGTTAACTAGCGGGCACTTGGATTATCTAGGTTACCAAGCGGGCACTTGGACTATGTAGGTTCCGATTATCTAGGTTACCTAGCGGGCACTTGGACTATGTAGGTTCCCTAGGGGGCATTTGGACTATATAGATAACCTAGCGGGCCCTTAGACTTTGTAGGTTACCTAGTTGGCCCTTGGACTATGTAGGTTAACTAGCGGCCCCTTGGACTATGTAGGTTACCTAGCGGGCACTTGGACGATCTAGGTTAACTAGCGGGTACTTGGACTATCTACGTTAACTAGCGGGCCCTTGGACTATGTAGATTCCCTAGCGGGTATTTGGACTATATAGATAACCTAGCGGGCCCTTAGACTTTGTAGGTTACCTAGTTGGCCCTTGGACTATGTAGGTTAACTAGCGGCCCCTTGGACTATCTAGGTTCCCTAGCGGGCACTTGGATTATGTAGGTTCCCTATCGGGCACTGGACTATGAAGGTTACCTAGCAGGCACTTGGACTATGTAGGTTAACTATCGGGCACTTGGAGAATGTAGGTTAACTAGGGGGCACTAGGACTATGTAGGTTTCCTAGAGGGCGCTTGTACTACCTAGGTTACCTAGCGGGCATTTTGACTATGTAGGCTCCCTAGCGGTCATTTGGACTATATAGATTACCTAGCGGGCACTTAGATATTGTAGGTTACCTAGAGGGCACTTGGACTATCTAGGTTTCCTAGCTGGCACTTGAACTATCTACGTTACCTAGTGGGTACTTGGAGTATGTAGGTTACCTACCGGGCTGTTGGACTATCTAGGTTACCTAACGGGCACTGGGACTATCTAGGTTAACTAACGGGCACTTGGACTATGTAGGTTCCCTAGCGGGCCCTTGGATTATGTAAGTTCCTTAGCGGGCACTTGGACTATGTGGGTTCCCTAGCAGGCATTTGGACTATCTAGGTTACCTAACGGGCACTTGGACTATGTAGGTTCCCTAGCGGGCACTTGGATTATGTACGTTCCCTATCGGGCACTTGGACTATGTAAGTTAACTAGCGGGCATTTGGACTATGTAGGTTACCTAGCGGGCTCTTGGACTATCTAGGTTATCTAGGGGGAACCTGGACAATGTAGGTTAACTAGTGGGCACTTGGACTATCTAGGTTACCTAGCAGGCACTTGGACTCTGTAGGTTAACTAGCGGGCACTTGGACTATCTAGGTTACCTAGCGGGCACTTGGACTATGTACGTTCCCTAGCGGGCACTTGGACTATGTACGTTACCTAGCGGGCACTTGGACTATGTACGTTACCTAGCGGGCACTTGGACTATGTACGTTTCCTAGCGGGTACTTGGACTAGATAGGTTCCCTAGCGGGCACTTGGTCTATCTGGGTTAACTAGCGGGAACTTGGATTATCTAGGTTAACTAGCGAGCACTTGGACTATCTAGGTTTTCTAGCGGGCATTTGGACTATTAAGGCCCCTAGCAGGCATTTGGACTATATTGGTTACCTAGCGGGCACTTGGACTATGTAGGTTAACGAACGGGCACTTGGACTATGTAGGTTCCCTAGCGGGAACTTGGATTATGTAGGTTCCCTATCGGGCACTTCGACTATTTAGGTTAACAAGCGGGCATTTGGACTATGTAGGTTACCTATCGGGTACTTGGACTTTGTAGGTTCCCTATCGGGCGTTTGGACTATGTAGGTTACCTAGCGGGCTCTCGGACTATCTAGGTTACCTAGGGGTAACCTGGACAATGTAGGTTAACTAGCGGGCACTTGGACTATCTAGGTTACCTAGCGGGCACTTGGACTGTGTACGTTACCTAGCGGGCACTTGGACTATCTACGTTACCTAGCGGGCACTTGGACTATGTACATTACTTAGCGGGCACTTGGACTATGTACGTTTCCTAGAGGGTACTTGGTCTAGATAGGTTCCCTAACGGGCACTTGGTCTATCTAGGTTAACTAGCGGGCACTAGGACTATCTAGGTTAACTAGCGAGCACTTGGACTATCTAGGTTAAATAGCGGGCATTTGGACTATTAAGGACCCTAGCAGGCATTTGGACTATATTGGTTACCTAGCGGGCACTTGGACTATGTAGGTTAACGAACGGGCACTTGGACTATGTAGGTAACCTAGTGGTCACTTGAATTGTCTAGGTTACCTAGCGGGCACTTGGACTATGTAGGTTAACTAGCGGGCACTTGGACTATCTAGGTTAATTAGCGGGCCTTTGGACGATGTAGGTTAACTAGCGGGCCCTTGGACTCTGTAGAATAACTAGCGGCACTTGGAATATGTAGGTTACCTAGCGGGCACTTGGACGATCTAGGTTAACTAGCGGGCCCTTGGACTATGTAGATTAACTAGCGGCACTTGGACTATCTACGTTAACTAGCGGGCCCTTGGACTATGTAGATTCCCTAGCGGGCACTTGGACTATGTATGTTCCAGCGCGGGCACTTGGACTATGTAGGTTCCCTAGCAGGCACTTGGACTATGTAGGTTCCAGAGCGGGCACTTGGACTAACTAGATTCCCTAGCGGGCACTTGTACTATGTAGGTTAAATAGCTTACACTTGGACGATCCAGGTTAACTAGCGGGTACTTGGACTATGTAGGTTAACTAGCGGGCCCTTGGACTATGTAGATTAACTAGCAGAACTTGGACTATCTACATTAACTAGCGAGCCCTTGGACTATGTGGATTCCCTAGCGGGCACTTGGACTATGTATGTTCCCTAGCGGGCACTTGGACTATGTATGTTCCCTATGGACACTTGAACTATGTAAGTTAACTACCGGGCACTTGGACTATGTAGGTTAACTAGCGGGCCCTTGGACTATGTAGGATACCTTGCGGGCACTTGGACTATGTAGGTAACCTAGCGGGCACTTGGACAGTGTAGGTTACCTAGCGGGCACTTGGACTTCTAGGTTAACAAACGGGCACTTGGACTATGTATGTTGCATTGCGGGCAATGGGACTATCTAATTTAGGTAACGGGCACTTGGACTATCTAGGTTACCTAGCGAGAACTTAGACTATGTAGGTTACCTAGCTGACACTTGGACAATGAAGGTTCCCTAGCGGGCACTTGGATTATCTAGGTTACCCAGCGGCCACTTTGACTATTTAGGTCAACTAGAGGGTCCTTGGAATATCTAGGTTAGCTAACTGGCACGTGGACTATGTAGGTTAACTAGCGGACACTTGCACGATCTAGGTTAACTAGCGGACTCTTGCACTATGTAGGTTAACTAGCGGGCCCATTGACACTGTTGGTTAACTAGCGGGCACTTGGACGATCTAGGTTAACTAGCGGGCACTTGGACTATATAGGTTAACTAGCGGGCACTTGGATTATCTAGGTTACCTAGCGGGCACTTGGAATATTTAGGTTCCCTAGGGGGCATTTGGACTATATAGATAACCTAGCGGGCCCTTAGACTTTGTAGGTTACCTAGCGGGCCCTTGGACTATGAAGGTTACCTAGCGGGCACTTGGACTATGTATGTTAACGAACGGGCACTTAGACTATGTAGGTAACCTAGTGGTCCCTTGAATTGTCTAGGTTACCTAGCGGGCACTTGGACGATGTAGGTTAACTAGCGGGCACTTGGACTATGTAGGTTAACTAGCGGGTACTTGGACTATCTATGTTAACTAGCGGGCCCTTGGACTATGCAGATTCCCTAGCGGGTATTTGGATTATATAGATAATCTAGCGGGCACTTAGACTTTGTAGGTTGCCTAGCGGGCCCTTGGTCTATCTAGGTTACCTAGCTGGCACATGAGCTATCTACGTTACCTAGCGGGTTCTTGGAGTATGTAGGTAACCTAGCGGGCCCTTAGACTTTGTAGGTTACCTAGCGGGCCCTTGGACTATGTAGGTTAACTAGCAGGCCCTTGGACTATGTAGGTTACCTAGCGGGCACTTGGACGATCTAGGTTAACTAGCGGGTACTTGGACTATCTACGTTAACTAGCGGGCCCTTGGACTATGTAGATTCCCTAGTGGGTATTTGGACTATATAGATAATCTAGCGGGCACTTAGACTTTGTAGGTTACCTAGCGGGCACTTGATCTATCTAGGTTACCTAGCTGGCACATGAGCTATCTACGTTACCTAGCGGGTTCTTGGAGTATGTAGGTTACCTAGCGGGCTGTTGGACTATCTAGGTTACCAAGCGGGCACTTGGACTATCTAGGTTAACTAACGGGCACTTGGACTATGTAGGTTCCCTAGCGGGCCCTTGGACTATGTAAATTCCCTAGCTGGCACTTGGACTATGTTGGTTTCCTGGCGGGCATTAGGACTATCTAGGTTACCTAACGGGCACCCTGACTATGTAGGTTCCCTAGCGGGCACTTGGATTATTTATGTTCCCTATCGGGCACATGGACTATGTAGGTTACCTAGCGGGCACTTGGACTATGTAGGTTAACTATCGGGCACTTGGAGAATGTAGGTTAATTAGGGGGCACTAGGACTATGTAAGTTTCCTAGCGGGCCCTTGTACTACCTAGGTTACCTAGCGGGCATTTGGACTATGTAGGCTCCCTAGCGGTCATTTGGACTATATAGATTACCTAGAGGGCACTTAGATATTGTAGGTTACCTAGCGGGCACTTGGACTATCTAGGATACCTAACGGGCACTTTGACTATCTAGGTTACATAGCGGGTACTTGGACTATGTAGGTTAACTAGAGAGCACTTGGACTCTAGGTTACCTAGCGGGCACTTAGACTATCTAGGTTACCTAGAGGGCCCTTGGACTATATAGGTTTCCTAGCGGGCACTTGGACTATCTAGGTTAACGAATGGGCACTTGGACTATGTAGGTAACCTAGCGGGCACTTGGACAGTCTAGGTTACGTAGCGGCATTTGGTATATAGGTTAACTAGCGGGACTTGGACTATATAGGCTAACTAGCGAACACTTGCACGATCTAGGTTAACTAACGGGCCAATGGATTATGTAGGTTTACTAGCTGGCACTTGGACTATCTAGGATAACTAGCTGGCCCTTGGACTATGTAGGTCAACTAGCGGGCCCTTGGACTATCTAGGTTAGCTAACGGGCACTTAGATTATGTAGGTAACTAGCGGGCACTTGGAATATGTAGGTTAACTAGCAGGCCCATGGACAATGTAGGTTTACTTGCGGGCCCTTGGACTATCTAGGTTCCCTAAAGGGCACTTGGATTATCTAGGTCACCGAAAAGGCACTTGGACTATCTAGGTTACCTAGCGGGCACTTGGACTATGTAGGCTAACTAGGGGGCCCTTGGACTATCTAGGTTACCTAGTGGGAACTTGAACTATCTATGTTAACTAGCGGGCACTTGGACTATGTACGTTCCCTAGCCGGCACTTGGACTATCTATGTTAACTAGCGGGCACTTGGAATATGTAGGTTAACTAGCGGACACTTGCACTGTGTAGGTTAAATAGCGGGCACTTGGACTATCTAGGTTAACTAGCGTGCACTTGGACTATGTAGGTTCCTTAGCGGGCACTGGGACTATCTAGGTTGCCCAGCGGGCACTTGTACTATGTAGGTTAACTAGCGTGCCCTTGGACTATCTAGGTTACGTAGCGGGCCCTTGGTATATAGGTTAACTAGCGGGCACTTGGACTATATAAGCTAACTAGCGGACACTTGCACGATCTAGGTTAACTAGCGGGCCATTGCACTATGTAGGTTAACTAGCGGGCCCATGGATTATGTAGGTTTACTAGCAGGCACTTGGACTATCTAGGTTAACTAGAGGGCACTTGGACTATGTAGGTTACCTAGCGGGCACTTGGACTATCTAGGTTGCCTAGCAGGCACTTTGACTATCTAGGTTACCTAGCAGGCACTTTGACTATCTAGGTTAGATAACAGGCACTTGGACTATCTAGATTCCCTAGCGGGCACTTGTAGTATCTAGGTTACCTAGCTGGCACTTAGATTATGTAGGTTAAATAGCGGGGACTTGGAATATGTAGGTTAACTAGCGGACACTTGCACTATGTAGGTTAACTAGCGGACCCATGGACTATGTAGGTTTACTAGCGGGCCCTTGGACTATCTAGGTTCCCTAAAGGACACTTGGACTATCTAGGTTACCGAACGGGCACTTGGACTATCTAGGTTACCTAGCGGGCACTTGAACTATGTAGGCTAACTAGGGGGCCCTTGGACGATCTAGGTTACCTAGCGGGTACTTCAACCTTCTATGTTAACTAGCGGGCACTTGGAATATGTAGGTTAACTAGTGGACACTTGCACTATGTAGGTTACCTAGCAGGCACTTGGACTATCTAGGTTAAATAGCGGGCACTTGGACTATCTAGGTTGCCTAGCGGGCACTTGTACTATTTAGGATAACTAGCGAGCCCTTGGACTATCTAGGTTACGTAGCGGGCACTTGGTATATAGGTTAACTAGCGGGCACTTGGACTATATAGGCTAACTAGCGGACACTTGCACGATCTAGGTTAACTAGCGGGCCCTTGCACTATGTAGGTTAACTAGCGGGCCAATGGATTATGTAGGTTTACTAGCAGGCACTTGGACTATCTAGGATAACTAGCTGGCCCTTGGACTATGTAGGTCAACTAGCGGGCCCTTGGACTATCTAGGTTAGCTAACGGGCACTTAGATTATGTAGGTTAACTAGCGGGCCCATGGACTATGTAGGTTTACTTGCGGGCCCTTGGACTATCTAGGTTCCCTAAAGGGCACTTGGACTATCTAGGTTACCGAAAAGGCACTTGGACTATCTAGGTTAACTAGCGGCCACTTGGACTATGTAGTTTCCCTAGCAGGCATTTGGACTATTTAGGTTACCTAGCGGGCACTTGGACTATGTAGGTTACCTAGCGGGCACTTGGACTATCTAGGTTACCTAGCAGGCACTTTGACTATCTAGGTTAACTAACGGGCACTTTGAGTATGTAGGTTGCCTAGCGGGCACTTGGATTATGTAGGTTCCCTATCAGGCACTTGGATTATATAGGTAAACTAGCAGACACTTGGACTGTCCTGGTTACCTAGCGGGCACTTGGATTATCTAGGTTAACGAACGGGCACTTGGACTATGTAGGTTACCTAGCCGCCACTTGGACTATCTAGGTTAGCTAACAGGCACTTGGACTATCTAGATTCCCTAGCGGGCACTTGTACTATCTAGGTTACCTAGCTGGCACTTAGTTTATGTAGGTTAAATAGCGGGCACTTGGAATATGTAGGTTAACTAGCGGACACTTGCACTATGTAGGTTAACTAGCGGCTCCATGGACTATGTAGGTTTACTAGCAGGCCCTTGGACTATCTAGGTTCCCTAAAGGGCACTTGGACTATCTAGGTTACCGAACGGGCACTTGGACTATCTAGGTTACCTAGCGGGCACTTGGACTATGTAGGCTAACTAGGGGGCCCTTGGACGATCTAGGTTACCTAGCGTGTACTTGAACTATCTAGGTTAACTAGCGGGCACTTGCACTATCTAGGTTACCTAGGGGGCACTTGGACTATGTAAGTTCCCTAGTGGCCACTTGGACTATCTATGTTAACTAGCGCGCACTTGGGATATGTAGGTTAACTAGTGGACACTTGCACTATGTAGATTACCTAGCAGGCACTTGGACTATCTAGGTTAACTAGCGGGAACTTGGACTATGTAGTTTCCCTAGCGGGCTTTTGGACTATTTAGGTTACCAAGCGGGCAATTGGACTATGTAGGTTACCTAGCGAGCACTTGGACTATCTAAGTTACCTAGCAGGCACTTTGACTATCTAGGTTAACTAACGGGCACTTGGACTATGTAGGTTGCCTAGCAGGCACTTGGACTATGTAGGTTCCATAGCGGGCACATGGATTATGTAGGTTCCCTATCGGGCACTTGGACTATGTAGGTTACCTAGCCGCCACTTTGACTATCTAGGTTAGCTAACAGGCACTTGGACTATTGAGGTTCCCTAGCGGGCACTTGTACTATCTATGATACCTAGCTGGCCCTTGGACTATGTAGGTTTCCTAGCGGGCACATGGACCATCTAGGTTTACTAATGGGCACTTGTACTATGTAGGTTACCGAAAAAGCACTTTTACTATCTAGGTTACCTAGCGGGCACTTGGACTATGTTGGCTAACTAGGGGGCCCTTGGACTATCTAGGTTACCTAGTGGGTACTTGAACTATCTAGGTTAACTAGCGGGCACTTGGACTATGTAAGTTCCCTAGCCGGCACTTGGACTATCTATGTTAACTAGCGGGCACTTGGAATATGTATGTTAACTAGCAGACACTTGCACTATGTAGGTTACCTAGCAGGCACTTGGACTATCTAGGTTAAATAGCGGGCACTTGGACTATCTAGGTTGCCTAGCGGGCACTTGTACTATGTAGGTTAACTAGCGTGCCCTTGGTCTATCTAGGTTACGTAGCGGGCACTTGGTATATAGGTTAACTAGCGGGCGCTTGGACTATATAGGCCAACTAGCGGACACTTGCACAATCTAGGTTAACTAGCGGGCCTTTGCACTATGTAGGTTAACTAGCGGGCCATTGGATTATGTAGGTTTACTAGCAGGCCCTTGGACTATCTAGGATAACTAGCTGGCCCTTGGACTATGTAGGTCAACTAGCGGGCACTTGGACTATCTAGGTTAGCTAACGGGCACTTAGATTATGTAGGTTAACTAGCGGGCCCATGGACTATGTAGGTTTACTTGAGGGCCTTTGGACTATATAGGTCCCCTAAAGGGCACTTGGACTATCTAGGTTACCGAAAAGGCACTTGGACTATCTAGGTTACCTAGCGGGCACTTGGACTAGGTAGGATCCCTATCGGACATTTGGACTACTTAGGTTACCTAGCGGGCACTTGGACTATCTAGGTTAACGAACGGGCTCTTGGACTATGTAGGTTGCCTAGCGGGCACTTTTACTATGTAGGTTAACTAGCGTGCCCTTGGACTATCTAGGTTATGTAGCGGGCACTTGGTATATAGGTTAACTAGCGGGCACTTGCACTATATAGGCTAACTAGCGGACACTTGCATGATCTAGGTTAACTAGCGGGCCCTTGCACTATGTAGGTTAACTAGCAGGCCCGTGGATTATGTAGGTTTACTAGCAGGCACTTGGACTATCTAGGTTAACTAGCGGGTACTTGGACTATGTAGTTTCCCTAGTAGGCATTTGGATTATTTAGGTTACCTAGCAGGCACTTGGACTATGTAGGTTACCTAGCGGGCCCTTGGTCTATCTAGGTTAACTAGCAGGCCCTTGGACTATGTAAGTTACCTAGCAGGCACTTGGACGATCTAGGTTAACTAGCGGGTACTTGGACTATGTAGGTTAACTAGCGGGCCCTTGGACTATGTAGATTAATTAGCGACACTTGGACTATCTACGTTAACTAGCGGGCCCTTGGTCTATGTAGATTCCCTAGCGGGCATTTGGACTATATAGATAATCTAGCTGGCACTTAGACTT
Organism: Tenrec ecaudatus; assembly: GCF_050624435.1. NCBI lineage: Eukaryota > Metazoa > Chordata > Mammalia > Afrosoricida > Tenrecidae > Tenrec > Tenrec ecaudatus. The sequence continues at coordinate 1,417,840 of NW_027457624.1, read as the reverse complement.
TGTAGGTTACCTAGCGGGCACTTGGACTATCTAGGTTACCTAGCTGGCACATGAACTATCTATGTTACCTAGCAGGTTTTTGGAGTATTTCGGTTACCTAGCGGGCTGTTGGACTATCTAGGTTACCAAGCGGGCACTTGGACTATCTAGGTTAACTAACGGGCACTTGGACTATGTAGGTTCCCTAGCGGGCACTTGGATTATGTAGGTTCCCTAGCGGGCACTTGGACTATGTAGGTTCCCTATCGGGGACTTGGAGAATGTAGGTTAACTAGGTGGCACTAGGAGTATGTAGATTTCCTAGCGGGCCCTTATACTACCTAGGTTACCTAGCGGGCATTTGGACTATGTAGGCTACCTAGCGGTCATTTGGACTATATAGATTACCTAGCGGGCACTTAGATATTGTAGGTTACCTAGCGTGAACTTGGACTATCTAGGTTTCCTAGCTGGCACATGAACTATCTACGTTACCTAGCGGGTACTGGAGTATGTAGGTTACCTACCGGGCTATTGGACTATCTAGGTTACCTAGCGGGCACTGGGACTATCTAGGTTAACTAACGGGCACTTGAACTATGTAGGTTCCGTAGCGGGCCCTTGGACTATGTAAGTTCCCTAGCGGGCACTTGGTCTATTTAGGTTCCCTATTGGGCATTTGGAATATGTAGGTTACCTAGCGGGCCCTTGGACTATCTACGTTACCTAGGGGGAACCTGGACAATGTAGGTTAACTAGTGGGCACTTGGACTATCTAGGTTACCTAGCAGGCACTTGGACTATGTAGGTTAACTAGCGGGCACTTGGACTATGTAGATTAACTAGCGGCACTAGGACTATCTACGTTAACTAGCGGGCCCTTGGACAATATAGATTCCCTAGCGGGCACTTGGACTATGTATGTTCCAGCGCGGGCACTTGAACTATGTAGGTTCCCTAGTAGGCTCTTGGACTATATAGGTTCCAGAGCGGGCACTTGGACTAATTAAATTCCCTAGCAGGCACTTGTACTATGTAGGTTAACTAGCGGACACTTGGACAATCTAGGTTAACTAGCGGGTACTTGGACTATGTAGGTTAACTAGCGGGCCCTTGAACTATGTAGATTAACTAGCGGAACTTGGACTATCTACATTAAATAGCGGGCCCTTGGACTATGTAGATTCCCTAGCGGACACTTGGACTATATATGTTCCCTATGGACACTTGAACTATGTAAGTTAACTACCGGGCACTTGGACTCTGTAGGTTAACTAGCGGGCCCTTGGACTATGTAGGTTACCTAGCGGGCACTTGGACTATGTAGGTAACCTAGCGGGCACTTGGACTATGTATGTTGCATAGCGGGCACTTGGACTTCTAGGTTAACGAATGGGCACTTGAACTATGTATGTTGCATAGCGGGCAATTGGACAATCTAGGTTAGGTAATGGGTACTTGGACTATCTAGGTTACCTAGCGGGAATTTGGACTATGTAGGTTACCTAGTGGGCACTTGGACTATCTAGGTTACTTAACGGCCACTTGGATGTCTAGGTTTCTTAGCGGCATTTGGACGATCTAGGTTAACTAGAGGGCACTTGGACTATCTAGGTTAACTAGCGTAAACTTGGACTATCTAGGTTAACTAGCGGGCACTTGGATGATCAATGTTAACTAGCGGGCACTTGGACTATCTAAGTTAGCTAACGGGCACTTGGTCTAAGTACGTTCCCTAGTGGGCACTTGGACACTCTAGGTTAACTAAAGGGCACTAGGACTATCTAGGATAACTAGCGGGCACTTGGACTATCAAAGTTAACAAGTGAGCCCTTGGACTATGTAGGTTAACTAGCGGGCACTTGGACTATCTAGGTTACCTAGCGTGCACTTGGACTATATAGGTTACCTAGCGGGCCCTTGGACTATGTAGGTTGCCTAGTGGGCACTTGGACTATGTAGGTTAACGAACGGGCACTTGGAATTTGCAGGTAACCTAGCGGGAACATGGACTGTCTAGGTTACTTAGCGGGCACTTGAACTTCTAGGTTTACGAACGGGCACTTGGACTATGTAGTTTGCTTAGCGGACACTTGGACTATCTAGGTTAGGTAACGGGCACTTTGAGTATCTAGGTTACCTAGCGGGAACTTGGACAATGTAAGTTACCTAGCGGGCACTTGGACTATCTAGGTTACCTAAGGGGCACGTTGACTATCTGGGTTGCATAGCGGGCACTTGGATTATGTAGGTTAACTAGCGAGCACTTGGATTCTAGGTTACCTAGCGGGCACTTGGAATATCTAGGTTACCTAGCGGGCCCTTGGACTATGTAGGTTACCTAGCGGGCACTTGGACTATCTAGGTTAACTAGCGGACTTTGGACTACGTAGGTTAACTAGCGGGCCCTTGGACTATGTAGGTTAACTAGCGTGCACTTGGACTATCTAGGTTAACTAGCGGGTACTTGGATGATCAATGTTAACTAGCGGCACTTGGACTATCTACGTTAGCTAACAGGCACTTGGACTAAGTATGTCCCCTAGTGGGCATTTGGACACTCTAGGTTAACTAACGGGCACTAGGACTATCTTGGTTAACTAGCGGGAACTTGGACTATATAGGTTACCTAGCCGGCACTAGGACAATGAAGGTTCCCTAGCGGGCACTAGGATTATCTAGGTTACCTAGCGGGCACTTGGACTATGTAGTTCAACTAGCGAGCACTTTGACTATGTAGGTTCCCTATCGGGCACTTGGACTATGAAGGTTCACTTGAGGGCATTTGGACTATATAGGTTACCTAGCAGGCACTTGGACTATGTAGGTTCCCTATCGGGCACTTGGAAAATGTAGGTTAACTAGGGGGCACTAGGACTATGTAGGTTACCTAGCGGGCCCTTAGACTATCTAGGTTACCTAGCGGGCACTGGACTATGTAGGCTCCCTAGCGGTTATTTGGACTATATAGATTACTTAGCGGGCACTTGGACTATCTAGGTTACCTAGCAGGCACTTGAACTATCTACGTTACCTAGCGGGTACTTGGAGTATGTAAGTTACCTACCGGGCTGTTGGACTATCTAGGTTACCTAGCGGGCACTTGGACTATCTAGGTTAACTAACGGTCACTTGGACTATGTAGGTTCCCTAGCGGGCCCTTGGATTATGTAGGTTCCCTATAGGGCACTTGGACTATGTAGGTTAACTAGCGGGCACTTGGACTATGTAGGTAAACTAGCGGGCACTTGGATTATGTAAGTTCCTTATCGGGCACTTAGACTATGTAGGTACCCTAGCGGGCACATCGACTATGTAGATTCCCTAGCGGGCATTTGGATTATGTAGGTTCCCTATCGGGCTCTTGGACTATGTAGGTTAACTAGGGGGCACTAGGACAATATAGGTTACCTAGCCGGCCCTTGGACTATCTTGGTTACCTAGGGGGAACCTGGACTATGTAGGTTAACTAGTGGGCACTTGGACTATCTACGTTACCTAGCAGGCACTTGGACTATGTACGTTTCCTAGCAGGCCCTTGGACTATCTAGGTTACCTAGCGGGCACTTAGACTATGTACATTACCTAGTGGGCACTTGGACTATGTACGTTTCCTAGCGGGTACTTGAAAAAAATAGGTTCCCTAGCGGGCACTTGGTCTATCTAGGTTAACTAGCGGGCACTTGCACTATCTAGGTTAACTAGCGAGCACTTGGACTATCTAGGTTAACTAGCGGGCATTTGGACTATTAGGGCCCCTAGCGGGCATTTGGATTATATTGGTTACGTACCGGGCACTTGGACTATGTAGGTTAACGAATGGGCACTTGAACTATGTAGGTAACCTAGTGGTCACTTGAACTGTCTAGGTTACCTCGCAGGCACTTGGACTATGTAGGTTAACTAGCGGGCACTTGGACTATCTAGGTTAACTAGCGGGCCCTTGGACGATGTAGGTTAACTAGCGGGCCTTTGGACTATGTAGGTTAACTAGCGGGCCCTTGGACGATGTAGGTTAACTAGCGGGCCCTTGGACTATGTAGGTTAACTAGCGGGCCCTTGGACTATGTAGGTTACCTAGTGGGCACTTGGACGATCTAGGTTAACTAGCGGGCCATTGGACTATGTAGATTCCATAGCGGGCACTTAGACTATGTATGTTCCAGAGCGGGCACTTGGACTATGTAGGTTCCTTAGCAGTCACTTGGACTCTGTAGGTTCCAGAGCGGGCACTTGGACTATCTAGGTTCCCTAGCGGGCACTTGTACTATGTAGGTTAATTAGCGGACACTTGGACGATCTAGGTTAACTAGCGGGTACTTGGATTATGTAGGTTAACTAGCGGAACCTTGAACTATGTAGATTAACTAGTGGCACTTGGACTATCTACATTAACTAGCGGGCCCTTGGACTATGTAGATTGCCTAGCTGGCACTTGGAATATGTAGGTTCCCTAGCGGGCACTTGGACTCTGTATGTTCCCTACGGACACTTGAACTATGTAAGTTAACTACCGGGCACTTGGACTATGTAGGTTAACTAGCGGGCCCTTGGACTATCTAGGTTACCTAGCGGGCACTTGGACTATGTAGGTTAACTACCGGGCACTTGCACTATCTAGGTTACCGAACGGGCATTTGGACTATGTAGGTAACCTACCGGGCACTTGGAGAGTCTAGGTTACCTAGCGGGCACTTGGACTTCTAGGTTAACGAACGGGCACTTGGACTATGTATGTTGCATAGCGGGCAATTGGACTATCTAGGTTAGGTAACGGTCACTTGGACTATCTAGGTGTCTTAGCGGGACTTGGACGATCTAGGTTAACTAGAGGGCACTTGGACTATCTAGGTTAACTAGCGTGCACTTGGACTATCTAGGATTTTAGCGGGTACTTGGACTATGTAGGTTAACTAGCGGCACTTGGACTATCTACGTTAACTAGCGGGCCCTTGGACTATGTAGATTCCCTAGCGGGCATTTGGACTATATAGATAACCTAGCAGGCACTTAGACTTTGTAGGTTACCTAGCGGCACAAGAACTATCTAGGTTACCTAGCTGGCACTTGAACTATCTACGTTATAGCGAGTTTTTGGAGTATGTAGGTTACCTAGAGGGCTGTTGGATTATCTAAGTTACCAAGCGGGCACTGGGACTATCTAGGTTAACTAACGGGAAATTGGACTATGTAGGTTCCTTAGCGGGCCCTTGGACTATGTAGGTTCCCTAGCGAGCACTTGGACTATGTGGGTTCCCTAGCGGGCATTTGGACTATCTAGGTTACCTAACGGGCACTTGGACTATGTAGGTTCCCTAGCGGGCACTTGGATTATGTACGTTCCCTATCGGGCACTTGGATTCTGTAGGTTAACGAGTGGGCATTTGGACTATGTAGGTTACCTAGCGGGCACTTGGACCATGTAGGTTACCTAGCGGGCACTTGGACTATATAGGTTCCCTATCAGGCATTAGGACTATGTAGGTTGCCTAGCGGGCCCTCGGAATATCTAGGTTACCTAGGGGGAACCTGGACTATGTAGGGTAACTAGTGGGCACTTGGACTATCTAGGTTACCTAGCAGGCACTTGGACTATGTAGGTTAACTAGCGGCCACTTGGACTATCTAGGTTACCTAGCGGGCACTTAGACTATGTACGTTACCTAGCGGGCACTTGGACTATGTACGTTTCCTGGCGGGTACTTGGACGAGATAGGTTCCCTAGCGGGCACTTGGTCTATCTAGGTTAAATAGCGGGCACTTGGACTATCTAGGTTAACTAGCGAGCACTTGGACCATCTAGGTTAACTAGCGGGCATTTGGAATATTAGGGCCCCTTGCGGGCATTTGGACTATATTGGTTACCTAGCGGGCACTTGGACTATGTAGGTTAACGAACGGGCACTTGGACTATGTTGGTAACCTAGTGGTCACTTGAACTGTCTAGGTTACTAGCGGGCACTTAGACTATGTAGATTTCCTAGCGGGCACATGGACTATCTAGGTTAACTAGCGGGCCCTTGGACGATATAGGTTAACTAGCGGGCCCTTGCATTATGTAGGCTAACTAGCGGGCCCATGGATTATGTAGGTTTACTAGCAGACACTTTGACTATCTATGTTAACTAGCGGGCACTTGGACTATGTAGTTTCCCTAGCAGGCATTTGGACTATTTAGGTTACCTAGCGGGCACTTGGACTATGTAGGTTACCTAGCGGGCACTTGGACTTTCTAGGTTACCTAGCAGGCACTTTGACTATCTAGGTTAACTAACGGGCACTTGGACTATATAGGTTGCCTAGCGGGCACTTGGATTATGTAGGTTTCCTATAGGGCACTTGGACTTTGTAGGTTAACTAGCGGGCACTTGGACTATGTAGGTCAACTAGCGGGCACTTGGATTATGTAAGTTCCCTATCGGGCACTTAGACTATGTAAGTACCCTAGCGTGCACATCGACTATGTGGGTTCCCTAGCGGGCATTTGGACTATCTAGGTTACCTAACGGGCACTTGGACTATGTAGGTTCCCTAGCAGGCACTTGGACTATCTAGGTTACCTAGCAGGCACTTGGACTATGTAGGTTAACTAGCGGGCACTTGCACTCTCTAGGTTACCTAGCGGGCACCTGGACTATGTACCTTCTGTAGCGGGCACTTGGACTATCTATGTTAACTAGCGGGCACTTGGACTATGTAGGTTACCTAGCGGGCACTTGGACTATGTAGGTTAACTAGAGGACACTTGGACGATCTAGGTTAACTAGCGGGCACTTGGACGATCTAGGTTAACTAACGGGCACTTGGACTATCAAAGTTAACAAGCAAGCCCTTGGACTATCTAGGTTAACTAGCGGGCCCTTCGACTATCTAGGTTACCGAGATAGCACTTGGACTATATAGGTTCCCTAGCGGGCACTTGGACTATCTAGGTTAACGAACGTGCACTTGGACTATGCAGGTAACCTAGCGGGCACTTGGACTGTCTAAGTTACATAGCGGGCACTTGGACTTCTAGGTTAACGAACGGGCACTTGGAATATGTATGATGCCTAGCGGGCACTTGGACAATCTAGGTTAGGTAACGGGCACTTGGACTATCTAGGTTACCTGGCGGGAACTTGGACAATGTAGGTAACCTAGCAGGCACTTGGACTACCTAGGTTAACTAGCGGGCACTTGGACTATCTAGGTTACCTAGCGGGCACTTGGACTATCTAGGTTACCTAGCGGGCCCTTGGACTATGTAGGATACCTAGCGGGCACTTGGACTATCTAGGTTAACGAACGGGCACTTGGACTATGTAGGTAACCTAACGGGCACTTGGACTGTCTGGATACCTAGCGGGCACTTTGAATATCTAGGTTAACTAGCAGACCTTGGACTATGTAGGTTAACTAGCGGGCCCTTGGACTATGTAGGTTAACTAGCGGGCTATTGGAATATCTAGGTTTCCTAGCAGGCACTTGGACTATGTACATACCCTAGCGCGCACTTGGACTATCTAGGTTACCTAGCGGGCACTTGGACTATGTACGTTCCCTAGCGGGCACTTGGACTATCTATGTTAACTAGCGGGCACTTGGAATATGTAGGTTAACTAGCGGACACTTGCACTATGTAGGTTACTACCAGGCACTTGGACCATCTAGGTTAACAAGCGGGCAATTGGACTATCTAGGTTAACTAGCGTGCACTTGGACTATGTAGGTTCCCTAGCGGGCACTTGGACTCTGTATGTTCCCTACAGACACTTGAACTAGGTAAGTTAACTACCGGGCACGTGGACTATGTAGGTTAAATAGCGGGCCCTTGGACTATGTAGATTAACTAGCGGCACTTGGACTATCTACGTTAACTAGCGTGCCCTTGGACTATGTAGATTCCCTAGCGGGCATTTGGACAATATAGAAACCTAGCGGGCATTTTGACTTTGTAGGTTACCTAGCGGCACATGGACTATCTAGGTTACCTAGCTGGCACTTGAACTATCTACGTTATAGCGGGTTCTTGGAGTATGTAGGTTACCTAGCTGGCTGTTGGACTATCTAGTTTACCTAGCGGGCACATGGACTATGTACATACCCTAGCGCGCACTTGGACTATCTAGGTTACCTATTGGCACTTGGACTATGTACGTTCCCTAGTGGGCAGTTGGACTATCTAGGTTAACTAACGGGCACTTGGACTGTGTAGGTCCCCTAGCGGGCCCTTGGTCTATGTAAGTTCCCTAGGTGGCACTTGGACTATGTAGGTTAACTAGCGGGCACTTGGACTATCTAGGTTAACTAGCGGGCCCTTGGACTATGTAAGTTCCCTAGCGGGCACTTGGACTATGCAGGTTAACTAGCTGGCACTTGGACTATCTAGGTTAACTAGCGGGCATATGGACTATTAGGGCCCCATGCGGGCATTTGGACTATATTGGTTACCTAGCGGGAACTTGGACAATGTAGGTTAATGAACGGGCACTTGGACTATGTAGGTAACCTAGTGGTCACTTGAAATGTCTAGGTTACCTAGCGGGCACTTGGACTATGTAGGTTAACGAGCGGGCACTTGGACGATGTAGGTTACCTAGTGGGCACTTGGACGATCTACGTTAGCTAGCGGGTACTTGGACTATGTAGGTTAACTAGCGGGCCCTTGGACTCTGTAGATTAAATAGCGGCACTTGGACTATCTACGTTAACTAGCGGGCCCTTGAACTATGTAGATTCCCTAGCGGGCACTTGGATTATGTATGTTCCAGAGCGGGCACTTGGACTCTGTAGGTTCCCTAGCAGTCACTTGTACTATGTAGGTTCCAGAGCGGGCAATTAGACTATCTAGGTTCCCTAGCGGGCACTTGTACTATGTAGGTTAATTAGCGGACACTTGGACGATCTAGGTTAACTAGCGGGCCCTTGGACTATGTAGATTAACTAGCGGCCCTTGGAATATCTACATTAACTAGCGGGCCCTTCGACTATGTAGATTCCCTAGCAGGCACTTGGACTATGTAGGTTCCCTAGTGGGCACTTGGACTCTGTATGTTCCCTACGGACACTTGAACTATGTAAGTTAACTACCGGGCACTTGGACTATGTAGGTTAACTAGCGGGCCCTTGGAATATCTAGGTTACCTAGCGGGCACTTGGACTATGTAGGTTAACTACCGGGCACTTGCACTATCTAGGTTACCGAATGGGCATTTGGACTATGTAGGTAATCTAGCGGGCACTTGGAGAGTCTAGGTTACCTAGCGGGCACTTGGATATCTAGGTTAACGAACGGGCACTTGTACTATGTATGTTGCATAGCGGGCAATTGGACTATCCAGGTTAGGTAACGGTCACTTGGACTATCTAGGTTTCTTAGAGGGCACTTGGACGATCTTGGTTAACTAGAGGACACTTGGACTCTCTAGGTTAACTAGCATGCACTTGGAATATCTAGGTTTCTTAGCGGGTACTTGGACTATGTAGGGTAACTAGCGGACCCTTGGACTATGTAGATTAATAGTGGCACTTGGACTATCTAGGTTAAGTAGCGGGCGCTTGGACTATGTAGGTTCCCTAGCGGGCATTTGGACTATAAAAGTTACCTATCGGGCACTTGGACGATATAGGTTACCTAGCGGGCACTTGGACTATCTAGGTTACCAAGCGGGCCCTTGGACTATGTAGGTTAACTAGCGAGCACTTGGACTCTAAGTTACATAGCGGGCACTTGGACTATCTAGGTTACCTAGCGGGCACTTGGACTATCTAAGTTACCTAGCGGGCCCTTGGACTATGTAGTTTTCCTAGGAGGCACTTGGACTATCTAGGTTAACGAACGGGCACTTGGACTATGTAGGTTACCTAGCGGGCACTTGGACTATGTAGGATCCCTATCGGACATTTGGACTACTTAGGTTAACTAGCGGGCACTTGGACTATCTAGGTTAACTAGCGGGCACTTGGACTATCTAGGTCAACTAGCGGGCCCTTTTACTATGTAGGTTAACTAGCGAGCACTTGGACTATCTAGGTTAACTAGAGGGTATTTGGACTATGCAGGTTACCTAGCGTCCACTTGGACTATGTAGGTTCCCTATTGGGCATTTGGAGAATGTAGGTTAACTAGGGGCACTAGGACTATGTAGGTTCCCTATCGGGCACTTGGAGAATATAGGTTAACTAGGGGCACTAGGACTATGTAGGTTACCTAGCGGGCCCTTGGACTATCTAGGTTACCTAGCGGGCATTTGGATTATGTAGGCTCCCTAGCGGGCATTTGGACTATATAGATTACCTAGCGGGCAATTAGATTTTGTAGGTTATCTAGCGGGCACTTTGACTATCTAGGTTACCTAGCTGGCACTTGAACTATCTACGTTACCTAGCGGTTATTTGGAGTATGTAGGTTACCTACCGGGCTGTTGGACTATCTAGGTTACCTAGCGGGCACTTGGACTATCTAGGTTAACTAACAGGCACTTGCACTATGTAGGTTCCCTAGCGGGCCCTTGGATTATGTAAGTTCCCTAGCGGGCACTTGGACTATATGGGTTCCCTTGCGGGCATTAAGACTATCTGGGTTACCTAACGGGCACTTGGACTATGTAGGTTACCTAGCGGGCACTTGGACTATGTAGGTTCCCTATCGTTCTCTTGGAGAATGTAGGTTAACTAGGGGGCACTAGGACAATGTAGGTTATCTAGCGGGCCTTTGGAGTATCTAGGATACCTAGGGGGAACTTGGACTATGTAGGTTTACTAGTGGGCACTTGGACTATCTAGGTTACCTAGCAGGCACTTGGACTATGTAGGATAACTAGCGGGCGTTTGGATTATCTAGGTTACATAGCAGGCACTTGGACTATGTATGTTTCCTTGCGGGTACTTGGACTATCTATGTTAACTAGCGGGCACTTGGACTATGTAGGATCCCTATCGGGCACTGGGACTATGTAGGTAACCTAGTGGTCACTAGAACTGTCTAGGTTACATAGCGGGCACTTGGACTATGTAGGTTAACTAGCGAGCTCTTGGACTCTCTAGGTTAACTAGCGGGCACTTGGACTATTAGGGTCCCTAGCCGGCATTTGGACTATATAGGTTATCTAGCGGGCACTTGGACTATGTAGGTTAACGAACAGGCACTTGGACTATGTAGGTTAACGAACAGGCACTTGAACTATGTAGGTAAACTAGTGTTCACTTGAACTGTCTAGGTTAACTAGCGGGCCCTTGGACTATGTAGGTTAACTAGCGGGCACTTGGACGATCTAGGTTAACTAGCGGGTACTTGGACTATGTAAGTTCAATAACGGGCCCTTGGACTATGTAGATTAACTAGCGGCACTTGGACTATATACGTTAACTAGCGGGCCCTTGGACTATGTAGATTCCCTAGCGGGCCCTTGGACTATGTTGGTTCCCTAGCAGGCACTTGGACTATGTAGGTTCCAGAGAGGGCACTTGGACTATCTAGGTTCCCTAACGAGCTCTTGGACTATGTAGGTTAACTAGCAGACACTTGGACGATCTAGGTCAACTAGCGGGTACTTGGACTATGTAGGTTAACTAGCGGGCCCTTGGACTATGTAGATTAACTAGCGGCACTTGGACTATCTACGTTAACTAGCGGGCCCTTGGACTATGTAGGTTCCCTAGCGGACATTTGGACTATGTATGTTCCCTAGCGTGCACTTGGACTATGTATGTACCCTACGGACACTTGAACTATGTAAGTTAACTACCGGGCACTTGGACTATGTAGGTTAACTAGCGGGCCCTTGGACTATGTAGGTTAACTAGCGGACACTTGGACTATCTAGGTTACCTAGCGGGCACTTGTACTATGTAGGTGAACTAGCGTACACTTGCACTATGTAGGTTACCTAGCGGGCACTTAGACTATGAAGGTTAACTAGCAGGCCCTTGGACTATGTACATACCCCAGCGCGCACTTGGACTATCTAGGTTACCTAGTGGGCACTTGGACTATCTAGGGTAACTAACGGGCACTAGGACTATCTAAGTTAACTAGCGGGCACTTGGACTACCTAGGTTACCTAGCTGGCACTTGGATTATGAAGGATCCCTAGCGGGCACTTGGACTATCTAGGTTACCTAGCGGGCAATTGGACTATCTAGGTTACCTAGCGGGCCCTTGGACTATGTAGGTAACCTTGCGGGCACTTGGAATGTCTAGGTTACCTAGCGGGCACTTTGACTATCTAGGTTAACGAACGGGCACTTGGACTATGTAGGTTACCTAGCGGGCACTTGGACTATGTAGGATCACTATCGGACATTTATACTACTTAGGTTAACTAGCGGGCACTTTGACTATCTAGGTTAACTAGCAGGCACTAGGACTATCTAGGTCAACTAGCGGGCCCTTCTACTATGTAGGTTAACTAGCGGGCACTTGGACGATCTAGGTTAACTAGCGGGCACTTGGACTATGTAGGTTACCTAGCGGGCACTTGGACTATATAGGTTACCAAATGGGCACTTGGACTATGTAGGTTACCTACTGGGCACTTGGACTATCTAGGTTAACGAACGGGCACTTGGAATATGCAGGTAACCTAGCGGGCACTTGGACTGTCTAGGTTACCTAGCGGGTACTTGGACTTCTAGGTTAACGAACGGGCTCTTGAACTATGTCGGTTGCCTAGCCGGCACTTGGACTATCTAGGTTAGGTAACGGGCACTTGGACTATCTAGGTTACCTAGTGGGAACTTGGAAAATGTAAGTTACCTAGCGGGCACTTGGACTATCTAGGTTACCTAACGGGCACTTTGACTATCTAGGTTACATAGCAGGCACTTGGACTATGTAGGTTAACTAGCGAGCACTTGGACTCTAAGTTACCTAGCGGGCACTTGGACTATCTAGGTTACCTAGCGGGCACTTGGACTATCTAAGTTACCTAGCGGGCCCTTGGACTATGTAGTTTTCCTAGCGGGCACTTGGACTATCTAGGTTAACGAACGGGCACTTGGACTATGTAGGTTACCTAGCGGGCACTTGGACTATGTAGGATCCCTATCGGACATTTGGACTACTTAGGTTAACTAGCGGGCACATGGACTATCTAGGTTAACTAGGGGGCACTTGGACTATCTAGGTCAACTAGCGGGCCCTTTTACTATGTAGGTTAACTAGCGACCACTTGGACTATCTAGGTTAACTAGAGGGTATTTGGACTATGTAGGTTACCTAGCGGGCACTTGGACTATGTAGGTTCCCTATTGGGCATTTGGAGAATGTAGGTTAACTAGGGGCACTAGGACTATGTAGGTTCCCTTTCGGGCACTTGGAGAATGTAGGTTAACTAGGGGCACTAGGACTATGTAGGTTACCTAGCGGGCCCTTGGACTATCTAGGTTACCTAGCGGGCATTTGGATTATGTAGGCTCCCTAGCGGGCATTTGGACTATATAGATTACCTAGCGGGCAATTAGATTTTGTAGGTTATCTAGCGGGCACTTTGACTATATAGGTTACCTAGCTGGCACTTGAACTATCTACGTTTTCTAGCGGTTATTTGGAGTATGTAGGTTACCTACCGGGCTGTTGGACTATCTAGGTTACCTAGCGGGCACTTGGACTATCTAGGTTAACTAACGGGCACTTGCACTATGTAGGTTCCCTAGCGGGCCCTTGGATTATGTAAGTTCCCTAGGGGGCACTTGGACTATATGGGTTCCCTTGCGGGCATTAAGACTATCTGGGTTAATTAAAGGGCACTTGGACTATGTAGGTTACCTAGCGGGCACTTGGACTATGTAGGTTCCCTATCGTTCTCTTGGAGAATGTAGGTTAACTAGGGGGCACTAGGACAATGTAGGTTATCTAGCGGGCCTTTGGAGTATCTAGGTTACCTAGGGGGAACTTGGACTATGTAGGTTTACTAGTGGGCACTTGGACTATCTAGGTTACCTAGCAGGCACTTGGACTATATAGGATAACTAGCGGGCGTTTGGATTATCTAGGTTACATAGCAGGCACTTGGACTATGTATGTTTCCTTGCGGGTACTTGGACTATCTATGTTAACTAGCGGGCACTTGGACTATGTAGGATCCCTATCGGGCACTGGGACTATGTAGGTAACCTAGTGGTCACTAGAACTGTCTAGGTTACCTAGCGGGCACTTGGACTATGTAGGTTAACTAGCGAGCTCTTGGACTCTCTAGGTTAACTAGCGGGCACTTGGACTATTAGGGTCCCTAGCCGGCATTTGGACTATATAGGTTATCTAGCGGGCACTTGGACTATGTAGGTTAACGAACAGGCACTTGGACTATGTAGGTTAACGAACAGGCACTTGAACTATGTAGGTAAACTAGTGTTCACTTGAACTGTCTAGGTTAACTAGCGGGCCCTTGGACTATGTAGGTTAACTAGCGGGCACTTGGACGATCTAGGTTAACTAGCGGGTACTTGGACTATGTAAGTTAAATAACGGGCCCTTGGACTATGTAGATTAACTAGCGGCACTTGGACTATATACGTTAACTAGCGGGCCCTTGGACTATGTAGATTCCCTAGCGGGCCCTTGGACTATGTTGGTTCCCTAGCAGGCACTTGGACTATGTAGGTTCCAGAGAGGGCACTTGGACTATCTAGGTTCCCTAACGAGCTCTTGGACTATGTAGGTTAACCAGCAGACACTTGGACGATCTAGGTCAACTAGCGGGTACTTGGACTATGTAGGTTAACTAGCGGGCCCTTGGACTATGTAGATTAACTAGCGGCACTTGGACTATCTACGTTAACTAGCGGGCCCTTGGACTATGTAGGTTCCCTAGCGGACATTTGGACTATGTATGTTCCCTAGCGTGCACTTGGACTATGTATGTACCCTACGGACACTTGAACTATGTAAGTTAACTACCGGGCACTTGGACTATGTAGGTTAACTAGCGGGCCCTTGGACTATGTAGGTTAACTAGCGGACACTTGGACTATCTAGGTTAACTAGCGGGCACTTGTACTTTGTAGGTTAACTAGCGTACACTTGCACTATGTAGGTTACCTAGCGGACACTTAGACTATGAAGGTTAACTAGCAGGCCCTTGGACTATGTACATACCCCAGCGCGCACTTGGACTATCTAGGTTACCTAGTGGGCACTTGGACTATCTAGGTTTACTAACGGGCACCAGGACTATCTAGGTTAACTAGCGGGCACTTGGAATATCTAGGTTACCTAGCAGGCACTTGGATTATGAAGGATCCCTAGCGGGCACTTGGACTATCTAGGTTTCCTAGCAGGCACTTGCACTATGTACATACCCTTGCGTGCACTGGGACTATCTAGGTTATCTAGTGGGCACTTGGACTATGTACATTCACTAGTGGGTACTTGGACTATCTAGGGTAACTAACGGGCACTAGGACTATCTAGGTTAACTAGCGGGCACTTGGACTACCAAGGTTACCTAGCAGGCACTTGGATTATGAAGGATCCCTAGCGTGCACTGGGACTATCTAGCTTATCTAGCGGGCACTTGGACTATGTACATTCCCTAGTGGGCACTTGGACTATCTAGGGTAACTAACGGGAACTAGGACTATCTAGGTTAACTAGCGGGCATTTGGACTATCTAGGTTACCTAGCTGGCACTTGGATTATGAAGGATCCCTAGCGGGCACTTGGACTATCTAGGTTACCTAGCGGGCAATTGGACTATCTAGGTTACCTAGCGGGCCCTTGGACTATGTAGGTAACCTTGCGGGCACTTGGAATGTCTAGGTTACCTAGCGGGCACTTTGACTATCTAGGTTAACGAACGGGCACTTGGACTATGTAGGTTACCTAGCGGGCACTTGGACTATGTAGGATCACTATCGGACATTTATACTACTTAGGTTAACTAGCGGGCACTTTGACTATCTAGGTTAACTAGCAGGCACTAGGACTATCTAGGTCAACTAGCGGGCCCTTCTACTATGTAGGTTAACTAGCTGGCACTTGGATTATGAAGGATCCCTAGCAGGCACTAGGACTATCTAGGTCAACTAGCGGGCCCTTCTATTATGTAGGTTAACTAGCGGGCACTTGGACTATCTTGGTTAACTAGCGGACCTTGGGCTATGTAGGTTTCCTAGCAGGCACTTGGACTATGTACATACCGTAGCGTGCACTGGGACTATCTAGGTTATCTAGCGGCCACTTGGACTATGTACATTTCCTTGTGGGCACTTGGACTATCTAGGGTAACTAACGGGCACTAGGACTATCTAGGTTAACTAGCGGGCACTTGGACTATCTAGGTTACCTAGAAGGCACTTGGACTATGTACATACCCTAGCACGCACTGGGACTATCTAGGTTACCTAGCGGGCACTTTGACTATCTAGGTTTATGAACGGGCAATTGGACTATGTAAGTTACCTAGCGGGCACTTGGACTATGTAGGATCACTATCGGACATTTATACTACTTAGGTTAACTAGCGGGTACTTTGACTATCTAGGTTAACTAGCAGGCACTAGGACTATCTAGGTCAACTAGCGGGCCCTTGTACTATGTAGGTTAACTAGCGTGCACTTGGACTATCTAGGTTACCTAGTGGGCACTTGGACTATCTAGTTTAATTAACGGGCACCAGGACTATCTAGGTTAACTAGCGGGCACTTGGACTATCTAGGTTTCCTAGCAGGCACTTGGACTATGTACATACCCTAGCGTGCACTGGGACTATCTAGGTTATCTAGCGGGCACTTGGACTATGTACATTCCCTAGTGGGCACTTGGACTATCTAGGGTAACTAACGGGCACTAGGACTATCTAGGTTAACTAGCGGGCACTTGGAGTATCTAGGTTACCTAGCAGGCACTTGGATTATGAAGGATCCCTAGCGTGCACTGGGACTATCTAGGTTATCTAGCGGCCACTTGGACTATGTACAATTCCTAGTGGGCACTTGGACTATCTAGGGTAACTAACGGGCACTAGGACTATCTAGGTTAACTAATGGGCATTTGGACTATCTAGGTTACCTAGCAGGCACTTGGATTATGAAGGATCCCTAGCGGGCACTTGGAGTATCTAGGTTACCTAGTGGGCACTTGGACTATCTAGGTTACCTAGCAGGCACTTGGATTATGAAGGATCCCTAGCGGGCACTTGGACTATCTAGTTTTCCTAGCAGACACTTGGACTATGTACATAACCTAGCGCGCACTGGGACTATCTAGGTTATCTAGCGGGCACTTGGACTATGTACGTCCCCTAGTGGGCACTTGGACTATCTAGGTTAACTAATGGGCACTAGGACTATCTAGGTTAACTAGCGGGCACTTGGACAATGTAGGTTAACAAGCGGACACATGCACGATCTAGGTTAACTAGTGGTCCCTTGCACTATGTAGGTTATTAGCGGGCCCATGGATTATGTAGGTTTACTAGCAGGCACTTGGACTATCTAGGTTAACTAGCGGGCACTTGGACTATGTAGTTTCCCTAGCGGGCATTGGACTATTTAGGTTAC
Source organism: Tenrec ecaudatus (assembly GCF_050624435.1). Classification (NCBI taxonomy): domain Eukaryota; kingdom Metazoa; phylum Chordata; class Mammalia; order Afrosoricida; family Tenrecidae; genus Tenrec; species Tenrec ecaudatus. The sequence continues at coordinate 1,400,377 of NW_027457624.1, read as the reverse complement.
CAAGCGGGCACTTGGACTATGTAGGTTACCTAGCGAGCACTTGGACTATCTAGGTTACCTAGCAGGCACTTTGACTATCTAGGTAAACTAACGGGCACTTGGACTGTGTAGGTTGCCTAGCGGGCATTTGGACTATGTAGGTTCCCTAGCGGGCACTTGGATTATGTAGGTTCCCTATCGGGCACTTGGACTATGTAGGTTAACTAGCGGGCACTTGGACTGTCTAGGTTACCTAGTGGGCGTTTGGATTATCTAGGTTAACGAACGGGCACTTGGACTATGTAGGTTACCTAGCCGCCACTTGGACTATCTATGTTAGCTAACAGGCACTTGGACTATCTAGGTTCCCTAGCGGGCACTTGTCTAGGATACCTAGCTGGCACTTGGACTATGTAGGTCAACTAGCGGGCCCTTGGACTACCTAGGTTAGCTAACGGGCACTTAGATTATGTAGGTTAACTAGCGGGCACTTGGAATATGTAGGTTAATTAGTGGGCCCATGGACTGTGTAGGTTTACTAGCGGGCCCTTGGACTCTTTAGGTTCCCTAAAGGGCACTTGGACTATCTAGGTGACCGAACGGGCACTTGGACGATCTAGGTTACCTGGCGGGCATTTGGACTATGTAGGCTAACTAGGGGGCCCTTGGACGATCTAGGTTACCTAGCGGGTACTTGAACTATCTAGGTTAACTAGCGGGCACTTGGACTATGTAGGTCAACTAGCGGGCCCTTGGACTATCTAGGTTAGCTAACTGGCACTTGGACTATGTAGGTTAACTAGCGGACACTTGGACTATCAAGGTTTCCTACCTGGCACTTGGACTATGTACATACCCTAGTGCGCACTTGGACTATCTAGGTTACCTAGCGGGCACTTGGACTATGTACGTCCCGTAGTGGGCACTTGGACTACCTAGGTTAACTAACGGGCACTAGGACTATCTAGGTTACCTAGAAGGCACTTGGACTATGTAGGTCAACTAGCGGGCCCCTGGAATACCTAGGTTAGCCAACGGGCACTTACATTATGTAGGTTAACTAGCGGGCACTTGGAATATGTAGGTTAATTAGTGGGCCCATGGACTGTGTAGGTTTACTAGCGGGCCCTTGGACTCTTTAGGTTCCCTAAAGGGCACTTGGACTATCTAGGTGACCGAACGGGCACTTGGACTATCTAGGTTACCTAGCGGGCACTTGGACTATGTACGCTAACTAGGGGGCCCTTGGTCGATCTAGGTTACCTAGCGGGTACTTGGACTATCTAGGTTAAGTAGCGGAAACTTGCACTATCTAGGTTACCTAGCGGGCACTTGGACTATGTACGTTCCCTAGCGGGCACTTGGACTATCTATGTTAACTAGCGGGCACTTGGACTATCTAGGTTAACTAGCGTGCACTTGGACTATGTAGGTTACCTAGCAGGCACTTGGACTATCTAGGTTAACTAGCGGGCACTTGGACTATCTATGTTAACTAGCGTGCACTTGGACTATGTAGGTTCCTTAGCGGGCACTTGGACTATGTATGTTAACTAGCGTGCCCTGGACTATCTAGGTTATGTAGCTGGAACTTGGTATGTAGTTTAACTAGCGGGAACTTGGACTATGTAGGTTAACTAGAGGACACTTGGACTATCTAGGTTAACTAGCGGGCCCTTGGACTATCTAGGTTACCTAGCGTGCACTTGGACTATGTAGGTTCCTTAGCGGGCACTTGGACTATGTAGGTTAACTAGCGTGCCCTGGACTATCTAGGTTACGTAGCGGGAACTTGGTATGTAGGTTAACTAGCGGGCACTTGGACTATGTAGGTTAACTAGAGGACACTTGGACTATCTAGGTTAACTAGAGGGCCCTTGGACTATGTAGGTTGACTAGCGGGCACATGGACTATATAGGTTACCTAGCGGGCACATGGACTATCTTGGTTAACGAACGGGCACGTGGACTATCTAGGTTATCTAGCGGGCACTTGGACTATGTACGTCCCCTAGCGGGCACTTGGACTATATGGGTTAACTAACGGGCACTAGTACTATCTAGGTTAACTAGCGGGCACTTGGACAATGTAGGTTAAGAAGCGGACACTTGCACGATTTAGGTTAACTAGCGGTCCCTTGCACTATGTAGGTTATTAGCGGGGCCATGGATTATGTAGGTTTACTAGCAAGCACTTGGACTATTTGGTTAACCAGGGGGAATTGGACTATGTAGTTTCCCTAGCGGGCTTTTGGACTATTTAGGTTACCAAGGGGGCTCTTGGACTATGTAGGTTTCCAAGCGAGCACTTGTACTATCTAGGTTACCTAGCGGGCACTTGGACTATGTAGGTTAACTAGCGGGCACTTGGACTATCTAGGTTTCCTAGCTGGCACTTGGACTCTGTACATACCCTAGTGCGCACTTGGACTATCTAGGTTACCTAGCGGGCACTTGGACTATGTACGTCCCCTAGTGGGCACTTGGACTATCTAGGTTACCTAGTGGGCACTTGGACTATCTAGGTTTACTAACGGGCACCAGGACTATCTAGGTTAACTAGCGGGCACTTGGACTATCTAGGTTACCTAGCAGGCACTTGGATTATGAAGGATCCCTAGCGGGCACTTGGACTATCTAGGTTTCCTAGCAGGCACTTGCACTATGTACATACCCTTGCGTGCACTGGGACTATCTAGGTTATCTAGTGGGCACTTGGACTATGTACATTCACTAGTGGGTACTTGGACTATCTAGGGTAACTAACGGGCACTAGGACTATCTAGGTTAACTAGCGGGCACTTGGACTACCAAGGTTACCTAGCAGGCACTTGGATTATGAAGGATCCCTAGCGTGCACTGGGACTATCTAGCTTATCTAGCGGGCACTTGGACTATGTACATTCCCTAGTGGGCACTTGGACTATCTAGGGTAACTAACGGGCACTAGGACTATCTAGGTTAACTAGCGGGCATTTGGACTATCTAGGTTACCTAGCTGGCACTTGGATTATGAAGGATCCCTAGCGGGCACTTGGACTATGTAGGTAACCTTGCGGGCACTTGGAATGTCTAGGTTACCTAGCGGGCACTTTGACTATCTAGGTTAACGAACGGGCACTTGGACTATGTAGGTTACCTAGCGGGCACTTGGACTATGTAGGATCACTATCGGACATTTATACTACTTAGGTTAACTAGCGGGCACTTTGACTATCTAGGTTAACTAGCAGGCACTAGGACTATCTAGGTCAACTAGCGGGCCCTTCTACTATGTAGGTTAACTAGCTGGCACTTGGATTATGAAGGATCCCTAGCAGGCACTAGGACTATCTAGGTCAACTAGCGGGCCCTTCTATTATGTAGGTTAACTAGCGGGCACTTGGACTATCTTGGTTAACTAGCGGACCTTGGGCTATGTAGGTTTCCTAGCAGGCACTTGGACTATGTACATACCGTAGCGTGCACTGGGACTATCTAGGTTATCTAGCGGCCACTTGGACTATGTACATTTCCTAGTGGGCACTTGGACTATCTAGGGTAACTAACGGGCACTAGGACTATCTAGGTTAACTAGCGGGCACTTGGACTATCTAGGTTACCTAGAAGGCACTTGGACTATGTACATACCCTAGCACGCACTGGGACTATCTAGGTTACCTAGCGGGCACTTTGACTATCTAGGTTTATGAACGGGCAATTGGACTATGTAAGTTACCTAGCGGGCACTTGGACTATGTAGGATCACTATCGGACATTTATACTACTTAGGTTAACTAGCGGGTACTTTGACTATCTAGGTTAACTAGCAGGCACTAGGACTATCTAGGTCAACTAGCGGGCCCTTGTACTATGTAGGTTAACTAGCGTGCACTTGGACTATCTAGGTTACCTAGTGGGCACTTGGACTATCTAGTTTAATTAACGGGCACCAGGACTATCTAGGTTAACTAGCGGGCACTTGGACTATCTAGGTTTCCTAGCAGGCACTTGGACTATGTACATACCCTAGCGTGCACTGGGACTATCTAGGTTATCTAGCGGGCACTTGGACTATGTACATTCCCTAGTGGGCACTTGGACTATCTAGGGTAACTAACGGGCACTAGGACTATCTAGGTTAACTAGCGGGCACTTGGAGTATCTAGGTTACCTAGCAGGCACTTGGATTATGAAGGATCCCTAGCGTGCACTGGGACTATCTAGGTTATCTAGCGGCCACTTGGACTATGTACAATTCCTAGTGGGCACTTGGACTATCTAGGGTAACTAACGGGCACTAGGACTATCTAGGTTAACTAATGGGCATTTGGACTATCTAGGTTACCTAGCAGGCACTTGGATTATGAAGGATCCCTAGCGGGCACTTGGAGTATCTAGGTTACCTAGTGGGCACTTGGACTATCTAGGTTACCTAGCAGGCACTTGGATTATGAAGGATCCCTAGCGGGCACTTGGACTATCTAGTTTTCCTAGCAGACACTTGGACTATGTACATAACCTAGCGCGCACTGGGACTATCTAGGTTATCTAGCGGGCACTTGGACTATGTACGTCCCCTAGTGGGCACTTGGACTATCTAGGTTAACTAATGGGCACTAGGACTATCTAGGTTAACTAGCGGGCACTTGGACAATGTAGGTTAACAAGCGGACACATGCACGATCTAGGTTAACTAGTGGTCCCTTGCACTATGTAGGTTATTAGCGGGCCCATGGATTATGTAGGTTTACTAGCAGGCACTTGGACTATCTAGGTTAACTAGCGGGCACTTGGACTATGTAGTTTCCCTAGCGGGCATTGGACTATTTAGGTTACCAAGCGGGCACTTGGACTATGTAGGTTACCTAGCGAGCACTTGGACTATCTAGGTTACCTAGCAGGCACTTTGACTATCTAGGTAAACTAACGGGCACTTGGACTGTGTAGGTTGCCTAGCGGGCATTTGGACTATGTAGGTTCCCTAGCGGGCACTTGGATTATGTAGGTTCCCTATCGGGCACTTGGACTATGTAGGTTAACTAGCGGGCACTTGGACTGTCTAGGTTACCTAGTGGGCGTTTGGATTATCTAGGTTAACGAACGGGCACTTGGACTATGTAGGTTACCTAGCCGCCACTTGGACTATCTATGTTAGCTAACAGGCACTTGGACTATCTAGGTTCCCTAGCGGGCACTTGTCTAGGATACCTAGCTGGCACTTGGACTATGTAGGTCAACTAGCGGGCCCTTGGACTACCTAGGTTAGCTAACGGGCACTTAGATTATGTAGGTTAACTAGCGGGCACTTGGAATATGTAGGTTAATTAGTGGGCCCATGGACTGTGTAGGTTTACTAGCGGGCCCTTGGACTCTTTAGGTTCCCTAAAGGGCACTTGGACTATCTAGGTGACCGAACGGGCACTTGGACGATCTAGGTTACCTGGCGGGCATTTGGACTATGTAGGCTAACTAGGGGGCCCTTGGACGATCTAGGTTACCTAGCGGGTACTTGAACGATCTAGGTTAACTAGCGGGCACTTGGACTATGTAGGTCAACTAGCGGGCCCTTGGACTATCTAGGTTAGCTAACTGGCACTTGGACTATGTAGGTTAACTAGCGGACACTTGGACTATCAAGGTTTCCTACCTGGCACTTGGACTATGTACATACCCTAGTGCGCACTTGGACTATCTAGGTTACCTAGCGGGCACTTGGACTATGTACGTCCCCTAGTGGGCACTTGGACTACCTAGGTTAACTAACGGGCACTAGGACTATCTAGGTTACCTAGAAGGCACTTGGACTATGTAGGTCAACTAGCGGGCCCCTGGAATACCTAGGTTAGCCAACGGGCACTTACATTATGTAGGTTAACTAGCGGGCACTTGGAATATGTAGGTTAATTAGTGGGCCCATGGACTGTGTAGGTTTACTAGCGGGCCCTTGGACTCTTTAGGTTCCCTAAAGGGCACTTGGACTATCTAGGTGACCGAACGGGCACTTGGACTATCTAGGTTACCTAGCGGGCACTTGGACTATGTAGGCTAACTAGGGGGCCCTTGGTCGATCTAGGTTACCTAGCGGGTACTTGGACTATCTAGGTTAAGTAGCGGAAACTTGCACTATCTAGGTTACCTAGCGGGCACTTGGACTATGTACGTTCCCTAGCGGGCACTTGGACTATCTATGTTAACTAGCGGGCACTTGGACTATCTAGGTTAACTAGCGTGCACTTGGACTATGTAGGTTACCTAGCAGGCACTTGGACTATCTAGGTTAACTAGCGGGCACTTGGACTATCTATGTTAACTAGCGTGCACTTGGACTATGTAGGTTCCTTAGCGGGCACTTGGACTATGTATGTTAACTAGCGTGCCCTGGACTATCTAGGTTATGTAGCTGGAACTTGGTATGTAGTTTAACTAGCGGGAACTTGGACTATGTAGGTTAACTAGAGGACACTTGGACTATCTAGGTTAACTAGCGGGCCCTTGGACTATCTAGGTTACCTAGCGTGCACTTGGACTATGTAGGTTCCTTAGCGGGCACTTGGACTATGTAGGTTAACTAGCATGCCCTGGACTATCTAGGTTACGTAGCGGGAACTTGGTATGTAGGTTAACTAGCGGGCACTTGGACTATGTAGGTTAACTAGAGGACACTTGGACTATCTAGGTTAACTAGAGGGCCCTTGGACTATGTAGGTTGACTAGCGGGCACATGGACTATATAGGTTACCTAGCGGGCACATGGACTATCTTGGTTAACGAACGGGCACGTGGACTATCTAGGTTATCTAGCGGGCACTTGGACTATGTACGTCCCCTAGCGGGCACTTGGACTATATGGGTTAACTAACGGGCACTAGTACTATCTAGGTTAACTAGCGGGCACTTGGACAATGTAGGTTAAGAAGCGGACACTTGCACGATTTAGGTTAACTAGCGGTCCCTTGCACTATGTAGGTTATTAGCGGGGCCATGGATTATGTAGGTTTACTAGCAAGCACTTGGACTATTTGGTTAACCAGGGGGAATTGGACTATGTAGTTTCCCTAGCGGGCTTTTGGACTATTTAGGTTACCAAGGGGGCTCTTGGACTATGTAGGTTTCCAAGCGAGCACTTGTACTATCTAGGTTACCTAGCGGGCACTTGGACTATGTAGGTTAACTAGCGGGCACTTGGACTATCTAGGTTTCCTAGCTGGCACTTGGACTCTGTACATACCCTAGTGCGCACTTGGACTATCTAGGTTACCTAGCGGGCACTTGGACTATGTACGTCCCCTAGTGGGCACTTGGACTATCTAGGTTACCTAGTGGGCACTTGGACTATCTAGGTTTACTAACGGGCACCAGGACTATCTAGGTTAACTAGCGGGCACTTGGACTATCTAGGTTACCTAGCAGGCACTTGGATTATGAAGGATCCCTAGCGGGCACTTGGACTATCTAGGTTTCCTAGCAGGCACTTGCACTATGTACATACCCTTGCGTGCACTGGGACTATCTAGGTTATCTAGTGGGCACTTGGACTATGTACATTCACTAGTGGGTACTTGGACTATCTAGGGTAACTAACGGGCACTAGGACTATCTAGGTTAACTAGCGGGCACTTGGACTACCAAGGTTACCTAGCAGGCACTTGGATTATGAAGGATCCCTAGCGTGCACTGGGACTATCTAGCTTATCTAGCGGGCACTTGGACTATGTACATTCCCTAGTGGGCACTTGGACTATCTAGGGTAACTAACGGGCACTAGGACTATCTAGGTTAACTAGCGGGCATTTGGACTATCTAGGTTACCTAGCTGGCACTTGGATTATGAAGGATCCCTAGCGGGCACTTGGACTATCTAGGTTACCTAGCGGGCAATTGGACTATCTAGGTTACCTAGCGGGCCCTTGGACTATGTAGGTAACCTTGCGGGCACTTGGAATGTCTAGGTTACCTAGCGGGCACTTTGACTATCTAGGTTAACGAACGGGCACTTGGACTATGTAGGTTACCTAGCGGGCACTTGGACTATGTAGGATCACTATCGGACATTTATACTACTTAGGTTAACTAGCGGGCACTTTGACTATCTAGGTTAACTAGCAGGCACTAGGACTATCTAGGTCAACTAGCGGGCCCTTCTACTATGTAGGTTAACTAGCTGGCACTTGGATTATGAAGGATCCCTAGCAGGCACTAGGACTATCTAGGTCAACTAGCGGGCCCTTCTATTATGTAGGTTAACTAGCGGGCACTTGGACTATCTTGGTTAACTAGCGGACCTTGGGCTATGTAGGTTTCCTAGCAGGCACTTGGACTATGTACATACCGTAGCGTGCACTGGGACTATCTAGGTTATCTAGCGGCCACTTGGACTATGTACATTTCCTAGTGGGCACTTGGACTATCTAGGGTAACTAACGGGCACTAGGACTATCTAGGTTAACTAGCGGGCACTTGGACTATCTAGGTTACCTAGAAGGCACTTGGACTATGTACATACCCTAGCACGCACTGGGACTATCTAGGTTACCTAGCGGGCACTTTGACTATCTAGGTTTATGAACGGGCAATTGGACTATGTAAGTTACCTAGCGGGCACTTGGACTATGTAGGATCACTATCGGACATTTATACTACTTAGGTTAACTAGCGGGTACTTTGACTATCTAGGTTAACTAGCAGGCACTAGGACTATCTAGGTCAACTAGCGGGCCCTTGTACTATGTAGGTTAACTAGCGTGCACTTGGACTATCTAGGTTACCTAGTGGGCACTTGGACTATCTAGTTTAATTAACGGGCACCAGGACTATCTAGGTTAACTAGCGGGCACTTGGACTATCTAGGTTTCCTAGCAGGCACTTGGACTATGTACATACCCTAGCGTGCACTGGGACTATCTAGGTTATCTAGCGGGCACTTGGACTATGTACATTCCCTAGTGGGCACTTGGACTATCTAGGGTAACTAACGGGCACTAGGACTATCTAGGTTAACTAGCGGGCACTTGGAGTATCTAGGTTACCTAGCAGGCACTTGGATTATGAAGGATCCCTAGCGTGCACTGGGACTATCTAGGTTATCTAGCGGCCACTTGGACTATGTACAATTCCTAGTGGGCACTTGGACTATCTAGGGTAACTAACGGGCACTAGGACTATCTAGGTTAACTAATGGGCATTTGGACTATCTAGGTTACCTAGCAGGCACTTGGATTATGAAGGATCCCTAGCGGGCACTTGGAGTATCTAGGTTACCTAGTGGGCACTTGGACTATCTAGGTTACCTAGCAGGCACTTGGATTATGAAGGATCCCTAGTGGGCACTTGGACTATCTAGTTTTCCTAGCAGACACTTGGACTATGTACATAACCTAGCGCGCACTGGGACTATCTAGGTTATCTAGCGGGCACTTGGACTATGTACGTCCCCTAGTGGGCACTTGGACTATCTAGGTTAACTAATGGGCACTAGGACTATCTAGGTTAACTAGCGGGCACTTGGACAATGTAGGTTAACAAGCGGACACATGCACGATCTAGGTTAACTAGTGGTCCCTTGCACTATGTAGGTTATTAGCGGGCCCATGGATTATGTAGGTTTACTAGCAGGCACTTGGACTATCTAGGTTAACTAGCGGGCACTTGGACTATGTAGTTTCCCTAGCGGGCATTGGACTATTTAGGTTACCAAGCGGGCACTTGGACTATGTAGGTTACCTAGCGAGCACTTGGACTATCTAGGTTACCTAGCAGGCACTTTGACTATCTAGGTAAACTAACGGGCACTTGGACTGTGTAGGTTGCCTAGCGGGCATTTGGACTATGTAGGTTCCCTAGCGGGCACTTGGATTATGTAGGTTCCCTATCGGGCACTTGGACTATGTAGGTTAACTAGCGGGCACTTGGACTGTCTAGGTTACCTAGTGGGCGTTTGGATTATCTAGGTTAACGAACGGGCACTTGGACTATGTAGGTTACCTAGCCGCCACTTGGACTATCTATGTTAGCTAACAGGCACTTGGACTATCTAGGTTCCCTAGCGGGCACTTGTCTAGGATACCTAGCTGGCACTTGGACTATGTAGGTCAACTAGCGGGCCCTTGGACTACCTAGGTTAGCTAACGGGCACTTAGATTATGTAGGTTAACTAGCGGGCACTTGGAATATGTAGGTTAATTAGTGGGCCCATGGACTGTGTAGGTTTACTAGCGGGCCCTTGGACTCTTTAGGTTCCCTAAAGGGCACTTGGACTATCTAGGTGACCGAACGGGCACTTGGACTATCTAGGTTACCTGGCGGGCATTTGGACTATGTAGGCTAACTAGGGGGCCCTTGGACGATCTAGGTTACCTAGCGGGTACTTGAACGATCTAGGTTAACTAGCGGGCACTTGGACTATGTAAGTCAACTAGCGGGCCCTTGGACTATCTAGGTTAGCTAACTGGCACTTGGACTATGTAGGTTAACTAGCGGACACTTGGACTATCTAGGTTTCCTACCTGGCACTTGGACTATGTACATACCCTAGTGCGCACTTGGACTATCTAGGTTACCTAGCGGGCACTTGGACTATGTACGTCCCCTAGTGGGCACTTGGACTACCTAGGTTAACTAACGGGCACTAGGACTATCTAGGTTACCTAGAAGGCACTTGGACTATGTAGGTCAACTAGCGGGCCCCTGGAATACCTAGGTTAGCCAACGGGCACTTACATTATGTAGGTTAACTAGCGGGCACTTGGAATATGTAGGTTAATTAGTGGGCCCATGGACTGTGTAGGTTTACTAGCGGGCCCTTGGACTCTTTAGGTTCCCTAAAGGGCACTTGGGCTATCTAGGTGACCGAACGGGCACTTGGACTATCTAGGTTACCTAGCGGGCACTTGGACTATGTAGGCTAACTAGGGGGCCCTTGGTCGATCTAGGTTACCTAGCGGGCACTTGGACTATGTACGTTCCCTAGCGGGCACTTGGACTATCTATGTTAACTAGCGGGCACTTGGACTATCTAGGTTAACTAGCGTGCACTTGGACTATGTAGGTTACCTAGCAGGCACTTGGACTATCTAGGTTAACTAGCGTGCACTTGGACTATGTAGGTTACCTAGCAGGCACTTGGACTATCTAGGTTAACTAGCGGGCACTTGGACTATCTATGTTAACTAGCGTGCACTTGGACTATGTAGGTTCCTTAGCGGGCACTTGGACTATGTATGTTAACTAGCGTGCTCTGGACTATCTAGGTTACGTAGCTGGAACTTGGTATGTAGTTTAACTAGCGGGAACTTGGACTATGTAGGTTAACTAGAGGACACTTGGACTATCTAGGTTAACTAGCGGGCCCTTGGACTATCTAGGTTACCTAGCGTGCACTTGGACTATGTAGGTTCCTTAGCGGGCACTTGGACTATGTAGGTTAACTAGCGTGCCCTGGACTATCTAGGTTACGTAGCGGGAACTTGGTATGTAGGTTAACTAGCGGGCACTTGGACTATGTAGGTTAACTAGAGGACACTTGGACTATCTAGGTTAACTAGAGGGCCCTTGGACTATGTAGGTAACCTTGCGGGCACTTGGAATGTCTAGGTTACCTAGCGGGCACTTTGACTATCTAGGTTAACGAACGGGCACTTGGACTATGTAGGTTACCTAGCGGGCACTTGGACTATGTAGGATCACTATCGGACATTTATACTACTTAGGTTAACTAGCGGGCACTTTGACTATCTAGGTTAACTAGCAGGCACTAGGACTATCTAGGTCAACTAGCGGGCCCTTCTACTATGTAGGTTAACTAGCTGGCACTTGGATTATGAAGGATCCCTAGCAGGCACTAGGACTATCTAGGTCAAATAGCGGGCCCTTCTATTATGTAGGTTAACTAGCGGGCACTTGGACTATCTTGGTTAACTAGCGGACCTTGGGCTATGTAGGTTTCCTAGCAGGCACTTGGACTATGTACATACCGTAGCGTGCACTGGGACTATCTAGGTTATCTAGCGGCCACTTGGACTATGTACATTTCCTTGTGGGCACTTGGACTATCTAGGGTAACTAACGGGCACTAGGACTATCTAGGTTAACTAGCGGGCACTTGGACTATCTAGGTTACCTAGAAGGCACTTGGACTATGTACATACCCTAGCACGCACTGGGACTATCTAGGTTACCTAGCGGGCACTTTGACTATCTAGGTTTATGAACGGGCAATTGGACTATGTAAGTTACCTAGCGGGCACTTGGACTATGTAGGATCACTATCGGACATTTATACTACTTAGGTTAACTAGCGGGTACTTTGACTATCTAGGTTAACTAGCAGGCACTAGGACTATCTAGGTCAACTAGCGGGCCCTTGTACTATGTAGGTTAACTAGCGTGCACTTGGACTATCTAGGTTACCTAGTGGGCACTTGGACTATCTAGTTTAATTAACGGGCACCAGGACTATCTAGGTTAACTAGCGGGCACTTGGACTATCTAGGTTTCCTAGCAGGCACTTGGACTATGTACATACCCTAGCGTGCACTGGGACTATCTAGGTTATCTAGCGGGCACTTGGACTATGTACATTCCCTAGTGGGCACTTGGACTATCTAGGGTAACTAACGGGCACTAGGACTATCTAGGTTAACTAGCGGGCACTTGGAGTATCTAGGTTACCTAGCAGGCACTTGGATTATGAAGGATCCCTAGCGTGCACTGGGACTATCTAGGTTATCTAGCGGCCACTTGGACTATGTACAATTCCTAGTGGGCACTTGGACTATCTAGGGTAACTAACGGGCACTAGGACTATCTAGGTTAACTAATGGGCATTTGGACTATCTAGGTTACCTAGCAGGCACTTGGATTATGAAGGATCCCTAGCGGGCACTTGGAGTATCTAGGTTACCTAGTGGGCACTTGGACTATCTAGGTTACCTAGCAGGCACTTGGATTATGAAGGATCCCTAGCGGGCACTTGGACTATCTAGTTTTCCTAGCAGACACTTGGACTATGTACATAACCTAGCGCGCACTGGGACTATCTAGGTTATCTAGCGGGCACTTGGACTATGTACGTCCCCTAGTGGGCACTTGGACTATCTAGGTTAACTAATGGGCACTAGGACTATCTAGGTTAACTAGCGGGCACTTGGACAATGTAGGTTAACAAGCGGACACATGCACGATCTAGGTTAACTAGTGGTCCCTTGCACTATGTAGGTTATTAGCGGGCCCATGGATTATGTAGGTTTACTAGCAGGCACTTGGACTATCTTGGTTAACTAGCGGGCACTTGGACTATGTAGTTTCCCTAGCGGGCATTGGACTATTTAGGTTACCAAGCGGGCACTTGGACTATGTAGGTTACCTAGCGAGCACTTGGACTATCTAGGTTACCTAGCAGGCACTTTGACTATCTAGGTAAACTAACGGGCACTTGGACTGTGTAGGTTGCCTAGCGGGCATTTGGACTATGTAGGTTCCCTAGCGGGCACTTGGATTATGTAGGTTCCCTATCGGGCACTTGGACTATGTAGGTTAACTAGCGGGCACTTGGACTGTCTAGGTTACCTAGTGGGCGTTTGGATTATCTAGGTTAACGAACGGGCACTTGGACTATGTAGGTTACCTAGCCGCCACTTGGACTATCTATGTTAGCTAACAGGCACTTGGACTATCTAGGTTCCCTAGCGGGCACTTGTCTAGGATACCTAGCTGGCACTTGGACTATGTAGGTCAACTAGCGGGCCCTTGGACTACCTAGGTTAGCTAACGGGCACTTAGATTATGTAGGTTAACTAGCGGGCACTTGGAATATGTAGGTTAATTAGTGGGCCCATGGACTGTGTAGGTTTACTAGCGGGCCCTTGGACTCTTTAGGTTCCCTAAAGGGCACTTGGACTATCTAGGTGACCGAACGGGCACTTGGACTATCTAGGTTACCTGGCGGGCATTTGGACTATGTAGGCTAACTAGGGGGCCCTTGGACGATCTAGGTTACCTAGCGGGTACTTGAACTATCTAGGTTAACTAGCGGGCACTTGGACTATGTAGGTCAACTAGCGGGCCCTTGGACTATCTAGGTTAGCTAACTGGCACTTGGACTATGTAGGTTAACTAGCGGACACTTGGACTATCTAGGTTTCCTACCTGGCACTTGGACTATGTACATACCCTAGTGCGCACTTGGACTATCTAGGTTACCTAGCGGGCACTTGGACTATGTACGTCCCGTAGTGGGCACTTGGACTACCTAGGTTAACTAACGGGCACTAGGACTATCTAGGTTACCTAGAAGGCACTTGGACTATGTAGGTCAACTAGCGGGCCCCTGGAATACCTAGGTTAGCCAACGGGCACTTACATTATGTAGGTTAACTAGCGGGCACTTGGAATATGTAGGTTAATTAGTGGGCCCATGGACTGTGTAGGTTTACTAGCGGGCCCTTGGACTCTTTAGGTTCCCTAAAGGGCACTTGGACTATCTAGGTGACCGAACGGGCACTTGGACTATCTAGGTTACCTAGCGGGCACTTGGACTATGTACGCTAACTAGGGGGCCCTTGGTCGATCTAGGTTACCTAGCGGGTACTTGGACTATCTAGGTTAAGTAGCGGAAACTTGCACTATCTAGGTTACCTAGCGGGCACTTGGACTATGTACGTTCCCTAGCGGGCACTTGGACTATCTATGTTAACTAGCGGGCACTTGGACTATCTAGGTTAACTAGCGTGCACTTGGACTATGTAGGTTACCTAGCAGGCACTTGGACTATCTAGGTTAACTAGCGGGCACTTGGACTATCTATGTTAACTAGCGTGCACTTGGACTATGTAGGTTCCTTAGCGGGCACTTGGACTATGTATGTTAACTAGCGTGCCCTGGACTATCTAGGTTATGTAGCTGGAACTTGGTATGTAGTTTAACTAGCGGGAACTTGGACTATGTAGGTTAACTAGAGGACACTTGGACTATCTAGGTTAACTAGCGGGCCCTTGGACTATCTAGGTTACCTAGCGTGCACTTGGACTATGTAGGTTCCTTAGCGGGCACTTGGACTATGTAGGTTAACTAGCGTGCCCTGGACTATCTAGGTTACGTAGCGGGAACTTGGTATGTAGGTTAACTAGCGGGCACTTGGACTATGTAGGTTAACTAGAGGACACTTGGACTATCTAGGTTAACTAGAGGGCCCTTGGACTATGTAGGTTGACTAGCGGGCACATGGACTATATAGGTTACCTAGCGGGCACATGGACTATCTTGGTTAACGAACGGGCACGTGGACTATCTAGGTTATCTAGCGGGCACTTGGACTATGTACGTCCCCTAGCGGGCACTTGGACTATATGGGTTAACTAACGGGCACTAGTACTATCTAGGTTAACTAGCGGGCACTTGGACAATGTAGGTTAAGAAGCGGACACTTGCACGATTTAGGTTAACTAGCGGTCCCTTGCACTATGTAGGTTATTAGCGGGGCCATGGATTATGTAGGTTTACTAGCAAGCACTTGGACTATTTGGTTAACCAGGGGGAATTGGACTATGTAGTTTCCCTAGCGGGCTTTTGGACTATTTAGGTTACCAAGGGGGCTCTTGGACTATGTAGGTTTCCAAGCGAGCACTTGTACTATCTAGGTTACCTAGCGGGCACTTGGACTATGTAGGTTAACTAGCGGGCACTTGGACTATCTAGGTTTCCTAGCTGGCACTTGGACTCTGTACATACCCTAGTGCGCACTTGGACTATCTAGGTTACCTAGCGGGCACTTGGACTATGTACGTCCCCTAGTGGGCACTTGGACTATCTAGGTTACCTAGTGGGCACTTGGACTATCTAGGTTTACTAACGGGCACCAGGACTATCTAGGTTAACTAGCGGGCACTTGGACTATCTAGGTTACCTAGCAGGCACTTGGATTATGAAGGATCCCTAGCGGGCACTTGGACTATCTAGGTTTCCTAGCAGGCACTTGCACTATGTACATACCCTTGCGTGCACTGGGACTATCTAGGTTATCTAGTGGGCACTTGGACTATGTACATTCACTAGTGGGTACTTGGACTATCTAGGGTAACTAACGGGCACTAGGACTATCTAGGTTAACTAGCGGGCACTTGGACTACCAAGGTTACCTAGCAGGCACTTGGATTATGAAGGATCCCTAGCGTGCACTGGGACTATCTAGCTTATCTAGCGGGCACTTGGACTATGTACATTCCCTAGTGGGCACTTGGACTATCTAGGGTAACTAACGGGCACTAGGACTATCTAGGTTAACTAGCGGGCATTTGGACTATCTAGGTTACCTAGCTGGCACTTGGATTATGAAGGATCCCTAGCGGGCACTTGGACTATGTAGGTAACCTTGCGGGCACTTGGAATGTCTAGGTTACCTAGCGGGCACTTTGACTATCTAGGTTAACGAACGGGCACTTGGACTATGTAGGTTACCTAGCGGGCACTTGGACTATGTAGGATCACTATCGGACATTTATACTACTTAGGTTAACTAGCGGGCACTTTGACTATCTAGGTTAACTAGCAGGCACTAGGACTATCTAGGTCAACTAGCGGGCCCTTCTACTATGTAGGTTAACTAGCTGGCACTTGGATTATGAAGGATCCCTAGCAGGCACTAGGACTATCTAGGTCAACTAGCGGGCCCTTCTATTATGTAGGTTAACTAGCGGGCACTTGGACTATCTTGGTTAACTAGCGGACCTTGGGCTATGTAGGTTTCCTAGCAGGCACTTGGACTATGTACATACCGTAGCGTGCACTGGGACTATCTAGGTTATCTAGCGGCCACTTGGACTATGTACATTTCCTAGTGGGCACTTGGACTATCTAGGGTAACTAACGGGCACTAGGACTATCTAGGTTAACTAGCGGGCACTTGGACTATCTAGGTTACCTAGAAGGCACTTGGACTATGTACATACCCTAGCACGCACTGGGACTATCTAGGTTACCTAGCGGGCACTTTGACTATCTAGGTTTATGAACGGGCAATTGGACTATGTAAGTTACCTAGCGGGCACTTGGACTATGTAGGATCACTATCGGACATTTATACTACTTAGGTTAACTAGCGGGTACTTTGACTATCTAGGTTAACTAGCAGGCACTAGGACTATCTAGGTCAACTAGCGGGCCCTTGTACTATGTAGGTTAACTAGCGTGCACTTGGACTATCTAGGTTACCTAGTGGGCACTTGGACTATCTAGTTTAATTAACGGGCACCAGGACTATCTAGGTTAACTAGCGGGCACTTGGACTATCTAGGTTTCCTAGCAGGCACTTGGACTATGTACATACCCTAGCGTGCACTGGGACTATCTAGGTTATCTAGCGGGCACTTGGACTATGTACATTCCCTAGTGGGCACTTGGACTATCTAGGGTAACTAACGGGCACTAGGACTATCTAGGTTAACTAGCGGGCACTTGGAGTATCTAGGTTACCTAGCAGGCACTTGGATTATGAAGGATCCCTAGCGTGCACTGGGACTATCTAGGTTATCTAGCGGCCACTTGGACTATGTACAATTCCTAGTGGGCACTTGGACTATCTAGGGTAACTAACGGGCACTAGGACTATCTAGGTTAACTAATGGGCATTTGGACTATCTAGGTTACCTAGCAGGCACTTGGATTATGAAGGATCCCTAGCGGGCACTTGGAGTATCTAGGTTACCTAGTGGGCACTTGGACTATCTAGGTTACCTAGCAGGCACTTGGATTATGAAGGATCCCTAGCGGGCACTTGGACTATCTAGTTTTCCTAGCAGACACTTGGACTATGTACATAACCTAGCGCGCACTGGGACTATCTAGGTTATCTAGCGGGCACTTGGACTATGTACGTCCCCTAGTGGGCACTTGGACTATCTAGGTTAACTAATGGGCACTAGGACTATCTAGGTTAACTAGCGGGCACTTGGACAATGTAGGTTAACAAGCGGACACATGCACGATCTAGGTTAACTAGTGGTCCCTTGCACTATGTAGGTTATTAGCGGGCCCATGGATTATGTAGGTTTACTAGCAGGCACTTGGACTATCTAGGTTAACTAGCGGGCACTTGGACTATGTAGTTTCCCTAGCGGGCATTGGACTATTTAGGTTACCAAGCGGGCACTTGGACTATGTAGGTTACCTAGCGAGCACTTGGACTATCTAGGTTACCTAGCAGGCACTTTGACTATCTAGGTAAACTAACGGGCACTTGGACTGTGTAGGTTGCCTAGCGGGCATTTGGACTATGTAGGTTCCCTAGCGGGCACTTGGATTATGTAGGTTCCCTATCGGGCACTTGGACTATGTAGGTTAACTAGCGGGCACTTGGACTGTCTAGGTTACCTAGTGGGCGTTTGGATTATCTAGGTTAACGAACGGGCACTTGGACTATGTAGGTTACCTAGCCGCCACTTGGACTATCTATGTTAGCTAACAGGCACTTGGACTATCTAGGTTCCCTAGCGGGCACTTGTCTAGGATACCTAGCTGGCACTTGGACTATGTAGGTCAACTAGCGGGCCCTTGGACTACCTAGGTTAGCTAACGGGCACTTAGATTATGTAGGTTAACTAGCGGGCACTTGGAATATGTAGGTTAATTAGTGGGCCCATGGACTGTGTAGGTTTACTAGCGGGCCCTTGGACTCTTTAGGTTCCCTAAAGGGCACTTGGACTATCTAGGTGACCGAACGGGCACTTGGACGATCTAGGTTACCTGGCGGGCATTTGGACTATGTAGGCTAACTAGGGGGCCCTTGGACGATCTAGGTTACCTAGCGGGTACTTGAACGATCTAGGTTAACTAGCGGGCACTTGGACTATGTAGGTCAACTAGCGGGCCCTTGGACTATCTAGGTTAGCTAACTGGCACTTGGACTATGTAGGTTAACTAGCGGACACTTGGACTATCAAGGTTTCCTACCTGGCACTTGGACTATGTACATACCCTAGTGCGCACTTGGACTATCTAGGTTACCTAGCGGGCACTTGGACTATGTACGTCCCCTAGTGGGCACTTGGACTACCTAGGTTAACTAACGGGCACTAGGACTATCTAGGTTACCTAGAAGGCACTTGGACTATGTAGGTCAACTAGCGGGCCCCTGGAATACCTAGGTTAGCCAACGGGCACTTACATTATGTAGGTTAACTAGCGGGCACTTGGAATATGTAGGTTAATTAGTGGGCCCATGGACTGTGTAGGTTTACTAGCGGGCCCTTGGACTCTTTAGGTTCCCTAAAGGGCACTTGGACTATCTAGGTGACCGAACGGGCACTTGGACTATCTAGGTTACCTAGCGGGCACTTGGACTATGTAGGCTAACTAGGGGGCCCTTGGTCGATCTAGGTTACCTAGCGGGTACTTGGACTATCTAGGTTAAGTAGCGGAAACTTGCACTATCTAGGTTACCTAGCGGGCACTTGGACTATGTACGTTCCCTAGCGGGCACTTGGACTATCTATGTTAACTAGCGGGCACTTGGACTATCTAGGTTAACTAGCGTGCACTTGGACTATGTAGGTTACCTAGCAGGCACTTGGACTATCTAGGTTAACTAGCGGGCACTTGGACTATCTATGTTAACTAGCGTGCACTTGGACTATGTAGGTTCCTTAGCGGGCACTTGGACTATGTATGTTAACTAGCGTGCCCTGGACTATCTAGGTTATGTAGCTGGAACTTGGTATGTAGTTTAACTAGCGGGAACTTGGACTATGTAGGTTAACTAGAGGACACTTGGACTATCTAGGTTAACTAGCGGGCCCTTGGACTATCTAGGTTACCTAGCGTGCACTTGGACTATGTAGGTTCCTTAGCGGGCACTTGGACTATGTAGGTTAACTAGCGTGCCCTGGACTATCTAGGTTACGTAGCGGGAACTTGGTATGTAGGTTAACTAGCGGGCACTTGGACTATGTAGGTTAACTAGAGGACACTTGGACTATCTAGGTTAACTAGAGGGCCCTTGGACTATGTAGGTTGACTAGCGGGCACATGGACTATATAGGTTACCTAGCGGGCACATGGACTATCTTGGTTAACGAACGGGCACGTGGACTATCTAGGTTATCTAGCGGGCACTTGGACTATGTACGTCCCCTAGCGGGCACTTGGACTATATGGGTTAACTAACGGGCACTAGTACTATCTAGGTTAACTAGCGGGCACTTGGACAATGTAGGTTAAGAAGCGGACACTTGCACGATTTAGGTTAACTAGCGGTCCCTTGCACTATGTAGGTTATTAGCGGGGCCATGGATTATGTAGGTTTACTAGCAAGCACTTGGACTATTTGGTTAACCAGGGGGAATTGGACTATGTAGTTTCCCTAGCGGGCTTTTGGACTATTTAGGTTACCAAGGGGGCTCTTGGACTATGTAGGTTTCCAAGCGAGCACTTGTACTATCTAGGTTACCTAGCGGGCACTTGGACTATGTAGGTTAACTAGCGGGCACTTGGACTATCTAGGTTTCCTAGCTGGCACTTGGACTCTGTACATACCCTAGTGCGCACTTGGACTATCTAGGTTACCTAGCGGGCACTTGGACTATGTACGTCCCCTAGTGGGCACTTGGACTATCTAGGTTACCTAGTGGGCACTTGGACTATCTAGGTTTACTAACGGGCACCAGGACTATCTAGGTTAACTAGCGGGCACTTGGACTATCTAGGTTACCTAGCAGGCACTTGGATTATGAAGGATCCCTAGCGGGCACTTGGACTATCTAGGTTTCCTAGCAGGCACTTGCACTATGTACATACCCTTGCGTGCACTGGGACTATCTAGGTTATCTAGTGGGCACTTGGACTATGTACATTCACTAGTGGGTACTTGGACTATCTAGGGTAACTAACGGGCACTAGGACTATCTAGGTTAACTAGCGGGCACTTGGACTACCAAGGTTACCTAGCAGGCACTTGGATTATGAAGGATCCCTAGCGTGCACTGGGACTATCTAGCTTATCTAGCGGGCACTTGGACTATGTACATTCCCTAGTGGGCACTTGGACTATCTAGGGTAACTAACGGGCACTAGGACTATCTAGGTTAACTAGCGGGCATTTGGACTATCTAGGTTACCTAGCTGGCACTTGGATTATGAAGGATCCCTAGCGGGCACTTGGACTATCTAGGTTACCTAGCGGGCAATTGGACTATCTAGGTTACCTAGCGGGCCCTTGGACTATGTAGGTAACCTTGCGGGCACTTGGAATGTCTAGGTTACCTAGCGGGCACTTTGACTATCTAGGTTAACGAACGGGCACTTGGACTATGTAGGTTACCTAGCGGGCACTTGGACTATGTAGGATCACTATCGGACATTTATACTACTTAGGTTAACTAGCGGGCACTTTGACTATCTAGGTTAACTAGCAGGCACTAGGACTATCTAGGTCAACTAGCGGGCCCTTCTACTATGTAGGTTAACTAGCTGGCACTTGGATTATGAAGGATCCCTAGCAGGCACTAGGACTATCTAGGTCAACTAGCGGGCCCTTCTATTATGTAGGTTAACTAGCGGGCACTTGGACTATCTTGGTTAACTAGCGGACCTTGGGCTATGTAGGTTTCCTAGCAGGCACTTGGACTATGTACATACCGTAGCGTGCACTGGGACTATCTAGGTTATCTAGCGGCCACTTGGACTATGTACATTTCCTAGTGGGCACTTGGACTATCTAGGGTAACTAACGGGCACTAGGACTATCTAGGTTAACTAGCGGGCACTTGGACTATCTAGGTTACCTAGAAGGCACTTGGACTATGTACATACCCTAGCACGCACTGGGACTATCTAGGTTACCTAGCGGGCACTTTGACTATCTAGGTTTATGAACGGGCAATTGGACTATGTAAGTTACCTAGCGGGCACTTGGACTATGTAGGATCACTATCGGACATTTATACTACTTAGGTTAACTAGCGGGTACTTTGACTATCTAGGTTAACTAGCAGGCACTAGGACTATCTAGGTCAACTAGCGGGCCCTTGTACTATGTAGGTTAACTAGCGTGCACTTGGACTATCTAGGTTACCTAGTGGGCACTTGGACTATCTAGTTTAATTAACGGGCACCAGGACTATCTAGGTTAACTAGCGGGCACTTGGACTATCTAGGTTTCCTAGCAGGCACTTGGACTATGTACATACCCTAGCGTGCACTGGGACTATCTAGGTTATCTAGCGGGCACTTGGACTATGTACATTCCCTAGTGGGCACTTGGACTATCTAGGGTAACTAACGGGCACTAGGACTATCTAGGTTAACTAGCGGGCACTTGGAGTATCTAGGTTACCTAGCAGGCACTTGGATTATGAAGGATCCCTAGCGTGCACTGGGACTATCTAGGTTATCTAGCGGCCACTTGGACTATGTACAATTCCTAGTGGGCACTTGGACTATCTAGGGTAACTAACGGGCACTAGGACTATCTAGGTTAACTAATGGGCATTTGGACTATCTAGGTTACCTAGCAGGCACTTGGATTATGAAGGATCCCTAGCGGGCACTTGGAGTATCTAGGTTACCTAGTGGGCACTTGGACTATCTAGGTTACCTAGCAGGCACTTGGATTATGAAGGATCCCTAGTGGGCACTTGGACTATCTAGTTTTCCTAGCAGACACTTGGACTATGTACATAACCTAGCGCGCACTGGGACTATCTAGGTTATCTAGCGGGCACTTGGACTATGTACGTCCCCTAGTGGGCACTTGGACTATCTAGGTTAACTAATGGGCACTAGGACTATCTAGGTTAACTAGCGGGCACTTGGACAATGTAGGTTAACAAGCGGACACATGCACGATCTAGGTTAACTAGTGGTCCCTTGCACTATGTAGGTTATTAGCGGGCCCATGGATTATGTAGGTTTACTAGCAGGCACTTGGACTATCTAGGTTAACTAGCGGGCACTTGGACTATGTAGTTTCCCTAGCGGGCATTGGACTATTTAGGTTACCAAGCGGGCACTTGGACTATGTAGGTTACCTAGCGAGCACTTGGACTATCTAGGTTACCTAGCAGGCACTTTGACTATCTAGGTAAACTAACGGGCACTTGGACTGTGTAGGTTGCCTAGCGGGCATTTGGACTATGTAGGTTCCCTAGCGGGCACTTGGATTATGTAGGTTCCCTATCGGGCACTTGGACTATGTAGGTTAACTAGCGGGCACTTGGACTGTCTAGGTTACCTAGTGGGCGTTTGGATTATCTAGGTTAACGAACGGGCACTTGGACTATGTAGGTTACCTAGCCGCCACTTGGACTATCTATGTTAGCTAACAGGCACTTGGACTATCTAGGTTCCCTAGCGGGCACTTGTCTAGGATACCTAGCTGGCACTTGGACTATGTAGGTCAACTAGCGGGCCCTTGGACTACCTAGGTTAGCTAACGGGCACTTAGATTATGTAGGTTAACTAGCGGGCACTTGGAATATGTAGGTTAATTAGTGGGCCCATGGACTGTGTAGGTTTACTAGCGGGCCCTTGGACTCTTTAGGTTCCCTAAAGGGCACTTGGACTATCTAGGTGACCGAACGGGCACTTGGACTATCTAGGTTACCTGGCGGGCATTTGGACTATGTAGGCTAACTAGGGGGCCCTTGGACGATCTAGGTTACCTAGCGGGTACTTGAACGATCTAGGTTAACTAGCGGGCACTTGGACTATGTAAGTCAACTAGCGGGCCCTTGGACTATCTAGGTTAGCTAACTGGCACTTGGACTATGTAGGTTAACTAGCGGACACTTGGACTATCTAGGTTTCCTACCTGGCACTTGGACTATGTACATACCCTAGTGCGCACTTGGACTATCTAGGTTACCTAGCGGGCACTTGGACTATGTACGTCCCCTAGTGGGCACTTGGACTACCTAGGTTAACTAACGGGCACTAGGACTATCTAGGTTACCTAGAAGGCACTTGGACTATGTAGGTCAACTAGCGGGCCCCTGGAATACCTAGGTTAGCCAACGGGCACTTACATTATGTAGGTTAACTAGCGGGCACTTGGAATATGTAGGTTAATTAGTGGGCCCATGGACTGTGTAGGTTTACTAGCGGGCCCTTGGACTCTTTAGGTTCCCTAAAGGGCACTTGGGCTATCTAGGTGACCGAACGGGCACTTGGACTATCTAGGTTACCTAGCGGGCACTTGGACTATGTAGGCTAACTAGGGGGCCCTTGGTCGATCTAGGTTACCTAGCGGGCACTTGGACTATGTACGTTCCCTAGCGGGCACTTGGACTATCTATGTTAACTAGCGGGCACTTGGACTATCTAGGTTAACTAGCGTGCACTTGGACTATGTAGGTTACCTAGCAGGCACTTGGACTATCTAGGTTAACTAGCGTGCACTTGGACTATGTAGGTTACCTAGCAGGCACTTGGACTATCTAGGTTAACTAGCGGGCACTTGGACTATCTATGTTAACTAGCGTGCACTTGGACTATGTAGGTTCCTTAGCGGGCACTTGGACTATGTATGTTAACTAGCGTGCCCTGGACTATCTAGGTTACGTAGCTGGAACTTGGTATGTAGTTTAACTAGCGGGAACTTGGACTATGTAGGTTAACTAGAGGACACTTGGACTATCTAGGTTAACTAGCGGGCCCTTGGACTATCTAGGTTACCTAGCGTGCACTTGGACTATGTAGGTTCCTTAGCGGGCACTTGGACTATGTAGGTTAACTAGCGTGCCCTGGACTATCTAGGTTACGTAGCGGGAACTTGGTATGTAGGTTAACTAGCGGGCACTTGGACTATGTAGGTTAACTAGAGGACACTTGGACTATCTAGGTTAACTAGAGGGCCCTTGGACTATGTAGGTTGACTAGCGGGCACATGGACTATATAGGTTACCTAGCGGGCACATGGACTATCTTGGTTAACGAACGGGCACGTGGACTATCTAGGTTATCTAGCGGGCACTTGGACTATGTACGTCCCCTAGCGGGCACTTGGACTATATGGGTTAACTAACGGGCACTAGTACTATCTAGGTTAACTAGCGGGCACTTGGACAATGTAGGTTAAGAAGCGGACACTTGCACGATTTAGGTTAACTAGCGGTCCCTTGCACTATGTAGGTTATTAGCGGGGCCATGGATTATGTAGGTTTACTAGCAAGCACTTGGACTATTTGGTTAACCAGGGGGAATTGGACTATGTAGTTTCCCTAGCGGGCTTTTGGACTATTTAGGTTACCAAGGGGGCTCTTGGACTATGTAGGTTTCCAAGCGAGCACTTGTACTATCTAGGTTACCTAGCGGGCACTTGGACTATGTAGGTTAACTAGCGGGCACTTGGACTATCTAGGTTTCCTAGCTGGCACTTGGACTCTGTACATACCCTAGTGCGCACTTGGACTATCTAGGTTACCTAGCGGGCACTTGGACTATGTACGTCCCCTAGTGGGCACTAGGACTATCTAGGTTACCTAGCAGGCACTTGGATTATGGAGGATCCCTAGCGGGCAGTTGGACTATCTAGGTTACCTAGCAGGCACTTGGACTATGTAGGGTAACTAGCGGACACTTGCACGTTCTAGGTTAACTAGCGGGCCCTTGCACTATGTAGGTTAACTAACGGACCCATGGATTATGTAGGTTTACTAGCAGGCACTTGGACTATCTAGGTTAACTAGCGGGCACTTGGACTATGTAGTTTCCCTAGCGGGCACTTAGACTATTTAGGTTACCAAGCGGGCACTTGGACTATGTAGGTTACCTAGCGAGCACTTGGACTATCTAGGTTACCTAGCAGGCACTTTGACTATCTAGGTTAACTAACGGGCACTTGGACTGTGTAGGTTGCCTAGTGGGCATTTGGACTATGTAGGTTGTCTAGCGGGCACTTGAATTATGTAGGTTCCCTATCGGGCACTTGGACTATGTAGGTTAACTAGCGGGCACGTGGACTGTCTAGGTTACCTAGCGGGCACTTGGATTATCTAGGTTAACGAACGGGCACTTGGACTATGTAGGTTACCTAGTCGCCACGTGGACTATCTAGGTTAGCTAACAGGCACTAGGACTATCTAGGTTCCCTAGCGGGCACTTGTACTATCTAGGTTACCTAGCTGGCACTTGGACTATGTAGGTCAACTAGCGGGCCCTTGGACAATCTAGGTTAGCTAACGGGCACTTAGATTATGTAGGTTAACTAGCGGACACTTGCATTATGTAGGTTAATAGCGGGCCCATGGACTATGTAGGTTTATTAGCGGGCCCTTGGACTATCTAGGTTCCCTAAAGGGCACTTGGACTATCTAGGTTACCTAGTGGGTATTTGGAATATGTACGTTCCCTAGCGGGCACTTGGACTATCTATGTTAACTAGCGGGCACTTGGAATATGTAGGTTAACTAGCGGACACTTATACTATGTATGTTACCTAGCAGGCTCTTGGACTATCTAGGTTAACTAGTGGACCCTTGGACTATGTAGGTTAACTAGCAGGCACTTGGACAATCTAGGTTAACTAGCGGGCACATGGACGATCTAGGATATCTAGTGGGCACTTGGACTATCAAAGTTAACAAGTGAGCCCTTGGACTATGTAGGTTAACTAGCGGGCCCTTGGACTATCTAGGTTACCTAGCGGGCACTTGGATTATGTAGGTTACCTAGCAGGCACTTGGACTATGTAGGTTACCTAGTGGGCACTTGGACTATCTTGGTTAACGAACGGGCACTTGGTATATGCAGGTAACCTAGCGGGCACTTGGACTGTCTAGGTTACCTAGCAAGCACTTGGACTTCTAGGTTAACGAACGGGCTCTTGGACTATGTAGGTTGCCTAGTGGGCACTTGGACTATCTAGGTTAGGTAACGGGCACTTGGACTATCTAGGTTACCTAATGGGCACTTTGACTATCTAGGTTACATAGCGGGCACTTGGTCTATGTAGGTTAAGAAGCGAGCACTTGGATTCTAAGTTACCTAGCGGCACTTGGACTATCTAGGTTACCCAGCTGGCACTTGAACTATCTACGTTGCCTAGCGGGTTCTTGGAGTATGTAGGTTACCTAAAGGGCTGTTGGACTATCTAGGTTACCTAGCGGGAACTTGGACTATGTAGGTTAACTAACGGGCACTTGGACTATGTAGGTTCCCTAGCGGGCACTTGGACTATGTAGGATCCCTATTGGACATTTTGACTACTTTGGTTACCTAGCGGGCACTTGGACTATCTAGGTTAACTAGCGGGCACTTGGACTATCTACGTCAACTCGCGGGCCCTTGTACTATGTAGGTTAACTAGCGAGCACTTGGACTATCTAGGTTAACTAGCGGACCTTGGACTATGTGGGTTAACTAGCGGGCCCTTGGAATATGTAGGTTAACTAGAGGGCACTTGGACTATCCAGGTTACCAAGCAGGCACTTGGACTATGTAGGTTACCCAATGGGCACTTGGACTATCTAGCTTAACGAACGGACACATGGACTATGTAGGTTAGCTATCAGGCACTTGGACTATCTACGTTACCTAGCAGGCACTTGGACTATGTAGGGTACCTAGCAGACACGTGGACGATTTAGGTTAACTAGCGGGCCCTTGGACTATCTAGGTTAACTAGCGGGCCCTTGGAGTATCTAGGTTTACTAGCGGGCACTTGGACTATCTAGGTTATCTAGCGGGCACTTGAACTATGTAGTTTCCCTAGCGGGCATTTGGATTATTTAGGTTACCTAGCAGGCACTTGGAATATCTAGGTTAACGAACGGGCACTTGGACTATGTAGGTTACCTAGCGGGCACTTGGACTATGTAGGAACCCTATAGGACATTTGGACTACTTTGGTTACCTAGCGGGCACATGGACTATCTAGGTTAACTAGCGGGCACTTGGACTATTTAGGTCAACTAGCGGGCCCTTGTACTATGTAGGTTAACTAGCGAGCACTTGGACTATCTAGGTTAACTAGCGGACCTTGGACTATGTGGGTTAATTAGCGGGACCTTGGACTATGTTGGTTAACTAGCGGGCACTTGGACGATCTAGGTTAACTAGAGGGCACTTGGACTATCTATGTTACCTAGCGGGCACTTGCACTATGTAGGATCCCAGGCGGGCATTTGGACTATATAGATAACCTAGCGGGCACTTAGACTTTGTAGGTTACCTAGCGGGCACTTGGACTATGTAGGTTAACGAACGGGCACTTGGACTATGTAGGTAACCTAGTGGTCACTTGAAATGTCTAGGTTACCTAGCGGGCACTTGGACTATGTAGGTTAACTAGCGGGCACTTGGACGATGTACGTTAACTAGCAGGTACTTGGACTATGTAGGTTAACTAGCGGGCCCTTGGACTCTGTAGATTAACTAGCGGCACTTGGACTATCTACGTTAACTAGCGGGCCCTTGGTCTATGTAGATTCCCTAGCGGGCACTTGGACCATGTATGTTCCAGAGCGGGCACTTGGACTCTGTAGGTTCCCTAGCAGTCACTTGGACTATGTAGGTTCCAGAGCGGGCAATTAGACTATCTAGGTTCCCTAGCGGGCACTTGTACAATGTAGGTAAATTAGCGGACACTTGGACAATCTAGGTTAACAAGCGGGTACTTGGATTATGTAGGTTAACTAGCGGGCCCTTGAACTATGTAGATTAACTAGCGGCACTTGGACTATCTACATTAACTAGCGGGCCCTTCGACTATGTAGATTCCCTAGCAGGCACTTGGACTATGTAGGTTCCCTAGTGGGCACTTGGACTCTGTATGTTCCCTACGGACACTTGAACTATGTAAGTTAACTACAGGGCCCTTGGACTATGTAGATTAACTAGCGGCACTTGGACTACCTACATTAACTAGCGGGCCCTTCGACTATGTAGATTCCCTAGCAGGCACTTGGACTATGTAGGTTCCCTAGTGGGCACTTGGACTCTGTATGTTCCCTACGGACACTTGAACTATGTAAGTTAACTACAGGGCACTTGGACTATGTAGGTTAACTAGCGGGCCCTTGGACTATCTAGGTTACCTAGCGGGCACTTGGACTATGTAGGTTAACTACCGGGCACTTGCACTATCTAGGTTACCGAATGGGCATTTGGACTATGTAGGTAATATAGCGGGCACTTGGAGAGTCTAGGTTACCTAGGGGCACTTGGACATCTAGGTTAACGAACTGGCACTTGTACTATGTATGTTGAATAGCGGGCAATTGGACTATCTAGGTTAGGTAACGGGCACTTGGACTATCTAGGTTTCTTAGCGGGCACTTGGACGATCTAGGTTAACCAGAGGACACTTGGACTCTCTAGGTTAACTAGCATAAACTTGGAATATCTAGATTTCTTAGCGGGTACTTGGACTATGTAGGGTAACTAGCGGACCCTTGGACTATGTAGATTAATAGCGGCACTTGGACTATCTAGGTTAAGTAGTGGGCGCTTGGACTATGTAGGTTCCCTAGCGGGCATTTGGACTATATAAGTTACCTATCGGGCACATGGACGATATAGGTTACCTAGCGGGCACTTGGACTATCTAGGTTACCAAGCGGGCCCTTGGACTATGTAGGTTTCCTAGCGGGCACTTGGACTATCTAGGTTAACGAACGGGCACTTAGACTATGTAGGTAACCTAGCGGGCACTTGGACAGTCTAGGTTACCTAGCTGGCACTTGGACTATGTAGGTCAACTAGCGGGCCCTTGCACTATCTAGGATAGCTAACGGGCACTTAGATTATGTAGGTTACCTAGCGGGCACGTGGACTATGTAGGCTAACTAGGGGGCCCTTGGACGATCTAGGTTACCTAGCGGGTACTTGAACTATCTAGGTTAACTAGCGGACACTTGCACTATCTAGGTTGCCTAGTGGGCACTTGGAATATGTAAGTTCCCTAGCGGGCACATGGACTGACTATTTTAACTAGCGGGCACTTGGAATATGTAGGTTAACTAGCGGACACTTGCACTATGTAGGTTACCTAGCAGGCACTTTGACTATCTAGGTTAACTAGCGTGCACTTGGACTATGTAGGTTCCTTACCGGGCACTTGGACTATCTAGGTTAACTAGCGGGCACTTGGACTATGTAGGTTAACTAGCGTGCCGTTGGACTATCTAGTTTACATAGCGGGCACTTGGTATATAGTTTAACTAGCGGGCACTTGGACTATGTAGGTTAACTAGAGGACACTTGGACTATCTAGGTTAAGCAGTGGGCCCTTGGACTATGTAGGTTAACTAGCAGGCACTTGGACAATCTAGGTTAACTAGCGGTCACTTGGATGATCTAGGTTAACTAGCGGGCACTTGGACTATGTAGGTTACCTAGCGGGCACTTGAACTATATAGGTTACCTAGCGGGCACTTGGACTATGTAGGTTACCTACTGGGCACTTGGACTATCTAGGTTAACGAACGGGCACTTGGAATATACAGGTAACCTAAGGGGCACTTTGACTGTCTAGGTTACCTAGGGGGTACTTGAACTTCTAGGTTAACGAACGGGCTCTTGAACTATGTAGGTTGCCTAGCTGGCACTTGGACTATCTAGGTTAGGTAACGGGCACTTGGACTATCTAGGTTACCTAGTGGGAACTTGGAAAATGTAAGTTACCTAGCGGGCACTTGGACTATCTAGGTTACCTAACGGGCACTTTGACTATCTAGGTTACATAGCGGGCACTTGGACTATGTAGGATAACTAGCGAGCACTTGGACTCTAAGTTACCTAGCGTGCACTTGGACTATCTAGGTTACCTAGCGGGCACTTGGACTATCTAAGTTACCTAGCGGGCCCTTGGACTATGTAGTTTTCCTAGCGGGCACTTGGACTATCTAGGTTAACGAACGGGCACTTGGACTATGTAGGTTTCCTAGCGGGCACTTGGACTATGTAGGATCCCTATCGGACATTTGGACTACTTAAGTTAACTAGCGGGCACTTGGACTATCTAGGTTAACTAGCGGGCACTTGGACTATCTAGGTCAACTAGCGGGCCCTTTTACTATGTAGGTTAACTAGCGAGCACTTGGACTATCTAGGTTAACTAGAGGGTATTTGGACTATGTAGGTTACCTAGCGGGCACTTGGACTATGTAGGTTCCCTATTGGGCATTTGGAGAATGTAGGTTAACTAGGGGCACTAGGACTATGTAGCTTCCCTATCGGGCACTTGGAGAATGTAGGTTAAATAGGGGCACTAGGACTATGTAGGTTACCTAGAGGGCCCTTGGACTATCTAGGTTACCTAGCGGGCATTTGGACTATATAGATTACCTAGCGGGCAATTAGACTTTGTAGGTTATCTAGCAGGCACTTTGACTATCTAGGTTACCTAGCTGGCACTTGAACTATCTACCTTACCTAGCGGTTATTTGGAGTATGTAGGTTACCTACCGGGCTGTTGGACTATCTAGGTTACCTAGCGGGCACTTGGACTATGTAGGTTAACTAGCGGGCATTTGGACGATCTAGGTTAACTAGCGGGTACTTGGACTATGTAAGTTAAATAGCGGGCCCTTGGACTATGTAGATTAACTAGCGGCACTTGGACTATATACGTTAACTAGCAGGCCTTTGGACTATGTAGATTCCCTAACAGGCACTTGGACTATGTTGGTTCCCTAGCAGGCACTTGGACTATGTAGGTTCCACAGCGGGCACTTGGACTATCTAGGTTCCCTTACGAGCACTTGGACTATGTAGGTTAACTAGCAGACACTTGGACGATCTAGGTCAACTACCGGGTACTTGGACTATGTAGGTTAACTGGCGGGCCCTTGGACTATGTAGATTAACTAGCGGCACTTGGACTATCTACGTTAACTAGCGGGCCCTTGGACTATGTAGGTTCCCTAGCGGGCATTTGGACTATGTATGTTCCCTAGCGTGCACTTGGACTATGTATGTACCCTACGGACACTTGAACTATGTAATTTAACTACCGGGCACTTGGACTATGTGGGTTAACTAGCGGGCCCTTGGAATACGTAGGTTAACTAGCAGGCCCTTGGACTATGTACATACCCCAGCACGCACTTGGACTATCTAGGTTACCTAGTGGGCACTTGGACTATCTAGGTTAACTAACGGGCACCAGGACTATCTAGGTTAACTAGCGGGCACTTGGACTATCTAGGTTACCTAGCAGGCACTTGGATTATGAAGGATCCCTAGCGGGCACTTGGACTATCTAGGTTTCCTAGCAGGCACTTGCACTATGTACATACCCGAGCGTGCACTGGGACTATCTAGGTTATCTAGCGGGCACTTGGATTATGTACATTCCCTAGTGGGCACTTGGACTATCTAGGGTAACTAACGGGTACTAGGACTATCTAGGTTAACTACCGGGCACTTGGACTATCTAGGTTACCTAGCAGGCACTTGGATTATGAAGGATCCCTAGCGGGAACTTGGACGATCTAGGTTAACTAGCGGGCACTTGGAATACGTAGGTTAACTAGCAGACACTTGGACTATGTAGGTTAACTAGCGGTCACTTGGACTATCTAGGTTAACTAACGGGCACCAGGACTATCTAGGTTAACTAGCGGGCACTTGGACTATCTAGGTTACCTAGCAGGCACTTGGATTATGAAGGATCCCTAGCGGGCACTTGGACTATCTAGGTTTCCTAGCAGGCACTTGCACTATGTACATACCCGAGCGTGCACTGGGACTATCTAGGTTATCTAGCGGGCACTTGGATTATGTACATTCCCTAGTGGGCACTTGGACTATCTAGGGTAACTAACGGGCACTAGGACTATCTAGGTTAACTACCGGGCACTTGGACTATCTAGGTTACCTAGCAGGCACTTGGATTATGAAGGATCCCTAGCGGGAACTTGGACGATCTAGGTTAACTAGCGGGTACTTGGAATACGTAGGTTAACTAGCAGACACTTGGACTATGTAGGTTAACTAGCGGTCACTTGGACTATCTAGGTTACCTAGCGGGCAATTGGACTATCTAGGTTAACTAGCGGGCCCTTGGACTATGTAGGTAACCTTGCGGGCACTTGGAATGTCTAGGTTACCTAGCGGGCACTTTGACTATCTAGGTTAACGAACGGGCACTTGGACTATGTAGGTTACCTAGCGGGCACTTGGACTATGTAGGATCACTATCGGACATTTATACTACTTAGGTTAACTAGCGGGCACTTTGACTATATAGGTAAACTAGCAGGTACTAGGACTATCTAGGTCAACTAGCGGGCCCTT
Source organism: Tenrec ecaudatus (assembly GCF_050624435.1). Classification (NCBI taxonomy): domain Eukaryota; kingdom Metazoa; phylum Chordata; class Mammalia; order Afrosoricida; family Tenrecidae; genus Tenrec; species Tenrec ecaudatus. Next base: position 1,367,194 of record NW_027457624.1, on the reverse strand, counting down.
TTACTATGTAGGTTAACTAGCGGGCACTTGGATTATCTAGGTTAATTAGCGAACATTGGGCTATGTAGGTTAACTAGTGGGCACTTGGACTATCAATGTTTCATAGCAGGCACTTGGACTATGTACATACCCTAGGGTGCACTTGGACTATCTAGGTTACCTTGTGGGCACTTGGACTATCTAGGTTAACTAACAGGCACTTGGACTATGTACATACCCTAGCGTGCACTTGGACTATCTAGGTTACCTAGCAGGCACTTGGATTATGAAGGATCCCTAGCGGGCACTTGGACTATCTAGGTTTCCTAGCAGACACTTGGACTATGTACATACCCTAGCGCGCACTGGGATTTTCTAGGTTATCTAGCGGGCACTAGGAATATGTACGTCCCCTAGTGGGCACTTGGACTATCTAGGTTAACTAACGGGCACTAGGACTATCTAGGTTAACTAGCGGGATCTTGGACAATGTAGGTTAACAAGCGGACACTTGCACGATCTAGGTTAAATAGCGGTCCCTTGCTCTATGTAGGTTATTAGCGGGCCCATGGATTATGTAGGTTTACTAGCAGGCACTTGGACTATCTAGGTTAACTAACGGGCACTTGGACTATGTAGTTTCCCTAGCGGGCATTTGGACTATTTAGGTTACCAAGGGGGCTCTTGGACTATGTAGGTTTCCTAGCGAGCACTTGTACTATCTAGGTTACCTAGCGGGCACTTGGACTATGTAGGTTAACTAGCGGGCACTTGGACTATCTAGGTTATCTAGCGGGCACTTGGACTATGTACATTCCCTAGTGGGCACTTGGACTATCTAGGGTAACTAACGGGCACTAGGACTATCTAGGTTACCTAGCAGGCACTTGGATTATGAAGGATCCCTAGCGGGCACATGGACTATCTAGGTTAACTAGCGGGCACTTGGAATATGTAGGTTAACTAGCGGACACTTGGACTATGTAGGTTAACTAGCGGTCACTTGGACTATCTAGGTTACCTAGCGGGCAATTGGAATATCTAGGTTACCTAGCGGGCCCTTGGACTATGTAGGTTACCTAGCGGGCACTTGGACTATGTAGGATCACTATCGGACATTTATACTACTTAGGTTAACTAGCGTGCACTTGGATTATCTAGGTTCCCTTGTGGGCACTTGGACTATCTAGGTTAACTAACGGGCACTAGGACTATCTAGGTTAACTAGCGGGCACGTGGACTATCTAGGTTAACTTGCGGGCACTTGGACTATCTAGGTTACCTAGCAGGCACTTGGATTATGAAGGATCCCTAGCGGGCACTTGGACTATCTATGTTTCCTAGCAGACACTTGGACTATGTACATACACTAGCACGAACTGGGACTATCTAGGTTACCTAGCAGGCACTTGGATTATGAAGGATCCCTAGCATGCACTGGGACTATCTAGGTTATCTAGCGGGCACTTGGACTATGTACATTCCCTAGTGGGCACTTGGACTATCTAGGGTAACCAACGGGCACTAGGACTATCTAGGTTAACTAGTGGGCACTTGGACTATCTAGGTTACCTAGCTGGCACTTGGATTATGAAGGATCCCTAGCGGGAACTTGGACTATCTAGGTTAACTAGCGGGCACTTGGAATATGTAGGTTAACTAGCGGACACTTGGACTATGTAGGTTAACTAGCGGTCACTTGGACTATCTAGGTTACCTAGCGGGCAATTGGACTATCTAGGTTACCTAGCGGGCCCTTGGACTATGTAGGTAACCTTGCGGGCACTTGGAATGTCTGGGTTACCTAGCGGGCACTTTGACTATCTAGGTTAACGAACGGGCACTTGGACTATGTAGGTTACCTAACGGGCACTTGGACTATATAGGATCACTATCGGACATTTATACTACTTAGGTTAACTAGCGGGCACTTTGACTATCTAGGTTAACTAGCAGGCACTAGGACTATCTAGGTCAACTAGCGGGCCCTTCTACTATGTAGGTTAACAACTAGCGGGCACTTGGACTATCTAGGTTACCTAACGGGCAATTGTACTATCTAGTTTACCTAGCGGGCCCATGGAATATGTAGGTAAACTTGCAGGCACTTGGAATGTCTAGGTTACCTAGCGGGCACTTTGACTATCTAGGTTAACGAACGGGCACTTGGACTATGTAGGTTACCTAGCGGGCACTTGGACTATGTAGGTTACCTAGTGGGCACTTGGACTATCTAGGTTATCTAGCGGGTATTTGGACTATGTACGTCCCCTAGTAGGAAATTGGACTATCTAGGTTAACTAACGGGCACTAGGACTATCTAGGTTAACTAGCGGGCACTTGCACGATCTAGGTTAACTAGCGGTCCATTGCACTATGTAGGTTATTAGCGGGCCCATGGATTATGTAGGTTTACTAGCAGGCACTTGGACTATCTAGGTTAACCAGCGGGCACTTGGACTATGTAGTTTCCCTAGCGGGCATTTGGACTATTTAGGTTACCAAGGGGGCTCTTGGACTATGTAGGTTTCCTAGCGAGCACTTGTACTATCTAGGTTACCTAGCGGGCACTTGGACTATGTAGGTTAACTAGCGGGCACTTGGACTATCTAGGTTTCCTAGCTGGCACTTGGACTATGTACATACCCTAGTGCGCACTTGGACTATCTAGGTTACCTAGCGGGCACTTGGACTATGTACGTCCCCTAGTGGGCACTTGGACTATCTAGGTTAACTAACGGGCACTAGTGCTATCTAGGTTACCTAGCAGGCACTTGGATTATGGAGGATCTCTAGCGGGCAGTTGGACTATCTAGGTTACCTAGCAGGCACTTGGACTATGTAGGTTAACTAGCGGACACTTCCACGTTCTAGGTTAACTAGCGGGCCCTTGCACTATGTAGGTTTACTAACGGGCCCATGGATTATGTAGGTTTACTAGCAGGCACTTGGACTATCTAGGTTAACTAGCGGGCACTTGGACTATATAATTTCCCTAGCAGGCATTTGGACTAGTTAGGTTACCAAGCGGGCACTTGGACTATGTAGGTTACCTAGCGAGCACTTGGACTATCTAGGTTACCTAGCAGGCACTTTGACTATCTAGGTTAACTAATGCGCACTTGGACTGTGTAGGTTGCCTCGTGGCCATTTGGACTATGTAGGTTCCCTAGCGGGCAATTGGATTATGTAGGTTCCCTATTGGGCACTTGGACTATGTAGGTTAACTAGCGGGCACTTGGACTGTCTAGGTTCCTAGCGGACGTTTGGATTATCTAGGTTTACGAACGGGCACTTGGAGTATGTAGGTTACCTAGCCGCCACTTGGACTATCTATGTTAGCTAACAGGCACTTGGACTATCTAGGTTCCCTAGCGGGCACTTGTCTAGGATACCTAGCTGGCACTTGGACTATGTAGGTCAACTAGCGGGCCCTTGGACTACCTAGGTTAGCTAACGGGCACTTAGATTATGTAGGTTAACTAGCGGGCACTTGGAATATGTAGGTTAATTAGTGGGCCCATGGACTGTGTAGGTTTACTAGCGGGCTCTTGGACTCTTTAGGTTCCCTAAAGGGAACTTGGACTATCTAGGTGACCGAACGGGCACTTGGACTATCTAGGTTACCTAGCGGGAACTTGGACTATGTAGGCTAACTAGGGGGCCCTTGGACGATCTAGGTTACCTAGCGGGTACTTGAACTATCTAGGTTAACTAGCGGGCACTTGGACTATGTAGGTCAACTAGCGGGCCCTTGGACTATCTAGGTTAGCTAACTGGCACTTGGACTATGTAGGTTAACTAGCGTGCCCTGGACTATCTAGGTTTCCTAGCTGGCACTTGGACTATGTACATACTCTAGTGCGCACTTGGACTATCTAGGTTACCTAGCGGGCACTTGGACTATGTACGTCCCCTAGTGGGCACTTGGACTATCTAGGTTAACTAACGGGCACTAGGACTATCTAGGTTACCTAGCAGGCACTTGGATTATGGAGGATCCCTAGTGGGCAGTTGGACTATCTAGGTTACCTAGCAGGCACATGGACTATGTAGGTTAACTAGCGGACACTTGCCTGATCTAGGTTAACTAGAGGGCCCTTGCACTATGTAGGTTAACTAACGGGCCCATGGATTATGTAGGTTTACTAGCAGGCACCTGGACTATCTAGGTTAACTAGCAGGCACTTGGACTATGTAGTTTCCCTAGAGGGCATTTGGACTATCTAGGTTCCCTAACGAGCACTTGGACTATGTAGGTTAACTAGCAGACACTTGGACGATCTAGGTCAACTAGCGGGTACTTGGACTATGTAGGTTAACTAGCGGGCCCTTGGACTATGTAGATTGACTAGCGGCACTTGGACTATCTACGTTAACTAGCGGGCCCTTGGACTATGTAGGTTCCCTAGCGGACATTTGGACTATGTATGTTCCCTAGCGTGCACTTGGACTATGTATGTACCCTACGGACACTTGAACTATGTAAGTTAACTACCGGGCACTTGGACTATGTAGGTTAACTAGCGGGACCTTGGACTACGTAGGTTAACTAGCGGACACTTGGACTATGTAGGTTAACTAGCGGGCACTTGGACTATGTAGGTTAAGTAGCGGACACTTGCACTATGTAGGTTACCTAGCGGGCACTTGGACTGTGAAGGTTAACTTGCAGGCCCTTGGACTATGTACATACCCCAGCGCGCACTTGGACTATCTAGGTTACATAGTGGGCACTTGGACTATCTAGGTTAACTAACGGGCACCAGGACTATCTAGGTTAACTAGCGGGCACTTGGACTATCTAGGTTACCTAGCAGGCACTTGGATTATGAAGGATCCCTAGCGGGCACTTGGACTATCTAGGTTTCCTAGCAGGCACTTGCACTATGTACATACCATAGCTTGTACTGGGACTATCTAGGTTATCTAGCGGGCACTTGGACTATGTACATTCCCTAGTGGGAACTTGGACTATCTAGGGTAACTAACGGGCACTAGGACTATCTAGGTTAACTAGCGGGCACTTGGACTATCAAGGTTACCTAGCAGTCACTTGGATTATGAAGGATCCCTAGCGTGCACTGGGACTATCTAGGTTATCTAGCGGGCACTTGGACTATGTACATTCCCTAGTGGGCACTTGAACTATCTAGCGTAACCAACGGGCACCAGGACTATCTAGGTTAACTAGCGGGCACTTGGACTATCTAGGTTACCTAGCAGGCACTTGGATTATGAAGGATCCCTAGCGGGCACTTGGACTATCTAGGTTTCCTAGCAGGCACTTGGACTATGTACATACCCTAGCGTGCACTGGGACTATCTAGGTTATCTAGCGGGCACTTGGACTTTGTACATTCCCTAGTGGGCACTTGGACTATCTAGGGTAACTAACGGGCACTAGGACTATCTAGGTTAACTAGCGGGCACTAGGACTATCTAGGTTACCTAGCAGGCACTTGGATTATGTTGGATCCCTAGCATGCACTGGGACTATCTAGGTTATCTAGCGGGCACTTGGACTAAGTACATTCCTTAGTGGGCACTTGGACTATCTAGGGTAACTAACGGGCACTAGGACTATCTAGGTTAACTAATGTGCACATGGACTATCTAGGTTACCTAGCAGGCACTTGGATTATGAAGGATCCCTAGCGGGAACTTGGACTATCTAGGTTAACTTGCGGGCACTTGGAATATGTAGGTTAACTAGCGGACACTTGGACTATGTAGGTTAACTAGCGGTCACTTGGACTATCTAGGTTACCTAGCGGGCAATTGGACTATCTGGATTACCTAGCGGGCCCTTGGACTATGTAGGTAACCTTGCAGGCACTTGGAATGTCTAGGTTACCTAGCGGGCACTTTGACTATCTAGGTTAACGAACGGGCACTTGGACTATGTAGGTTACCTAGCGGGCACTTGGACTATGTAGGTTACCTAGTGGGCACTTGGACTATCTAGGTTAACGAACGGGCACTTGGACTATCTAGGTTATCTAGCGGGCACTTGGACTATGTACGTCCCCTAGTAGGCAATTGGACTATCTAGGTTAACTAACGGGCACTAGGACTATCTAGGTTAACTAGCGGGCACTTGCACGATCTAGGTTAACTAGCGGTCCCTTGCACTATGTAGGTTATTAGCGGGCCCATGGATTATTTAGGTTTACTAGCAGGCACTTGGACTATCTAGGTTAACCTGCGGGCACTTGGACTATGTAATTTCCCTAGCGGGCATTTGGACTATTTAGGTTACCAAGGGGGCTCTTGGACTATGTAGGTTTCCTAGCGAGCACTTGTACTATCTAGGTTACCTAGCGTGCACTTGGACTATGTAGGTTAACTAGCGGGCACTTGGACTATCTAGGTTTCCTAGCTGGCAGTTGGACTATGTACATACCCTAGTGCGCACTTGGACTATCTAGGTTAACTAACGGGCACTAGTACTATCTAGGTTACCTAGCAGGCACTTGGATTATGGAGGATCCCTAGCGGGCAGTTGGACTATCTAGGTTACCTAGCAGGCACTTGGACTATGTAGGTTAACTAGCGGACACTTGCACGTTCTAGGTTAACTAGCGGGCCCTTGCACTATGTAGGTTAACTAACGGGCCCATGGATTATGTAGGTTTACTAGCAGGCACTTGGACTATCTAGGTTAACTAGCGGGCACTTGGACTATGTAGTTTCCCTAGTAGGCATTTGGACTAGTTAGGTTACCAAGCGGGCACTTGGACTATGTAGGTTACCTAGCGAGCACTTGGACTATCTAGGTTACCTAGCAGGCACTTTGACTATCTAGGTTAGCTAACGGGCACTTGGACTGTGTAGGTTGCCTAGTGGCCATTTAGACTATGTAGGTTCCCTAGCGGGCAATTGGATTATGTAGGTTCCCTATTGGGCACTTGGACTATGTAGGTTAACTAGCGGGCACTTGGACTGTCTAGGTTCCTAGCGGACGTTTGGATTATCTAGGTTTACGAACGGGCACTTGGACTATGTAGGTTACCTAGCCGCCACTTGGACTATCTATGTTAGCTAACAGGCACTTGGACTATCTAGGTTCCCTAGCGGGCACTTGTCTAGGATACCTAGCTGGCACTTGGACTATGTAGGTCAACTAGCGGGCCCTTGGACTACCTAGGTTAGCTAACGGGCACTTAGATTATGTAGGTTAACTAGCGGGCACTTGGAATATGTAGGTTAATTAGTGGGCCCATGGACTGTGTAGGTTTACTAGCGGGCCCTTGGACTCTTTAGGTTCCCTAAAGGGCACTTGGACTATCTAGGTGACCGAACGGGCACTTGGACTATCTAGGTTACCTAGCGGGCACTTGGACTATGTAGGCTAACTAGGGGGCCCTTGGACGATCTAGGTTACCTAGCGGGTACTTGAACTATCTAGGTTACCTAGCGGGCACTTGGACTATGTAGGCTAACTAGGGGGCCCATGGACGATCTAGGTTACCTAGCGGGTACTTGAACTATCTAGGTTAACTAGCGGACACTTGCACTATCTAGGTTACCTAGCGGGCACTTGGACTATGTACGTTCCCTAGCGGGCACTTGGACTATCTATGTTAACTAGCGGGCACTGGGACTATCTAGGTTAACTAGCGTGCACTTGGACTATGTAGGTTACCTAGCAGGCACTTGGAGTATCTAGGTTAACTAGAGGGCACTGGGACTATCTAGGTTAACTAGCGTGCACTTGGACTATGTAGGTTCCTTAGCGGGCACTTGGACTATGTATGTTAACTAGCGTGCCCTGGACTATCTAGGTTACGTAGCTGGAACTTGGCATGTGGGTTAACTAGCGGGCACTTGGACTATGTAGGTTAACTAGAGGACACTTGGACTATCTAGGTTAACTAGCGGGCCCTTGGACTATCTAGGTTACCTAGCGTGCACTTGGACTATGTAGGTTCCTTAGCGGGCACTTGGACTATGTAGTTTAACTAGCGTGCCCTGGACTATCTAGGTTACGTAGCGGGAACTTGGTATGTAGGTTAACTACTGGGCATTTGGACTATGTAGGTTAACTAGAGGACACTTGGACTATCTAGGTTAACTAGCGGGCCCTTGGACTATGTAGGTTAACTAGCGGGCACATGTACTATATAGGTTACCTAGCGGGCACTTGGACTATGTAGCTTACCTAGTGGGCACTTGGACTATCTAGGTTAACGAACGGACACTTGGACTATCTAGGTTATCTAGCGGGCACTTGGACTATGTACGTCCCCTAGTGGGCACATGGACTATCTAGGTTAACTAACGGGCACTTGGACAATGTAGGTTAACAAGCGGACACTTGCACGATCTAGGTTAACTAGCGGTCCCTTGCACTATGTAGGTTATTAGCGGGCCCATGGATTCTGTAGGTTTACTAGCAGGCACTTGGACTATCTAGGTTAACCAGCGGGCACTTGGACTATGTAGTTTCCCTAGCGGGCATTTGGACTATTTAGGTTACCAAGGGGGCTCTTGGACTATGTAGGTTTCCTAGCGAGCACTTGTACTATCTAGGTTACCTAGCGGGCACTTGGATTATCTAGGTTTCCTAGCTGGCACTTGGACTATGTACATACCCTAGTGCGCACTTGGACTATCTAGGTTACGTAGCGGGCACTTGGACTATGTAGGTCCCCTAGTGGGCACTTGGACTATCTAGGTTAACTAACGGGCACTAGTACTATCTAGGTTACCTAGCAGGCACTTGGATTATGGAGGATCACTAGCGGGCAGTTGGACTATCTAGGTTACCTAGCAGGCACTTGGACTATGTAGGTTAACTAGCGGACACTTGCACGTTCTAGGTTAACTAGTGGGCCCTTGCACTATGTAGGTTAACTAACGGGCCCATGGATTATGTAGGTTTACTAGCAGGCACTTGGAATATCTAGGTTAACTAGCGGGCACTTGGACTATGTAGTTTCCCTAGCAGGCATTTGGACTAGTTAGGTTACAGAGCGGGCACTTGGACTATGTAGGCTACCTAGCGAGCACTTGGACTATCTAGGTTACCTAGCAGGCACTTTGACTATCTAGGTTAACTAACGGGCACTTGGACTGTGTAGGTTGCCTAGCGGGCATTTGGACTATGTAGGTTCCCTATCGGGCACTTTGATTATGTAGGTTCCCTATCGGGCACTTGGACTATGTAGGTTAACTAGCGGGCACTTGGACTGTCTAGGTTACCTAGCGGGCGTTTGGATTATCTAGGTTAACGAACGGGCACTTGGACTATGTAGGTTACCTAGCCGCCACTTGGACTATCTATGTTAGCTAACAGGCACTTGGACTATCTAGGTTCCCTAGCGGGCACTTGTCTAGGATACCTAGCTGGCACTTGGACTATGTAGGTCAACTAGCGGGCCCTTGGACTACCTAGGTTAGCTAACGGGCACTTAGATTATGTAGGTTAACTAGCGGGCACTTGGAATATGTAGGTTAATTAGTGGGCCCATGGACTGTGTAGGTGTACTAGCGGGCCCTTGGACACTTTAGGTTCCCTAACGGGCACTTGGACTATCTGGGTGACCGAACGGGCACTTGGACTATCTAGCTTACCTAGCGGGCACTTGGACTATGTAGGCTAACTAGGGGGCCCTTGGACGATCTAGGTTACCTAGCGGGTACTTGAACTATCTAGGTTAACTAGCGGGCACTTGGACATTGTAGATCAACTAGCGGGCCCTTGGACTATCTTGGTTAGCTAACTGTCACTTGGACTATGTAGGTTAACTACGGACACTTGGACTATCTAGGTTAACTAGCATGCACGTGGACTATATAGGTTACCTAGCAGGCACTTGGACTATCTAGGTTAACTAGCGGGCACTTGGACTATCTAGGTTAACTAGCGTGCACTTGGACTATGTAGGATCCCAATCGGACTTTTGGACTACTTAGGTTAAGTAGCGGGCACTTGGACTATCTAGGACAACTAGCGGGCCCTTGTACTATGTAGGTTAACTAGCGAGCACTTGGACTATCTAGGTTAACTAGCAGACCTTGGACTACGTAGGTCAACTAGCGAACCCTTGGACTATGTAGGTTCCTTAGCGGGCACTTGGACTATGTATGTTAACTAGCGTGCCCTGGACTATCTAGGTTACGTAGCGGGAACTTGGTATGTAGGTTAACTAGCGGGCACTTGGACTATGTAGGTTAACTAGAGGATACTTGGCTATCTAGGTTAACGAACGGGCACTTGGACTATCTAGGTTACCTAGCGGGCACTTGGACTATGTAGGATCCCTATCGAACATTTGGACTACTTAGGTTACCTAGCGGGCACTTGGACTATCTAGGTTAACTAACGGGCACTTGGACTATGTAGGTTACCTAGTGTGCACTTGGACTATGTAGGATCCCTATCGGACATTTGGTCTACTTAGGTTAAGTAGCGGGCACTTGGACTATCTAGGTCAACTAGCTGGCCCTTGTACTATGTAGGTTAACTAGCGAGCACTTGGACTATCTAGGTTATCTAGCAGACCTTGTACTACGTAGGTCAACTAGCGAACCCTTCGACTATGTAGGTTAACTAGCGGGCACTTGGACGATCTAGGTTAACTAGAGGACACTTGGACTATCTAGGTTAACTAGCATGCACTTGGACTATCTAGGTTAACTAGAGGGCACTGGGATGATCAATGTTAACTAGCGGGCACTTGGACTATCTAGGTTAGCTAACGGGCACTTGGACTAAGTACGTCCCCCAGTGGGCACATGGACTATCTAGATTAACTAACGGGCACTAGGACTATCTAGGTTAACTAGCGGGCCCTTAGACTATGTAGGTTACCTAGCAGGCACTTGGACTATATAGGTTACCTAGCGGGCACTTGGACTATGTACGTCCCCTATTGGGCACTTGGACTATCTATGTTAACTAACGGGCACTAGGACTATCTAGGTTACCTAGCAGGCACTTGGATTATGGAGGATCCCTAGCGGGCAGTTGGACTATCTAGGTTACTTAGCAGGCACTTGGACTATGTAGGTTAACTAGCGGACACTTGCCCGATCTAGGTTAACTAGAGGGCCCTTGCACTATGTAGGTGAACTAACGGGCCCATGGATTATGTAGGTTTACTAGCAGGCACCTGGACTCTCTAGGTTAACTAGCGGGCACTTGGACTATGTAGTTTCCCTAGCGGGCATTTGGACTATCTAGGTTCCCTAACGAGCACTTGGACTATGTAGGTTAACTAGCAGACACTTGGACGATCTAGGTCAACTAGCGGGTACTTGGACTATGTAGGTTAACTAGCGGGCCCTTGGACTATGTAGATTGACTAGCGGCACTTGGACTATCTACTTTAACTAGCGGGCCCTAGGACTATGTAGGTTCCCTAGCGGACATTTGGACTATGTATGTTCCCTAGCGTGCACTTGGACTATGTATGTACCCTACGGACACTTGAACTATGTAAGTTAACTACCGGGCACTTGGACTATGTAGGTTAACTAGCGGGCCCTTGGACTACGTAGGTTAACTAGCGGACACTTGGACTATGTAGGTTAACTAGCGGGCACTTGGACTATGTAGGTTAAGTAGCGGACACTTGCATTATGTAGGTTACCTAGCGGGCACTTGGACTGTGAAGGTTAACTTGCAGGCCCTTGGACTATGTACATACCCCAGCGCGCACTTGGACTATCTAGGTTACATAGTGGGCACTTGGACTATCTAGGTTAACTAACGGGCACCAGGACTATCTAGGTTAACTAGCCGGCACTTGGACTATCTAGGTTACCTAGCAGGCACTTGGATTATGAAGGATCCCTAGTGGGCACTTGGACTATCTAGGTTTCCTAGCAGGCACTTGCACTATGTACATGCCCTAGCGTGTACTGGGACTATCTAGGTTATCTAGCGGACACTTGGACTATGTACATTCCCTAGTGGGCACTTGGACTATCTAGGGTAACCAACGGGCACCAGGACTATCTAGGTTAACTAGCGGGCACTTGGACTATCTAGGTTACCTAGCAGGCACTTGGATTATGAAGGATCACTAGCGGGCACTTGGACTATCTAGGTTTCCTAGCAGGCACTTGGACTATGTACATACCCTAGCGTGCACTGGGACTACCTAGGTTATCTAGCGGGCTCTTAGACTATGTACATTCCCTAGTGGGCACTTGGACTCTCTAGGGTAACTAACGGGCACTAGGACTATCTAGGTTAACTACCGGGCACTTGGACTATCTAGGTTACCTAGCAGGCACTTGGATTATGAAGGATCCCTAGCATGCACTGGGACTATCTAGGTTATCTAGCGGGCATGTGGATTATGAAGGATCCCTAGCATGCACTGGGACTATCTAGGGTAACTAACGGGCACTAGGACAATCTAGGTTAACTAATGGGCACATGGACTATCTAGGTTACCTAGCAGGCACTTGGATTATGAAGGATCCCTAGCGGGAAGTTGGACTATCTAGGTTAACTAGCGGGCACTTGGAATATGTAGGTTAACTAGCGGACACTTGGACTATGTAGGTTAACTAGCGGTCACTTGGATTATCTAGGTTACCTAGCTGGCAATTGGACTATCTGGGTTACCTAGCGGGCCCTTGGACTATGTAGGTAACCTTGCAGGCACTTGGAATGTCAAGGTTACCTAGCGGGCACTTTGACTATCTAGGTTAACGAACGGGCACTTGGACTATCTAGGTTATCTAGCGGGCACTTGGACTATGTACGTCCGCTAGTAGGCAATTGGACTGTCTAGGTTAACTAACGGGCACTAGGACTATCTAGGTTAACTAGTGGGCACTTGCACGATCTAGGTTAACTAGCGGTCCCTTGCACTATGTAGGTTATTAGCGGGCCCATGGATTATGTAGGTTTACTAGCAGGCACTTGGACTATCTAGGTTAACCAGCGGGCACTTGGACTATGTAGTTTCCCTAGCGGGCATTTGGACTATTTATGTTACCAAGGGGGCTCTTGGACTATGTAGGTTTCCTAGCGAGCACTTGTACTATCTAGGTTACCTAGCGGGCACTTGGACTATGTAGGTTAACTAGCGGGCACTTGGACGATCTAGGTTTCCTAGCTGGCACTTGGACTATGTACATACCCTAGTGCGCACTTGGACTATCTAGGTTAACTAACGGGCACTAGTACTATCTAGGTTACCTAGCAGGCACTTGGATTATGGAGGATCCCTAGCGGGCAGTTGGACTATCTAGGTTACCTAGCAGGCACTTGGACTATGTAGGTTAACTAGCGGACACTTGCACGTTCTAGGTTAACTAGCGGGTCCTTGCACTATGTAGGTTAACTAACGGGCCCATGGATTATGTAGGTTTACTAGCAGGCACTTGGAATATCTAGGTTAACTAGCGGGCACTTGGACTATGTATTATCCCTAGCAGGCATTTGGACTAGTTAGGTTACCAAGCGGGCACTTGGACTATGTAGGTTACCTAGCGAACCCTTGGACTATCTAGGTTACCTAGCGGGCACTTAGACTATCTAGGTTACCTAGCTGGAACTTGAACTATCTACGTTGCCTAGCGGGTTCTTGGAGTATGTAGGTTACCTAGAGGGCTGTTGGACTACCTAGGTTACCTCGCGGGCACGTGGACTATCTAGGTTAACTAACGGGCACTTGGACTATGTAAGTTCCCTAGCGGGCCCTTGGACTATGTAAGTTCCCTAGCGGGCAATTGGACCATGTGGGTTAACTAGAGGGCATTTGGACTATGAAGGTTACCTAGCGGGCACTTGGAATATGTAGGTTCCTTATCGGGCACTTGGAGAATGTAGGTTAACTAGGGGGCACTAGGACTATGTAGGTTACCTAAGAGGGCCCTTGGACTATCTAGGTTACCTAGCGGGCATTTGGATTATGTAGGCTCCCTAGCGGGCATTTGGACTATATATATTCCTTAGTGGGCACTTAGACTTTGTAGGTTACCTAGCGGGCACTTGGACTACTTTGGTTACCTAGCGGGCACTTGGACTATCAAGGTTAACTAGCGGGCACTTGGACTATGTAGGTTAAATAGCGAGCACTTGGACTCTAGGTTACCTAGCGGGCACTTGGACTATCTAGGTTACCTAGCGGGCCTTTGGACTATGTAGGTTACCTAGCGGGCACTTGGACTATGTAGGATCCCTAGTGGACATTTGGACTACTTTGGTTACCTAGTGGGCACTTGGACTATCTAGGTTAACTAGCGGGCATTTGGACTATCTAGGTCAACTAGCGGGCCCTTGTACTATGTAGGTTAACTAGTGAGCACTTGGACTATCTAGGTTAACTTGCGGAACTTGGACTATGTGAGTTAACTAGCGGGCCCTTGGACTATGTAGGTTAACTAGCAGGCACTTGGACGATCTAGGTTAACTAGAGGGCACTTGGACTATCTAGGTTACCTAGCGGCCACTTGGTCTATGTAGGTTCCCAGGCGGGCATTTGGACTATATAGATAACCTAGCGGGCACTTAGACTTTGTAGGATACCTAGCAGGCACTTGGACTATCTAGGTTACCTAGCTGGCACTTGAACTATCTACATTGCCTAGCGGGTTCTTGGAGTATGTAGGTTACCTAAAGGGCTGTTGGACTATCTAGGTTACCTAGCGGGCACTTGGACTATCTATGTTAACTAGCGGGCACTTGGAATATGTAGGTTAACTAGCGGACACTTATACTATGTAGGTAACCTAGCGGGCACTTGGACTGTCTAGGTTACCTAGCTGGCACTTGGACTATCTAGGTTAACGAACGGGCACTTGGACTATGTAGGTTAACTAGCGGACACTTCGACTATCTAGGTTAGCTAACGGGCAATTGGACTCTCTAAGTTACCTAGCGGGCATTTAGACTATGTAGGTTTCCTTGCGGGCATTTGGACTATGTAGGTTCCCTAACGGGCACTTGGACTATGTAGGTTCCCAAACGGTCACGTGGACTATGTAGGCTCCCTAGAAGGCACTTGGACTATGTAGGTTAACTAGCAGGCACTTGGACTATCCAGGTTACCAAGCGGGTACTTGGACTATGTAGGTTACCCAATGGGCACTTGGACTATCTAGGTTAACGAACGGACACTTGGACTATGTAGGTTAGCTATCAGGCACTTGGACTATCTAGGTTACCTAGCAGGCACTTGGACTATGTAGGTTACCTAGCGGACACTTGGACGATTTATGTTAACTAGCGGGCACTTGGACTATCTAGGTTAACTAGCGGGCCCTTGGACTATCTAGGTTTACTATCGGGCACTTGGACTATCTAGGTTATCTAGCGGGCACTTGAACTATGTAGTTTCCCTAGCGGGCATTTGGATTATTTAGGTTACCTAGTGGGCACTTGGACTATGTAGGTTACCTAGCGGGCACTTAAACTACGTAGGTTAACTAGAAGGCACTTGGACTATCAAGGTTACCTAGCGGGTCCTTGGACTATGTTGGTTACCAGCGGGCACTTGGACTATCTAGGTTAACGAACGTGCACTTGGACTATGTAGGTAACCTAGCGGGCACTTGGACTGTCTAGGTTAACTTGCGGGCACTTGGACTATGTAGGTTAACGAACGGGCACTTGTACTATGTAGGTTAACTAGCAGACACTTCGACTATCAAGGTTAGCTAACGGGCAATTGGACTAACTAGGTTACCTAGCGGGCACTTGGACTATGTACGTTCCCTAGCAGGCACTTGGGCTATCTACGTTACCTAGCGGGCACTTGGACTATCCAGGTTAACTAGCGGGCGCTTGGACTATGTAGGTTCCCTAGTGGGCACTTGGACTATCTAGATTCCCTAAAGGGCACTTGGACTATCTAGGTTACCGAACGGGCACTTGGACTATCTAGGTTACCTAGCGGGAACTTGGACTATGTAGGTTAACTAGCAGACAATTGGACGATCTAGGTTAACTAGCGGACACTTGCACTATGTAGGTAACCTAGTGGGCACTTGGACTATGTAGGTAACTAGCAGGCCCTTGGACTATCTAGGTTACCTAGCAGGCACTTGGACTATGTAGGTTAACTAGCGGGCACTTGCACTCTCTAGGTTACCTAGCGGGCACCTGGACTATGTACCTTCCCTAGCGGGCACTTGGACTATGTAGGTTACCTAGCGGGCACTTGGACTATGTAGGTTAACTAGAGGACACTTGGACGATCTAGGTTAACTAGCGGGCACTTGGACGATCTAGGTTAACTAACGGGCACTTGGACTATCAAAGTTAACAAGCGAGCCCTTGGACTATCTAGGTTAACTAGCGGGCCCTTCGACTATCTAAGTTACCGAGATAGCACTTGGACTATACAGGTTCCCTAGCGGGCACTTGGACTATCTAGGTTAACGAATGTGCACTTGGACTATGCAGGTAACCTAGCGGGCACTTGGACTGTCTAGGTTACATAGCGGGCACTTGGACTTCTAGGTTAAGGAACGGGCACTTGGAGTATGTATGCTGCCAACGGGCACTTGGACAATCTAGGTTAGGTAACGGGCACTTGGACTATCTAGGTTACCTAGCGGGAACTTGGACAATGTAGGTTACCTAGCAGGCACTTGGACTATCTAGGTTAACTAGCGGGCACTTGAACTATCTAGGTTACCTAGCGGGCACTTGGACTATCTAGGTTAACTAGCGGGCCCTTGGACTATGTAGATTATCTAGCGGGCACTTTGACTATCTAGGTTAACGAACGGGCACTTGGACTATGTAGGTAACCTAACGGGCACTTGGACTGTGTAGGATACCTAGCGGGCACTTTGAATATCTAGGTTAACTAGCAGACCTTGGACTATGTAGGTTAACTAGCGGGCCCTTGGACTATGTAGGTTAACTAGCGGGCTCTTGGAATATCTAGGTTTCCTAGCTGGCACTTGGACTATGTACATACCCTAGTGCGCACTTGGACTATCTAGGTTACGTAGCGGGCACTTGGACTATGTACGTCCCCTAGTGGGCACTTGGACTATCTAGGTTAACTAACGGGCACTAGTACTATCTAGGTTACCTAGCAGGCACTTGGATTATGGAGGATCCCTAGCGGGCAGTTGGACTATCTAGGTTACCTAGCAGGCACTTGGACTGTGTAGGTTAACTCGCAGACACTTGAACGTTGTAGGTTAACTAGCGGGCCCTTGCACTATGTAGGTTAACTAACGGGCCCATGGATTATGTAGGTTTACTAGCAGGCACTTGGACTATCTAGGTTAACTAGCGGGCACTTGGACTATGTAGTTTCCCTAGCAGGCATTTGGACTATTTAGGTTACCAAGCGGGCACTTGTACTATGTAGGTTACCTAGCGAGCACTTGGACTATCTAGGTTACCTAGCAGGCACTTTGACTATCTAGGTTAACTAACGGGCACTTGGACTGTGTAGGTTGCCTAGTGGGCATTTGGACTATGTAGGTTCTCTAGCGGGCACTTGGATTATGTAGGTTCCCTATCGGGCACTTGGACTATGTAGGTTAACTAGCGGGTACTTGGACTGTCTAGGTTCCTAGCGGACGTTTGGATTATCTAGGTTAACGAACGGGCACTTTAACTATGTAGGTTACCTAGCTGCCACTTGGATTATCTATGTTAGCTAACAGGCACTTGGACTATCTAGGTTCCCTAGCGGGCACTTGTCTAGGATACCTAGCTGGCACTTGGACTATGTAGGTCAACTAGCGGGCCCTTGGACTACCTAGGTTAGCTAACGGGCACTTAGATTATGTAGGTTAACTAGCGGGCACTTGGAATATGTAGGTTAATTAGTGGGCCTATGGACTGTGTAGGTTTACTAGCGGGCCCTTGGACTCTTTAGGTTCCCTAAAGGGCACTTGGACTATCTAGGTGACCGAACGGGCACTTGGACTGTGTAGGATACCTAGCGGGCACTTTGAATATCTAGGTTAACTAGCAGACCTTGGACTATGTAGGTTAACTAGCGGGCCCATGGACTATGTAGGTTAACTAGCGGGCTCTTGGAATATCTAGGTTTCCTAGCAGGCACTTGGACTATGTACATACTCTAGCGCGCACTTGGACTATCTAGGTTACCTAGCGGGCACTTGGAATATGTACGTTCCCTAGCGGGCATTTGGACTATCTATGTTAACTAGCGGGCACTTGGAATATGTAGGTTAACAAGCGGACACTTGCACTATGTAGGTTACTATCAGGCACTTGGACTATCTAGGTTAACTAGCGGGCACTTGGACTATCTAGGTTAACTAGCGTACACTTGGACTATGTAGGTACCCTAGCGGGCACTTGGACTCTGTATGTTCCCTACAGACACTTGAACTAGGTAAGTTAACTACCGGGCACGTGGACTATGTAGGTTAAATAGCGGGCCCTTGGACTATGTAGATTAACTAGCGGCACTTGGACTATCTACGTTAACTAGCGGGCCCTTGGACTATGTAGATTCCCTAGCGGGTATTTGGACTATATAGATAACCTAGCGGGCATTTTGACATTGTAGGTTACCTAGCGGCACATGGACTATCTAGGTTACCTAGGTGGCACTGGAACTATCTACGTTATAGCGGGTTCTTGGAGTATGTAGGTTACCTAGCTGGCTGTTGGACTATCTAGTTTACCTAGCGGGCACATGGACTATGTACATACCCTAGCGCGCACTTGGACTATCTAGGTTACCTATTGGGTACTTGGAATATGTACGTTCCCTAGCGGGCACTTGGACTATCTAGGTTAACTAACGGGCACTTGGACTGTGTAGCTCCCCTAGCGGGCCCTTAGACTATGTAAGTTCCCTAGGTGGCACTTGGACTATGTAGGATAACTAGCTGGCACTTGGACTATCTAGGTTAACTAGCGGGCATATGGACTATTAGGGCCCCTAACGGGCATTTGGACTATATTGGTTACCTATCGGGCACTTGGACTATGTAGGTTAACGAACGGGCACTTGGACTATGTAGGTAACCTAGTGGTCACTTGAAATGTCTTGGTTACCTAGCGGGCACTTGGACTATGTAGGTTAACGAGCGGGCACTTGGACGATGTAGGTTACCTAGTGGGCACTTGGACGATCTACGTTAACTAGCAGGTACTTGGACTATGTAGGTTAACTAGCGGGCCCTTGGACTCTGTAGATTAACTAGCGACACTTGAACTATCTACGTTAACTAGCGGGCCCTTGGTCTATGTAGATTCCCTAGCGGGCACTTGGACCATGTATGTTCCAGAGCGGGCACTTGGACTCTGTAGGTTCCCTAGCAGTCACTTGGACTATGTAGGTTCCAGAGCGGGCAATTAGACTATCTAGGTTCCCTAGCGGGCACTTGTACTATGTAGGTTAATTAGCGGACACTTGGACAATCTAGGTTAACTAGCGGGTACTTGGATTATGTAGGTTAACTAGCGGGCCCTTGAACTATGTAGATTAACTAGCGGCACTTGGACTATCTACATTAACTAGCGGGCCCTTCGACTATGTAGATTCCCTAGCAGGCACTTGGACTATGTAGGTTCCCTAGTGGGCTCTTGGACTCTGTATGTTCCCTACGGACACTTGAACTATGTAAGTTAACTACCGGGCACTTGGACTATGTAGGTTAACTAGCGGGCACTTGGACTCTGTATGTTCCCTACAGACACTTGAACTAGGTAAGTTAACTACCGGGCACGTGGACTATGTAGGTTAAATAGCGGGCCCTTGGACTATGTAGATTAACTAGCGGCACTTGGACTATCTACGTTAACTAGCGGGCCCTTGGACTATGTAGATTCCCTAGCGGGTATTTGGACTATATAGATAACCTAGCGGGCATTTTGACATTGTAGGTTACCTAGCGGCACATGGACTATCTAGTTTACCTAGGTGGCACTTGAACTATCTACGTTATAGCGGGTTCTTGGAGTATGTAGGTTACCAAGCTGGCTGTTGGACTATCTAGTTTACCTAGCGGGCACATGGACTATGTACATACCCTAGCGCGCACTTGGACTATCTAGGTTACCTATTGGGCACTTGGACTATGTACGTTCCCTAGCGGGCACTTGGACTATCTAGGTTAACTAACGGGCACTTGGACTGTGTAGCTCCCCTAGCGGGCCCATGGACTATGTAAGTTCCCTAGGTGGCACTTGGACTATGTAGGTTAACTAGCGGGCACTTGGATTATCTAGGTTAACTAGCGGGCCCTTGGACTATGTAAGTTCCCTAGCCGGCACTTGGACTATGTAGGTTAACTAGCTGGCACTTGGACTATCTAGGTTAACTAGCGGGCATATGGACTATTAGGGCCCCTATCGGGCATTTGGACTATATTGATTACCTAGCGGGCACTTGGACTATGTAGGTAACCTAGTGGTCACTTGAAATGTCTAGGTTACCTAGCGGGCACTTGGACTATGTAGGTTAACGAGCGGGCACTTGGACGATGTAGGTTACCTAGTGGGCACTTGGACGATCTACGTTAACTAGCAGGTACTTGGACTTTGTAGGTTAACTAGCGGGCCCTTGGACTCTGTAGATTAACTAGCGGCACTTGGACTATCTACGTTAACTAGCGGGCCCTTGGTCTATGTAGATTCCCCAGCGGGCACTTGGACCATGTATGTTCCAGAGCGGGCACTTGGACTCTGTAGGTTCCCTAGCAGTCACTTGGACTATGTAGGTTCCAGAGCGGGCAATTAGACTATCTAGGTTCCCTAGCGGGCACTTGTACAATGTAGGTTAACTAGCGGGTACTTGGATTATGTAGGTTAACTAGCGGGCCCTTGAACTATGTAGATTAAGTAGCGGCACTTGGACTATCTACATTAACTAGCGGGCCCTTCGACTATGTAGATTCCCTAGCAGGCACTTGGACTATGTAGGTTCCCTAGTGGGCACTTGGACTCTGTATGTTCCCTATGGACACTTGAACTATGTAAGTTAACTACCGGGCACTTGGACTATGTAGGTTAACTAGCGGGCCCTTGGACTATCTAGGTTACCTAGCGGGCACTTAGACTATGTAGGTTAACTACCGGGCACTTGCACTATCTAGGTTACCGAATGGGCATTTGGACTATGTAGGTAATCTAGCGGGCACTTGGAGAGTCTAGGTTACCTAGCGGGCACTTGGACATCTAGGTTAACGAACGGGCACTTGTAGTATGTATGTTGAATAGCGGGCAATTGGACTATCTAGGTTAGGTAACGGGCACTTGGACTATCTAGGTTTCTTAGCGGGCACTTGGACGAACTAGATTAACTAGAGGACACTTGGACTCTCTAGGTTAATTAGCATAAACTTGGAATATCTAGGTTTCTTAGCGGGTACTTGGACTATGTAGGGTAACTAGCGGACCCTTGGACTATGTAGATTAATAGCGGCACTTGGGCTATCTAGGTTAAGTAGTGGGCGCTTGGACTATGTAGGTTCCCTAGCGGGCATTTGGACTATATAGGTTACCTATTGGGCACATGGAAGATATAGGTTACCTAGCGGGCACTTGGACTATCTAGGTTACCAAGCGGGCCCTTGGACTATGTAGGTGTCCTAGCGGGCACTTGGACTATCTAGGTTAACGAACGGGCACTTAGACTATGTAGGTAACCTAGCGGGCACTTGGACAGTCTAGGTTACCTAGCTGGCACTTGGACTATGTAGGTCAACTAGCGGGCCCTTGCACTATCTAGGATAGCTAACGGGCACTTAGATTATGTAGGTTACCTAGCGGGCACTTGGACTATGTAGGCTAACTAGGGGGCCCTTGGACGATCTAGGTTACCTAGCGGATACATGAACTATCTAGGTTAACTAGCGGACACTTGCACTATCTAGGTTGCCTAGTGGGCACTTGGACTATGTAAGTTCCCTAGCGGGCACATGGACTGTCTATTTTAACTAGCGGGCACTTGCAATATGTAGGTTAACTAGCGGACACTTGCACTATGTAGGTTACCTAGCAGGCACTTTGACTATCTAGGTTAACTAGCGGGCACTTGGACTATCTAGGTTAACTAGGGTGCACTTGGACTATGTAGGTTCCTTACCGGGCACTTGGACTATCTAGGTTAACTAGCGGGCACTTGGACTATGTAGGTTAACTAGCGTGCCCTTGGACTATCTAGTTTACATAGCGGGCACTTGGTATATAGGTTAACTAGCGTGCACTTGGACTATGTAGGTTAACTAGAGGACACTTGGACTATCTAGGTTAACCAGTGGGCCCTTGGACTATGTAGGTTAACTAGCAGGCACTTGGACAATCTAGGTTAACTAGCGGTCACTTGGACGATCTAGGTTAACTAGCGGGCACTTGGACTATGTAGGTTACCTAGCGGGCACTTGGACTATATAGGTTACCAAGCGGGCACTTGGACTATGTAGGTTACCTACTGGGCACTTGGACTATCTAGGTTAACGAACGGGCACTTGGAATATGCAGGTAACCTAGCGGGCACTTGGACTGTCTAGGTTACCTAGTGGGTACTTGAACTTCTAGGTTAACGAACGGGCTCTTGAACTATGTAGGTTGCCTAGCTGGCACTTGGACTATCTAGGTTAGGTAACGGGCACTTGGACTATCTAGGTTACCTAGTGGGAACTTGGAAAATGTAAGTAACCTAGCGGGCACTTGGACTATCTAGGTTACCTAACGGGCACTTTGACTATCTAGGTTACATAGCGGGCACTTGGACTATGTAGGTTAACTAGCGAGCACTTGGACTCTAAGTTACCTAGCGTGCACTTGGACTATCTAGGTTACCTAGCGGGCACTTGGACTATCTAAGTTACCTAGCGGGCCCTTGGACTATGTAGTTTTCCTAGCGGGCACTTGGACTATCTAGGTTAACGAACGGCACGTGGACTATGTAGGTTACCTAGCGGGCACTTGGACTATGTAGGATCCCTATCGGACATTTGGACTACTTAAGTTAACTAGCGGGCACTTGGACTATCTAGGTTAACTAGCGGGCACTTGGACTATCTAGGTCAACTAGCGGGCCCTTTTACTATGTAGGTTAACTAGCGAGCACTTGGACTATCTAGGTTAACTAGAGGGTATTTGGACTATGTAGGTTACCTAGCGGGCACTTGGACTATGTAGGTTCCCTATTGGGCATTTGGAGAATGTAGGTTAACTAGGGGCACTAGGACTATGTAGCTTCCCTATCGGGCACTTGGAGAATGTAGGTTAAATAGGGGCACTAGGACTATGTAGGTTACCTAGAGGGCCCTTGGACTATCTAGGTTACCTCGCGGGCATTTGGACTATATAGATTACCTAGCGGGCAATTAGACTTTGTAGGTTATCTAGCGGGCACTTTGACTATCTAGGTTACCTAGCTGGCACTTGAACTATCTACGTTACCTAGCGGTTATTTGGAGTATGTAGGTTACCAACCGGGCTGTTGGACTATCTAGGTTACCTAGCGGGCACTTGGACTATGTAGGTTAACTAGGGGGCCCTTGGCCTATGTAGGTTAACTAGCGTGCCCTTGGACTATGTAGGTTAACTAGCGGGCACTTGGACGATCTAGGTTAACTAGCGGGTACTTGGACTATGTAAGTTAAATAGCGGGCCCTTGGACTATGTAGATTAACTAGCGGCACTTGGACTATATATGTTAACTAGCGGGCCTTTGGACTATGTAGATTCCCTAACGGGCACTTGGACTATGTTGGTTCCCTAGCAGGCACTTGGACTATGTAGGTTCCAGAGCGGGCACTTGGACTATCTAGGTTCCCTAACGAGCACTTGGACTATGTAGGTTAACTAGCAGACACTTGGACTATCTAGGCCAACTAGCGGCTACTTGGACTATGTAGGTTAACTAGCGGGCCCTTGGACTATGTAGATTAACTAGCGGCACATGGTCTATCTACGTTAACTAGCGGGCCCTTGGACTATGTTGGTTCCCTAGCGGGCATTTGGACTATGTATGTTCCCTAGCGTGCACTTGGACTATGTATGTACCCTACGGACACTTGAACTATGTAAGTTAACTACCGGGCACTTGGACTATGTAGGTTAACTAGCGGGCCCTTGGACTACGTAGGTTAACTAGCAGGCCCTTGGACTATGTACATACCCCAGCACGCACTTGGACTATCTAGGTTACCTAGTGGGCACTTGGACTATCTAGGTTAACTAACGGGCACCAGGACTATCTAGGTTAACTAGCGGGCACTTGGACTATCTAGGTTACCTAGCAGGCACTTGGATTATGAAGGATCCCTAGCGGGCACTTGGACTATCTAGGTTTCCTAGCAGGCACTTGCACTATGTACATACCCGAGCGTGCACTGGGACTATCTAGGTTATCTAGCGGGCACTTGGACTATGTACATTCCCTAGTGGGCACTTGGACTATCTACGGTAACTAACGGGCACTAGGACTATCTAGGTTAACTAGCGGGCACTTGGACTATCTAGGTTACCTAGCAGGCACTTGGATTATGAAGGATCCCTAGCGGGCACTTGGACTATCTAGGTTAACTAGCGGGCACTTGGAATATGTAGGTTAACTAGCGGACACTTGGACTATGTAGGTTATCTAGCGGTCACTTGGACTATCTAGGTTACCTAGCGGGCAATTGGACTATCTAGGTTAACTAGCGGGCCCTTGGACTATGTAGGTAACCTTGCGGGCACTTGGAATTTCTAGGTTACCTAGCGGGCACTTTGACTATCTAGGTTAACGAACGGGCACTTGGACTATGTAGGTTACCTAGCGGGCACTTAAACTATGTAGGATCACTATCGGACAGTTATACTACTTAGTTTAACTAGCGGGCACTTTGACTATCTAGGTAAACTAGCAGGCACTAGTACTATCTAGGTCAACTAGCGAGCCCTTCTACTATGTAGGTTAACTAGCGGGCACTTGGATTATCTAGGTTAATTAGCGGACATTGGGCTATGTAGGTTAACTAGTGGGCACTTGGACTATCTAGGTTTCATAGCCGGCACTTGGACTATGTACATACCCTAGGGTGCACTTGGACTATCTAGGTTACCTTGTGGGCACTTGGACTATCTAGGTTAACTAACTGGCACTAGGACTATCTAGGTTAACTAGCGGGCACTTGGACTATCTAGGTTTCCTAGCAGGCACTTGGACTATGTACATACCCTAGCGTGCACTTGGACTATCTAGGTTACCTAGTGGGCACTTGGACTATCTAGGTTGCCTAGCAGGCACTTGGATTATGAAGGATCCCTAGCGGGCACTTGGACTATCTAGGTTTCCTAGCAGACACTTGGACTATGTACATAACCTAGCGCGCACTGGGACTATCTAGGTTATCTAGCGGGCACTTGGAATATGTACGTCCCCTAGTGGGCACTTGGACTATCTAGGTTAACTAACACACACTAGGACTATCTAGGTTAACTAGCGGGCACTTGGACAATGTAGGTTAACAAGCGGACACTTGCACGATCTAGGTTAACTAGCGGTCCCTTGCACTATGTAGGTTATTAGCGGGCCCATGGATTATGTAGGTTTACTAGCAGGCACTTGGACTATCTAGGTTAACTAGCGGGCACTTGGACTATGTAGTTTCCCTAGCGGGCATTTGGACTATTTAGGTTACCAAGGGGGCTCTTGGACTATGTAGGTTTCCTAGCGAGCACTTGTACTATCTAGGTTACCTAGCGGGCATTTGGACTATGTAGGTTAACTAGCGGGCACTTGGACTATCTAGGTTTCCTAGCTGGCACTTGGACTATGTACATAACCTAGTGCGCACTTGGACTATCTAGGTTACCTAGCGGGCACTTGGACTATGTACATCCCCTAGTGGGCACTAGGACTATCTAGGTTAACTAACGGGCACTAGGACTATCTAGGTTACCTAGCAGGCACTTGGATTATGGAGGATCCCTAGCGGGCAGTTGGACTATCTAGGTTACCTAGCAGGCACTTGGACTATGTAGGTTAACTAGCGGACACTTGCACGATCTAGGTTAACTAGAGGGCCCTTGCACTATGTAGGTTAACTAACGGGCCCATGGATTATGTAGGTTTACTAGCAGGCACTTGGACTATCTAGGTTAACTAGCGGGCACTTGGACTATGTAGTTTCCCTAGCGGGCATTTGGACTAGTTAGGTTACCAAGCAGGCACTTGGACTATGTAGGTTACCTAGCGAGCACTTGGACTATCTAGGTTACCTAGCAGGCACTTTGACTATCTAGGTTAACTAACGGGCACTTGGACTGTGTAGGTTGCCTAGTGGGCATTTGGACTATGTAGGTTCTCTAGCGGGCACTTGGATTATGTAGGTTCCCTATCGGGCACTTGGACTATGTAGGTTAACTAGCGGGCACTTGGACTGTCTAGGTTACCTAGCGGGCGTTTGGATTATCTAGGTTAACGAACGGGCACTTGGACTATTTAGGTTACCTAGCCGCCACTTGGATTATCTATGTTAGCTAACAGGCACTTGGACTATCTAGGTTCCCTAGCGGGCACTTGTCTAGGATACCTAGCTGGCACTTGGACTATGTAGGTCAACTAGCGGGCCCTTGGACTACCTAGGTTAGCTAACGGGCACTTAGATTATGTAGGTTAACTAGCGGGCACTTGGAATATGTAGGTTAATTAGTGGGCCCATGGAATGTGTAGGTTTACTAGCGGGCCCTTGGACTCTTTAGGTTCCCTAAAGGGCACTTGGACTATCTAGGTGACCGAACGGGCACTTGGACTATCTAGGTTACCTAGCGGGCACTTGGACTATGTAGGCTAACTAGGGGGCCCTTGGACGATCTAGGTTACCTAGCGGGTACTTGAACTATCTAGGTTAACTAGCGGGCACTTGGACTATGTAGGTCAACTAGCGGGCCCTTGGACTATCTAGGTTAGCTAACTGGCACTTGGACTATGTAGGTTAACTAGCGTGCCCTGGACTATCTAGGTTTCCTAGCTGGCACTTGGACTATGTACATACCCTAGAGCGCACTTGGACTATCTAGGTTACCTAGCGGGCACTTGGAATATGTACGTCCCCTAGTGGGCACTTGGACTATCTAGGTTAACTAACGGGCACTAGGACTATCTAGGTTACCTAGCAGGCACTTGGATTATGGAGGATCCCTAGCGGGCAGTTTGACTATCTAGGTTACCTAGCAGGCACTTGGACTATGTAGGTTAACAAGCGGACACTTGCACGATCTAGGTTAACTAGAGGGCCCTTGCACTATGTAGGTTAACTAACGGGCCCATGGATTATGTAGGTTTACTAGCAGGCACTTGGACTATCTAGGTTAACTAGCGGGCACTTGGACTATGTAGTTTCCCTAGCGGGCATTTGGACTAGTTATGTTACCAAGCAGGCACTTGGACTATGTAGGTTACCTAGCGAGCACTTGGACTATCTAGGTTACCTAGCAGACACTTTGACTATCTAGGTTAACTAACGGGCACTTGGACTGTGTAGGTTGCCTAGTGGGCATTTGGACTATGTAGGTTCTCTAGCGGGCACTTGGATTATGTAGGTTCCCTATCGGGCACTTGGACTATGTAGGTTAACTAGCGGGCACTTGGACTGTCTAGGTTACCTAGCGGGCGTTTGGATTATCTAGGTTAACGAACGGGCACTTGGACTATTTAGGTTACCTAGCCGACACTTGGATTATCTATGTTAGCTAACAGGCACTTGGACTATCTAGGTTCCCTAGCGGGCACTTGTCTAGGATACCTAGCTGGCACTTGGACTATGTAGGTCAACTAGCGGGCCCTTGGACTACCTAGGTTAGCTAACGGGCACTTAGATTATGTAGGTTAACTAGCGGGCACTTGGAATATGTAGGTTAATTAGTGGGCCCATGGAATGTGTAGGTTTACTAGCGGGCCCTTGGACTCTTTAGGTTCCCTAAAGGGCACTTGGACTATCTAGGTGACCGAACGGGCACTTGGACTATCTAGGTTACCTAGCGGGCACTTGGACTATGTAGGCTAACTAGGGGGCCCTTGGACGATCTAGGTTACCTAGCGGGTACTTGAACTATCTAGGTTAACTAGCGGGCACTTGGACTATGTAGGTCAACTAGCGGGCCCTTGGACTATCTAGGTTAGCTAACTGGCACTTGGACTATGTAGGTTAACTAGCGTGCCCTGGACTATCTAGGTTTCCTAGCTGGCACTTGGACTATGTACATACCCTAGAGCGCACTTGGACTATCTAGGTTACCTAGCGGGCACTTGGAATATGTACGTCCCCTAGTGGGCACTTGGACTATCTAGGTTAACTAACGGGCACTAGGACTATCTAGGTTACCTAGCAGGCACTTGGATTATGGAGGATCCCTAGCGGGCAGTTTGACTATCTAGGTTACCTAGCAGGCACTTGGACTATGTAGGTTAACTAGCGGACACTTGCCCGATCTAGGTTAACTAGAGGGCCCTTGCACTATGTAGGTTAACTAACGGGCCCATGGATTATGTAGGTTTGCTAGCAGGCACTTGGACTATCTGGTGAACTAGCGGGCCCTTGGACTATGTAAGTTCCCTAGCGGGCACTTGGACTATGTAGGGTACCTAGCTGGCACTTGGACTATCTAGGTTAACTAGCGGGCATATGGACTATTAGGGCCCCTAACGGGCATTTGGACTATATTGGTTACCTATCGGGCACTTGGACTATGTAGGTTAACGAACGGGCACTTGGACTATGTAGGTAACCTAGTGGTCACTTGAAATGTCTTGGTTACCTAGCGGGCACTTGGACTATGTAGGTTAACGAGCGGGCACTTGGACGATGTAGGTTACCTAGTGGGCACTTGGACGATCTACGTTAACTAGCAGGTACTTGGACTATGTAGGTTAACTAGCGGGCCCTTGGACTCTGTAGATTAACTAGCGGCACTTGAACTATCTACGTTAACTAGCGGGCCCTTGGTCTATGTAGATTCCCTAGCGGGCACTTGGACCATGTATGTTCCAGAGCGGGCACTTGGACTCTGTAGGTTCCCTAGCAGTCACTTGGACTATGTAGGTTCCAGAGCGGGCAATTAGACTATCTAGGTTCCCTAGCGGGCACTTGTACTATGTAGGTTAATTAGCGGACACTTGGACAATCTAGGTTAACTAGCGGGTACTTGGATTATGTAGGTTAACTAGCGGGCCCTTGAACTATGTAGATTAACTAGCGGCACTTGGACTATCTACATTAACTAGCGGGCCCTTCGACTATGTAGATTCCCTAGCAGGCACTTGGACTATGTAGGTTCCCTAGTGGGCACTTGGACTCTGTATGTTCCCTACGGACACTTGAACTATGTAAGTTAACTACCGGGCACTTGGACTATGTAGGTTAACTAGCGGGCACTTGGACTCTGTATGTTCCCTACAGACACTTGAACTAGGTAAGTTAACTACCGGGCACGTGGACTATGTAGGTTAAATAGCGGGCCCTTGGACTATGTAGATTAACTAGCTGCACTTGGACTATCTACGTTAACTAGCGGACCCTTGGACTATGTAGATTCCCTAGCGGGTATTTGGACTATATAGATAACCTAGCGGGCATTTTGACATTGTAGGTTACCTAGCGGCACATGGACTATCTAGGTTACCTAGGTGGCACTTAAACTATCTACGTTATAGCGGGTTCTTGGAGTATGTAGGTTACCTAGCTGGCTGTTGGACTATCTAGTTTACCTAGCGGGCACATGGACTATGTACATACCCTAGCGCGCACTTGGACTATCTAGGTTACCTATTGGGCACTTGGACTATGTACGTTCCCTAGCGGGCAATTGGACTATCTAGGTTAACTAACGGGCACTTGGACTGTGTAGCTCCCCTAGCGGGCCCATGGACTATGTAAGTTCCCTAGGTGGCACTTGGACTATGTAGGTTAACTAGCGGGCACTTGGACTATCTAGGTTAACTAGCGGGCCCTTGGTCTATGTAGATTCCCCAGCGGGCACTTGGACCATGTATGTTCCAGAGCGGGCACTTGGACTCTGTAGGTTCCCTAGCAGTCACTTGGACTATGTAGGTTCCAGAGCGGGCATTTAGACTATCTAGGTTCCCTAGCGGGCACTTGTACAATGTAGGTTAACTAGCGGGTACTTGGATTATGTAGGTTAACTAGCGGGCCCTTGAACTATGTAGATTAACTAGCGGCACTTGGACTATCTACATTAACTAGCGGGCCCTTCGACTATGTAGATTCCCTAGCAGGCACTTGGACTATGTAGGTTCCCTAGTGGGCACTTGGACTCTGTATGTTCCCTATGGACACTTGAACTATGTAAGTTAACTACCGGGCACTTGGACTATGTAGGTTAACTAGCGGGCCCTTGGACTATCTAGGTTACCTAGCGGGCACTTGGACTATGTAGGTTAACTACCGGGCACTTGCACTATCTAGGTTACCGAATGGGCATTTGGACTATGTAGGTAATCTAGCGGGCACTTGGAGAGTCTAGGTTACCTAGCGGGCACTTGGACATCTAGGTTAACGAACGGGCACTTGTAGTATGTATGTTGAATAGCGGGCAATTGGACTATCTAGGTTAGGTAACGGGCACTTGGACTATCTAGGTTTCTTAGCGGGCACTTGGACGATCTAGATTAACTAGAGGACACTTGGACTCTCTAGGTTAATTAGCATAAACTTGGAATATCTAGGTTTCTTAGCGGGTACTTGGACTATGTAGGGTAACTAGCGGACCCTTGGACTATGTAGATTAATAGCGGCACTTGGACTATCTAGGTTAAGTAGTGGGCGCTTGGACTATGTAGGTTCCCTAGCGGGCATTTGGACTATATAGGTTACCTATCGGGCACATGGACGATATAGGTTACCTAGCGGGCACTTGGACTATCTAGGTTACCAAGCGGGCCCTTGGACTATGAAGGTTTCCTAGCGGGCACTTGGACTATCTAGGTTAACGAACGGGCACTTAGACTATGTAGGTAACCTAGCGGGCACTTGGACAGTCTAGGTTACCTAGCTGGCACTTGGACTATGTAGGTTAACTAGCGGGCCCTTGCACTATCTAGGATAGCTAACGGGCACTTAGATTATGTAGGTTACCTAGCGGGCACTTGGACTATGTAGGCTAACTAGGGGACCCTTGGACGATCTAGGTTACCTACGGGTACTTGAACTATCTAGGTTAACTAGCGGACACTTGCACTATCTAGGTTGCCTAGTGGGCACTTGGACTATGTAAGTTCCCTAGCGGGCACATGGACTGTCTATTTTAACTAGCGGGCACTTGCAATATGTAGGTTAACTAGCGGACACTTGCACTATGTAGGTTACCTAGCAGGCACTTTGACTATCTAGGTTAACTAGCGGGCACTTGGACTATCTAGGTTTACTAGCGTGCACTTGGACTATGTAGGTTCCTTACCGGGCACTTGGACTATCTAGGTTAACTAGCGGGCACTTGGACTATGTAGGTTAACTAGCGTGCCCTTGGACTATCTAGTTTACATAGCGGGCACTTGTTATATAGGTTAACTAGCGTGCACTTGGACTATGTAGGTTAACTAGAGGACACTTGGACTATCTAGGTTAACCAGTGGGCCCTTGGACTATGTAGGTTAACTAGCAGGCACTTGGACAATATAGGTTAACTAGCGGTCACTTGGACGATCTAGGTTAACTAGCGGGCACTTGGACTATGTAGGTTACCTAGCGGGCACTTGGACTATATAGGTTACCAAGCGGGCACTTGGACTATGTAGGTTACCTACTGGGCACTTGGACTATCTAGGTTAACGAACGGGCACTTGGAATATGCAGGTAACCTAGCGGGCACTTGGACTGTCTAGGTTACCTAGTGGGTACTTGAACTTCTAGGTTAACGAACGGGCTCTTGAACTATGTAGGTTGCCTAGCTGGCACTTGGACTATCTAGGTTAGGTAACGGGCACTTGGACTATCTAGGTTACCTAGTGGGAACTTGGAAAATGTAAGTAACCTAGCGGGCACTTGGACTATCTAGGTTACCTAACGGGCACTTTGACTATCTAGGTTACATAGCGGGCACTTGGACTATGTAGGTTAACTAGCGAGCACTTGGACTCTAAGTTACCTAGCGTGCACTTGGACTATCTAGGTTACCTAGCGGGCACTTGGACTATCTAAGTTACCTAGCGGGCCCTTGGACTATGTAGTTTTCCTAGCGGGCACTTGGACTATCTAGGTTAACGAACGGCACGTGGACTATGTAGGTTACCTAGCGGGCACTTGGACTATGTAGGATCCCTATCGGACATTTGGACTACTTAAGTTAACTAGCGGGCACTTGGACTATCTAGGTTAACTAGCGGGCACTTGGACTATCTAGGTCAACTAGCGGGCCCTTTTACTATGTAGGTTAACTAGCGAGCACTTGGACTATCTAGGTTACCTTGTGGGCACTTGGACTATCTAGGTTAACTAACTGGCACTAGGACTATCTAGGTTAACTAGCGGGCACTTGGACTATCTAGGTTTCCTAGCAGGCACTTGGACTATGTACATACCCTAGCGTGCACTTGGACTATCTAGGTTACCTAGTGGGCACTTGGACTATCTAGGTTGCCTAGCAGGCACTTGGATTATGAAGGATCCCTAGCGGGCACTTGGACTATCTAGGTTTCCTAGCAGACACTTGGACTATGTACATACCCTAGCGCGCACTGGGACTATCTAGGTTATCTAGCGGGCACTTGGAATATGTACGTCCCCTAGTGGGCACTTGGACTATCTAGGTTAACTAACACACACTAGGACTATCTAGGTTAACTAGCGGGCACTTGGACAATGTAGGTTAACAAGCGGACACTTGCACGATCTAGGTTAACTAGCGGTCCCTTGCACTATGTAGGTTATTAGCGGGCCCATGGATTATGTAGGTTTACTAGCAGGCACTTGGACTATCTAGGTTAACTAGCGGGCACTTGGACTATGTAGTTTCCCTAGCGGGCATTTGGACTATTTAGGTTACCAAGGGGGCTCTTGGACTATGTAGGTTTCCTAGCGAGCACTTGTACTATCTAGGTTACCTAGCGGGCATTTGGACTATGTAGGTTAACTAGCGGGCACTTGGACTATCTAGGTTTCCTAGCTGGCACTTGGACTATGTACATAACCTAGTGCGCACTTGGACTATCTAGGTTACCTAGCGGGCACTTGGACTATGTACATCCCCTAGTGGGCACTTGGACTATCTAGGTTAACTAACGGGCACTAGGACTATCTAGGTTACCTAGCAGGCACTTGGATTATGGAGGATCCCTAGCGGGCAGTTGGACTATCTAGGTTACCTAGCAGGCACTTGGACTATGTAGGTTAACTAGCGGACACTTGCACGATCTAGGTTAACTAGAGGGCCCTTGCACTATGTAGGTTAACTAACGGGCCCATGGATTATGTAGGTTTACTAGCAGGCACTTGGACTATCTAGGTTAACTAGCGGGCACTTGGACTATGTAGTTTCCCTAGCGGGCATTTGGACTAGTTAGGTTACCAAGCAGGCACTTGGACTATGTAGGTTACCTAGCGAGCACTTGGACTATCTAGGTTACCTAGCAGGCACTTTGACTATCTAGGTTAACTAACGGGCACTTGGACTGTGTAGGTTGCCTAGTGGGCATTTGGACTATGTAGGTTCTCTAGCGGGCACTTGGATTATGTAGGTTCCCTATCGGGCACTTGGACTATGTAGGTTAACTAGCGGGCACTTGGACTGTCTAGGTTACCTAGCGGGCGTTTGGATTATCTAGGTTAACGAACGGGCACTTGGACTATTTAGGTTACCTAGCCGCCACTTGGATTATCTATGTTAGCTAACAGGCACTTGGACTATCTAGGTTCCCTAGCGGGCACTTGTCTAGGATACCTAGCTGGCACTTGGACTATGTAGGTTAATTAGTGGGCCCATGGAATGTGTAGGTTTACTAGCGGGCCCTTGGACTCTTTAGGTTCCCTAAAGGGCACTTGGACTATCTAGGTGACCGAACGGGCACTTGGACTATCTAGGTTACCTAGCGGGCACTTGGACTATGTAGGCTAACTAGGGGGCCCTTGGACGATCTAGGTTACCTAGCGGGTACTTGAACTATCTAGGTTAACTAGCGGGCACTTGGACTATGTAGGTCAACTAGCGGGCCCTTGGACTATCTAGGTTAGCTAACTGGCACTTGGACTATGTAGGTTAACTAGCGTGCCCTGGACTATCTAGGTTTCCTAGCTGGCACTTGGACTATGTACATACCCTAGAGCGCACTTGGACTATCTAGGTTACCTAGCGGGCACTTGGAATATGTACGTCCCCTAGTGGGCACTTGGACTATCTAGGTTAACTAACGGGCACTAGGACTATCTAGGTTACCTAGCAGGCACTTGGATTATGGAGGATCCCTAGCGGGCAGTTTGACTATCTAGGTTACCTAGCAGGCACTTGGACTATGTAGGTTAACTAGCGGACACTTGCCCGATCTAGGTTAACTAGAGGGCCCTTGCACTATGTAGGTTAACTAACGGGCCCATGGATTATGTAGGTTTACTAGCAGGCACTTGGACTATCTGGTGAACTAGCGGGCCCTTGGACTATGTAAGTTCCCTAGCGGGCACTTGGACTATGTAGGGTACCTAGCTGGCACTTGGACTATCTAGGTTAACTAGCGGGCATATGGACTATTAGGGCCCCTAACGGGCATTTGGACTATATTGG
The DNA here is from genome assembly GCF_050624435.1 of Tenrec ecaudatus. Lineage (NCBI taxonomy): Eukaryota > Metazoa > Chordata > Mammalia > Afrosoricida > Tenrecidae > Tenrec > Tenrec ecaudatus. The sequence goes on along the minus strand of NW_027457624.1, from coordinate 1,332,570 downwards.
TTACCTATCGGGCACTTGGACTATGTAGGTTAACGAACGGGCACTTGGACTATGTAGGTAACCTAGTGGTCACTTGAAATGTCTTGGTTACCTAACGGGCACTTGGACTATGTAGGTTAACGAGCGGGCACTTGGACGATGTAGGTTACCTAGTGGGCACTTGGACGATCTACGTTAACTAGCAGGTACTTGGACTATGTAGGTTAACTAGCGGGCCCTTGGACTCTGTAGATTAACTAGCGGCACTTGAACTATCTACGTTAACTAGCGGGCCCTTGGTCTATGTAGATTCCCTAGCGGGCACTTGGACCATGTATGTTCCAGAGCGGGCACTTGGACTCTGTAGGTTCCCTAGCAGTCACTTGGACTATGTAGGTTCCAGAGCGGGCAATTAGACTATCTAGGTTCCCTAGCGGGCACTTGTACTATGTAGGTTAATTAGCGGACACTTGGACAATCTAGGTTAACTAGCGGGTACTTGGATTATGTAGGTTAACTAGCGGGCCCTTGAACTATGTAGATTAACTAGCGGCACTTGGACTATCTACATTAACTAGCGGGCCCTTCGACTATGTAGATTCCCTAGCAGGCACTTGGACTATGTAGGTTCCCTAGTGGGCACTTGGACTCTGTATGTTCCCTACGGACACTTGAACTATGTAAGTTAACTACCGGGCACTTGGACTATGTAGGTTAACTAGCGGGCACTTGGACTCTGTATGTTCCCTACAGACACTTGAACTAGGTAAGTTAACTACCGGGCACGTGGACTATGTAGGTTAAATAGCGGGCCCTTGGACTATGTAGATTAACTAGCTGCACTTGGACTATCTACGTTAACTAGCGGGCCCTTGGACTATGTAGATTCCCTAGCGGGTATTTGGACTATATAGATAACCTAGCGGGCATTTTGACATTGTAGGTTACCTAGCGGCACATGGACTATCTAGGTTACCTAGGTGGCACTTGAACTATCTACGTTATAGCGGGTTCTTGGAGTATGTAGGTTACCTAGCTGGCTGTTGGACTATCTAGTTTACCTAGCGGGCACATGGACTATGTACATACCCTAGCGCGCACTTGGACTATCTAGGTTACCTATTGGGCACTTGGACTATGTACGTTCCCTAGCGGGCACTTGGACTATCTAGGTTAACTAACGGGCACTTGGACTGTGTAGCTCCCCTAGCGGGCCCATGGACTATGTAAGTTCCCTAGGTGGCACTTGGACTATGTAGGTTAACTAGCGGGCACTTGGACTATCTAGGTTAACTAGCGGGCCCTTGGACTATGTAAGTTCCCTAGCCGGCACTTGGACTATGTAGGTTAACTAGCTGGCACTTGGACTATCTAGGTTAACTAGCGGGCATATGGACTATTAGGGCCCCTATCGGGCATTTGGACTATATTGATTACCTAGCGGGCACTTGGACTATGTAGGTAACCTAGTGGTCACTTGAAATGTCTAGGTTACCTAACGGGCACTTGAACTATGTAGGTTAACGAGCGGGCACTTGGACGATGTAGGTTACCTAGTGGGCACTTGGACGATCTACGTTAACTAGCAGGTACTTGGACTATGTAGGTTAACTAGCGGGCCCTTGGACTCTGTAGATTAACTAGCGGCACTTGGACAATCTACGTTAACTAGCGGGCCCTTGGTCTATGTAGATTCCCCAGCGGGCACTTGGACCATGTATGTTCCAGAGCGGGCACTTGGACTCTGTAGGTTCCCTAGCAGTCACTTGGACTATGTAGGTTCCAGAGCGGGCATTTAGACTATCTAGGTTCCCTAGTGGGCACTTGTACAATGTAGGTTAACTAGCGGGTACTTGGATTATGTAGGTTAACTAGCGGGCCCTTGAACTATGTAGATTAACTAGCGGCACTTGGACTATCTACATTAACTAGCGGGCCCTTCGACTATGTAGATTCCCTAGCAGGCACTTGGACTATGTAGGTTCCCTAGTGGGCACTTGGACTCTGTATGTTCCCTATGGACACTTGAACTATGTAAGTTAACTACCGGGCACTTGGACTATGTAGGTTAACTAGCGGGCCCTTGGACTATCTAGGTTACCTAGCGGGCACTTGGACTATGTAGGTTAACTACCGGGCACTTGCACTATCTAGGTTACCGAATGGGCATTTGGACTATGTAGGTAATCTAGCGGGCACTTGGAGAGTCTAGGTTACCTAACGGGCACTTGGACATCTAGGTTAACGAACGGGCACTTGTAGTATGTATGTTGAATAGCGGGCAATTGGACTATCTAGGTTAGGTAACGGGCACTTGGACTATCTAGGTTTCTTAGCGGGCACTTGGACGATCTAGATTAACTAGAGGACACTTGGACTCTCTAGGTTAATTAGCATAAACTTGGAATATCTAGGTTTCTTAGCGGGTACTTGGACTATGTAGGGTAACTAGCGGACCCTTGGACTATGTAGATTAATAGCGGCACTTGGACTATCTAGGTTAAGTAGTGGGCGCTTGGACTATGTAGGTTCCCTAGCGGGCATTTGGACTATATAGGTTACCTATCGGGCACATGGACGATATAGGTTACCTAGCGGGCACTTGGACTATCTAGGTTACCAAGCGGGCCCTTGGACTATGAAGGTTTCCTAGCGGGCACTTGGACTATCTAGGTTAACGAACGGGCACTTAGACTATGTAGGTAACCTAGCGGGCACTTGGACAGTCTAGGTTACCTAGCTGGCACTTGGACTATGTAGGTTAACTAGCGGGCCCTTGCACTATCTAGGATAGCTAACGGGCACTTAGATTATGTAGGTTACCTAGCGGGCACTTGGACTATGTAGGCTAACTAGGGGACCCTTGGACGATCTAGGTTACCTACGGGTACTTGAACTATCTAGGTTAACTAGCGGACACTTGCACTATCTAGGTTGCCTAGTGGGCACTTGGACTATGTAAGTTCCCTAGCGGGCACATGGACTGTCTATTTTAACTAGCGGGCACTTGCAATATGTAGGTTAACTAGCGGACACTTGCACTATGTAGGTTACCTAGCAGGCACTTTGACTATCTAGGTTAACTAGCGGGCACTTGGACTATCTAGGTTTACTAGCGTGCACTTGGACTATGTAGGTTCCTTACCGGGCACTTGGACTATCTAGGTTAACTAGCGGGCACTTGGACTATGTAGGTTAACTAGCGTGCCCTTGGACTATCTAGTTTACATAGCGGGCACTTGTTATATAGGTTAACTAGCGTGCACTTGGACTATGTAGGTTAACTAGAGGACACTTGGACTATCTAGGTTAACCAGTGGGCCCTTGGACTATGTAGATTAACTAGCTGCACTTGGACTATCTACGTTAACTAGCGGGCCCTTGGACTATGTAGATTCCCTAGCGGGTATTTGGACTATATAGATAACCTAGCGGGCATTTTGACATTGTAGGTTACCTAGCGGCACATGGACTATCTAGGTTACCTAGGTGGCACTTGAACTATCTACGTTATAGCGGGTTCTTGGAGTATGTAGGTTACCTAGCTGGCTGTTGGACTATCTAGTTTACCTAGCGGGCACATGGACTATGTACATACCCTAGCGCGCACTTGGACTATCTAGGTTACCTATTGGGCACTTGGACTATGTACGTTCCCTAGCGGGCACTTGGACTATCTAGGTTAACTAACGGGCACTTGGACTGTGTAGCTCCCCTAGCGGGCCCATGGACTATGTAAGTTCCCTAGGTGGCACTTGGACTATGTAGGTTAACTAGCGGGCACTTGGACTATCTAGGTTAACTAGCGGGCCCTTGGACTATGTAAGTTCCCTAGCCGGCACTTGGACTATGTAGGTTAACTAGCTGGCACTTGGACTATCTAGGTTAACTAGCGGGCATATGGACTATTAGGGCCCCTATCGGGCATTTGGACTATATTGATTACCTAGCGGGCACTTGGACTATGTAGGTAACCTAGTGGTCACTTGAAATGTCTAGGTTACCTAACGGGCACTTGAACTATGTAGGTTAACGAGCGGGCACTTGGACGATGTAGGTTACCTAGTGGGCACTTGGACGATCTACGTTAACTAGCAGGTACTTGGACTATGTAGGTTAACTAGCGGGCCCTTGGACTCTGTAGATTAACTAGCGGCACTTGGACAATCTACGTTAACTAGCGGGCCCTTGGTCTATGTAGATTCCCCAGCGGGCACTTGGACCATGTATGTTCCAGAGCGGGCACTTGGACTCTGTAGGTTCCCTAGCAGTCACTTGGACTATGTAGGTTCCAGAGCGGGCATTTAGACTATCTAGGTTCCCTAGTGGGCACTTGTACAATGTAGGTTAACTAGCGGGTACTTGGATTATGTAGGTTAACTAGCGGGCCCTTGAACTATGTAGATTAACTAGCGGCACTTGGACTATCTACATTAACTAGCGGGCCCTTCGACTATGTAGATTCCCTAGCAGGCACTTGGACTATGTAGGTTCCCTAGTGGGCACTTGGACTCTGTATGTTCCCTATGGACACTTGAACTATGTAAGTTAACTACCGGGCACTTGGACTATGTAGGTTAACTAGCGGGCCCTTGGACTATCTAGGTTACCTAGCGGGCACTTGGACTATGTAGGTTAACTACCGGGCACTTGCACTATCTAGGTTACCGAATGGGCATTTGGACTATGTAGGTAATCTAGCGGGCACTTGGAGAGTCTAGGTTACCTAACGGGCACTTGGACATCTAGGTTAACGAACGGGCACTTGTAGTATGTATGTTGAATAGCGGGCAATTGGACTATCTAGGTTAGGTAACGGGCACTTGGACTATCTAGGTTTCTTAGCGGGCACTTGGACGATCTAGATTAACTAGAGGACACTTGGACTCTCTAGGTTAATTAGCATAAACTTGGAATATCTAGGTTTCTTAGCGGGTACTTGGACTATGTAGGGTAACTAGCGGACCCTTGGACTATGTAGATTAATAGCGGCACTTGGACTATCTAGGTTAAGTAGTGGGCGCTTGGACTATGTAGGTTCCCTAGCGGGCATTTGGACTATATAGGTTACCTATCGGGCACATGGACGATATAGGTTACCTAGCGGGCACTTGGACTATCTAGGTTACCAAGCGGGCCCTTGGACTATGAAGGTTTCCTAGCGGGCACTTGGACTATCTAGGTTAACGAACGGGCACTTAGACTATGTAGGTAACCTAGCGGGCACTTGGACAGTCTAGGTTACCTAGCTGGCACTTGGACTATGTAGGTTAACTAGCGGGCCCTTGCACTATCTAGGATAGCTAACGGGCACTTAGATTATGTAGGTTACCTAGCGGGCACTTGGACTATGTAGGCTAACTAGGGGACCCTTGGACGATCTAGGTTACCTACGGGTACTTGAACTATCTAGGTTAACTAGCGGACACTTGCACTATCTAGGTTGCCTAGTGGGCACTTGGACTATGTAAGTTCCCTAGCGGGCACATGGACTGTCTATTTTAACTAGCGGGCACTTGCAATATGTAGGTTAACTAGCGGACACTTGCACTATGTAGGTTACCTAGCAGGCACTTTGACTATCTAGGTTAACTAGCGGGCACTTGGACTATCTAGGTTTACTAGCGTGCACTTGGACTATGTAGGTTCCTTACCGGGCACTTGGACTATCTAGGTTAACTAGCGGGCACTTGGACTATGTAGGTTAACTAGCGTGCCCTTGGACTATCTAGTTTACATAGCGGGCACTTGTTATATAGGTTAACTAGCGTGCACTTGGACTATGTAGGTTAACTAGAGGACACTTGGACTATCTAGGTTAACCAGTGGGCCCTTGGACTATGTAGGTTAACTAGCAGGCACTTGGACAATATAGGTTAACTAGCGGTCACTTGGACGATCTAGGTTAACTAGCGGGCACTTGGACTATGTAGGTTACCTAGCGGGCACTTGGACTATATAGGTTACCAAGCGGGCACTTGGACTATGTAGGTTACCTACTGGGCACTTGGACTATCTAGGTTAACGAACGGGCACTTGGAATATGCAGGTAACCTAGCGGGCACTTGGACTGTCTAGGTTACCTAGTGGGTACTTGAACTTCTAGGTTAACGAACGGGCTCTTGAACTATGTAGGTTGCCTAGCTGGCACTTGGACTATCTAGGTTAGGTAACGGGCACTTGGACTATCTAGGTTACCTAGTGGGAACTTGGAAAATGTAAGTAACCTAGCGGGCACTTGGACTATCTAGGTTACCTAACGGGCACTTTGACTATCTAGGTTACATAGCGGGCACTTGGACTATGTAGGTTAACTAGCGAGCACTTGGACTCTAAGTTACCTAGCGTGCACTTGGACTATCTAGGTTACCTAGCGGGCACTTGGACTATCTAAGTTACCTAGCGGGCCCTTGGACTATGTAGTTTTCCTAGCGGGCACTTGGACTATCTAGGTTAACGAACGGCACGTGGACTATGTAGGTTACCTAGCGGGCACTTGGACTATGTAGGATCCCTATCGGACATTTGGACTACTTAAGTTAACTAGCGGGCACTTGGACTATCTAGGTTAACTAGCGGGCACTTGGACTATCTAGGTCAACTAGCGGGCCCTTTTACTATGTAGGTTAACTAGCGAGCACTTGGACTATCTAGGTTACCTTGTGGGCACTTGGACTATCTAGGTTAACTAACTGGCACTAGGACTATCTAGGTTAACTAGCGGGCACTTGGACTATCTAGGTTTCCTAGCAGGCACTTGGACTATGTACATACCCTAGCGTGCACTTGGACTATCTAGGTTACCTAGTGGGCACTTGGACTATCTAGGTTGCCTAGCAGGCACTTGGATTATGAAGGATCCCTAGCGGGCACTTGGACTATCTAGGTTTCCTAGCAGACACTTGGACTATGTACATACCCTAGCGCGCACTGGGACTATCTAGGTTATCTAGCGGGCACTTGGAATATGTACGTCCCCTAGTGGGCACTTGGACTATCTAGGTTAACTAACACACACTAGGACTATCTAGGTTAACTAGCGGGCACTTGGACAATGTAGGTTAACAAGCGGACACTTGCACGATCTAGGTTAACTAGCGGTCCCTTGCACTATGTAGGTTATTAGCGGGCCCATGGATTATGTAGGTTTACTAGCAGGCACTTGGACTATCTAGGTTAACTAGCGGGCACTTGGACTATGTAGTTTCCCTAGCGGGCATTTGGACTATTTAGGTTACCAAGGGGGCTCTTGGACTATGTAGGTTTCCTAGGGAGCACTTGTACTATCTAGGTTACCTAGCGGGCATTTGGACTATGTAGGTTAACTAGCGGGCACTTGGACTATCTAGGTTTCCTAGCTGGCACTTGGACTATGTACATAACCTAGTGCGCACTTGGACTATCTAGGTTACCTAGCGGGCACTTGGACTATGTACATCCCCTAGTGGGCACTTGGACTATCTAGGTTAACTAACGGGCACTAGGACTATCTAGGTTACCTAGCAGGCACTTGGATTATGGAGGATCCCTAGCGGGCAGTTGGACTATCTAGGTTACCTAGCAGGCACTTGGACTATGTAGGTTAACTAGCGGACACTTGCCCGATCTAGGTTAACTAGAGGGCCCTTGCACTATGTAGGTTAACTAACGGGCCCATGGATTATGTAGGTTTACTAGCAGGCACTTGGACTATCTAGGTTAACTAGCGGGCACTTGGACTATGTAGTTTCCCTAGCGGGCATTTGGACTAGTTAGGTTACCAAGCAGGCACTTGGACTATGTAGGTTACCTAGCGAGCACTTGGACTATCTAGGTTACCTAGCAGGCACTTTGACTATCTAGGTTAACTAACGGGCACTTGGACTGTGTAGGTTGCCTAGTGGGCATTTGGACTATGTAGGTTCTCTAGCGGGCACTTGGATTATGTAGGTTCCCTATCGGGCACTTGGACTATGTAGGTTAACTAGCGGGCACTTGGACTGTCTAGGTTACCTAGCGGGCGTTTGGATTATCTAGGTTAACGAACGGGCACTTGGACTATTTAGGTTACCTAGCCGCCACTTGGATTATCTATGTTAGCTAACAGGCACTTGGACTATCTAGGTTCACTAGCGGGCACTTGTCTAGGATACCTAGCTGGCACTTGGACTATGTAGGTTAATTAGTGGGCCCATGGAATGTGTAGGTTTACTAGCGGGCCCTTGGACTCTTTAGGTTCCCTAAAGGGCACTTGGACTATCTAGGTGACCGAACGGGCACTTGGACTATCTAGGTTACCTAGCGGGCACTTGGACTATGTAGGCTAACTAGGGGGCCCTTGGACGATCTAGGTTACCTAGCGGGTACTTGAACTATCTAGGTTAACTAGCGGGCACTTGGACTATGTAGGTCAACTAGCGGGCCCTTGGACTATCTAGGTTAGCTAACTGGCACTTGGACTATGTAGGTTAACTAGCGTGCCCTGGACTATCTAGGTTTCCTAGCTGGCACTTGGACTATGTACATACCCTAGAGCGCACTTGGACTATCTAGGTTACCTAGCGGGCACTTGGAATATGTACGTCCCCTAGTGGGCACTTGGACTATCTAGGTTAACTAACGGGCACTAGGACTATCTAGGTTACCTAGCAGGCACTTGGATTATGGAGGATCCCTAGCGGGCAGTTTGACTATCTAGGTTACCTAGCAGGCACTTGGACTATGTAGGTTAACTAGCGGACACTTGCCCGATCTAGGTTAACTAGAGGGCCCTTGCACTATGTAGGTTAACTAACGGGCCCATGGATTATGTAGGTTTACTAGCAGGCACTTGGACTATCTGGTGAACTAGCGGGCCCTTGGACTATGTAAGTTCCCTAGCGGGCACTTGGACTATGTAGGGTACCTAGCTGGCACTTGGACTATCTAGGTTAACTAGCGGGCATATGGACTATTAGGGCCCCTAACGGGCATTTGGACTATATTGGTTACCTATCGGGCACTTGGACTATGTAGGTTAACGAACGGGCACTTGGACTATGTAGGTAACCTAGTGGTCACTTGAAATGTCTTGGTTACCTAACGGGCACTTGGACTATGTAGGTTAACGAGCGGGCACTTGGACGATGTAGGTTACCTAGTGGGCACTTGGACGATCTACGTTAACTAGCAGGTACTTGGACTATGTAGGTTAACTAGCGGGCCCTTGGACTCTGTAGATTAACTAGCGGCACTTGAACTATCTACGTTAACTAGCGGGCCCTTGGTCTATGTAGATTCCCTAGCGGGCACTTGGACCATGTATGTTCCAGAGCGGGCACTTGGACTCTGTAGGTTCCCTAGCAGTCACTTGGACTATGTAGGTTCCAGAGCGGGCAATTAGACTATCTAGGTTCCCTAGCGGGCACTTGTACTATGTAGGTTAATTAGCGGACACTTGGACAATCTAGGTTAACTAGCGGGTACTTGGATTATGTAGGTTAACTAGCGGGCCCTTGAACTATGTAGATTAACTAGCGGCACTTGGACTATCTACATTAACTAGCGGGCCCTTCGACTATGTAGATTCCCTAGCAGGCACTTGGACTATGTAGGTTCCCTAGTGGGCACTTGGACTCTGTATGTTCCCTACGGACACTTTAACTATGTAAGTTAACTACCGGGCACTTGGACTATGTAGGTTAACTAGCGGGCACTTGGACTCTGTATGTTCCCTACAGACACTTGAACTAGGTAAGTTAACTACCGGGCACGTGGACTATGTAGGTTAAATAGCGGGCCCTTGGACTATGTAGATTAACTAGCTGCACTTGGACTATCTACGTTAACTAGCGGGCCCTTGGACTATGTAGATTCCCTAGCGGGTATTTGGACTATATAGATAACCTAGCGGGCATTTTGACATTGTAGGTTACCTAGCGGCACATGGACTATCTAGGTTACCTAGGTGGCACTTGAACTATCTACGTTATAGCGGGTTCTTGGAGTATGTAGGTTACCTAGCTGGCTGTTGGACTATCTAGTTTACCTAGCGGGCACATGGACTATGTACATACCCTAGCGCGCACTTGGACTATCTAGGTTACCTATTGGGCACTTGGACTATGTACGTTCCCTAGCGGGCACTTGGACTATCTAGGTTAACTAACGGGCACTTGGACTGTGTAGCTCCCCTAGCGGGCCCATGGACTATGTAAGTTCCCTAGGTGGCACTTGGACTATGTAGGTTAACTAGCGGGCACTTGGACTATCTAGGTTAACTAGCGGGCCCTTGGACTATGTAAGTTCCCTAGCCGGCACTTGGACTATGTAGGTTAACTAGCTGGCACTTGGACTATCTAGGTTAACTAGCGGGCATATGGACTATTAGGGCCCCTATCGGGCATTTGGACTATATTGATTACCTAGCGGGCACTTGGACTATGTAGGTAACCTAGTGGTCACTTGAAATGTCTAGGTTACCTAACGGGCACTTGAACTATGTAGGTTAACGAGCGGGCACTTGGACGATGTAGGTTACCTAGTGGGCACTTGGACGATCTACGTTAACTAGCAGGTACTTGGACTATGTAGGTTAACTAGCGGGCCCTTGGACTCTGTAGATTAACTAGCGGCACTTGGACAATCTACGTTAACTAGCGGGCCCTTGGACCATGTATGTTCCAGAGCGGGCACTTGGACTCTGTAGGTTCCCTAGCAGTCACTTGGACTATGTAGGTTCCAGAGCGGGCATTTAGACTATCTAGGTTCCCTAGTGGGCACTTGTACAATGTAGGTTAACTAGCGGGTACTTGGATTATGTAGGTTAACTAGCGGGCCCTTGAACTATGTAGATTAACTAGCGGCACTTGGACTATCTACATTAACTAGCGGGCCCTTCGACTATGTAGATTCCCTAGCAGGCACTTGGACTATGTAGGTTCCCTAGTGGGCACTTGGACTCTGTATGTTCCCTATGGACACTTGAACTATGTAAGTTAACTACCGGGCACTTGGACTATGTAGGTTAACTAGCGGGCCCTTGGACTATCTAGGTTACCTAGCGGGCACTTGGACTATGTAGGTTAACTACCGGGCACTTGCACTATCTAGGTTACCGAATGGGCATTTGGACTATGTAGGTAATCTAGCGGGCACTTGGAGAGTCTAGGTTACCTAACGGGCACTTGGACATCTAGGTTAACGAACGGGCACTTGTAGTATGTATGTTGAATAGCGGGCAATTGGACTATCTAGGTTAGGTAACGGGCACTTGGACTATCTAGGTTTCTTAGCGGGCACTTGGACGATCTAGATTAACTAGAGGACACTTGGACTCTCTAGGTTAATTAGCATAAACTTGGAATATCTAGGTTTCTTAGCGGGTACTTGGACTATGTAGGGTAACTAGCGGACCCTTGGACTATGTAGATTAATAGCGGCACTTGGACTATCTAGGTTAAGTAGTGGGCGCTTGGACTATGTAGGTTCCCTAGCGGGCATTTGGACTATATAGGTTACCTATCGGGCACATGGACGATATAGGTTACCTAGCGGGCACTTGGACTATCTAGGTTACCAAGCGGGCCCTTGGACTATGAAGGTTTCCTAGCGGGCACTTGGACTATCTAGGTTAACGAACGGGCACTTAGACTATGTAGGTAACCTAGCGGGCACTTGGACAGTCTAGGTTACCTAGCTGGCACTTGGACTATGTAGGTCAACTAGCGGGCCCTTGCACTATCTAGGATAGCTAACGGGCATTTAGATTATGTAGGTTACCTAGCGGGCACTTGGACTATGTAGGCTAACTAGGGGGCCCTTGGACGATCTAGGTTACCTACGGGTACTTGAACTATCTAGGTTAACTAGCGGACACTTGCACTATCTAGGTTGCCTAGTGGGCACTTGGACTATGTAAGTTCCCTAGCGGGCACATGGACTGTCTATTTTAACTAGCGGGCACTTGCAATATGTAGGTTAACTAGCGGACACTTGCACTATGTAGGTTACCTAGCAGGCACTTTGACTATCTAGGGTAACTAGCGGGCACTTGGACTATCTAGGTTAACTAGCGTGCACTTGGACTATGTAGGTTCTCTAGCGGGCACTTGGATTATGTAGGTTCCCTATCGGGCACTTGGACTATGTAGGTTAACTAGCGGGCACTTGGACTGTCTAGGTTACCTAGCGGGCGTTTGGATTATCTAGGTTAACGAACGGGCACTTGGACTATTTAGGTTACCTAGCCGCCACTTGGATTATCTATGTTAGCTAACAGGCACTTGGACTATCTAGGTTCCCTAGCGGGCACTTGTCTAGGATACCTAGCTGGCACTTGGACTATGTAGGTCAACTAGCGGGCCCTTGGACTACCTAGGTTAGCTAACGGGCACTTAGATTATGTAGGTTAACTAGCGGGCACTTGGAATATGTAGGTTAATTAGTGGGCCCATGGAATGTGTAGGTTTACTAGCGGGCCCTTGGACTCTTTAGGTTCCCTAAAGGGCACTTGGACTATCTAGGTGACCGAACGGGCACTTGGACTATCTAGGTTACCTAGCGGGCACTTGGACTATGTAGGCTAACTAGGGGGCCCTTGGACGATCTAGGTTACCTAGCGGGTACTTGAACTATCTAGGTTAACTAGCGGGCACTTGGACTATGTAGGTCAACTAGCGGGCCCTTGGACTATCTAGGTTAGCTAACTGGCACTTGGACTATGTAGGTTAACTAGCGTGCCCTGGACTATCTAGGTTTCCTAGCTGGCACTTGGACTATGTACATACCCTAGAGCGCACTTGGACTATCTAGGTTACCTAGCGGGCACTTGGAATATGTACGTCCCCTAGTGGGCACTTGGACTATCTAGGTTAACTAACGGGCACTAGGACTATCTAGGTTACCTAGCAGGCACTTGGATTATGGAGGATCCGTAGCGGGCAGTTTGACTATCTAGGTTACCTAGCAGGCACTTGGACTATGTAGGTTAACTAGCGGACACTTGCCCGATCTAGGTTAACTAGAGGGCCCTTGCACTATGTAGGTTAACTAACGGGCCCATGGATTATGTAGGTTTACTAGCAGGCACTTGGACTATCTGGTGAACTAGCGGGCCCTTGGACTATGTAAGTTCCCTAGCGGGCACTTGGACTATGTAGGTTACCTAGCTGGCACTTGGACTATCTAGGTTAACTAGCGGGCATATGGACTATTAGGGCCCCTAACGGGCATTTGGACTATATTGGTTACCTATCGGGCACTTGGACTATGTAGGTTAACGAACGGGCACTTGGACTATGTAGGTAACCTAGTGGTCACTTGAAATGTCTTGGTTACCTAGCGGGCACTTGGACTATGTAGGTTAACGAGCGGGCACTTGGACGATGTAGGTTACCTAGTGGGCACTTGGACGATCTACGTTAACTAGCAGGTACTTGGACTATGTAGGTTAACTAGCGGGCCCTTGGACTCTGTAGATTAACTAGCGGCACTTGAACTATCTACGTTAACTAGCGGGCCCTTGGTCTATGTAGATTCCCTAGCGGGCACTTGGACCATGTATGTTCCAGAGCGGGCACTTGGACTCTGTAGGTTCCCTAGCAGTCACTTGGACTATGTAGGTTCCAGAGCGGGCAATTAGACTATCTAGGTTCCCTAGCGGGCACTTGTACTATGTAGGTTAATTAGCGGACACTTGGACAATCTAGGTTAACTAGCGGGTACTTGGATTATGTAGGTTAACTAGCGGGCCCTTGAACTATGTAGATTAACTAGCGGCACTTGGACTATCTACATTAACTAGCGGGCCCTTCGACTATGTAGATTCCCTAGCAGGCACTTGGACTATGTAGGTTCCCTAGTGGGCACTTGGACTCTGTATGTTCCCTACGGACACTTGAACTATGTAAGTTAACTACCGGGCACTTGGACTATGTAGGTTAACTAGCGGGCACTTGGACTCTGTATGTTCCCTACAGACACTTGAACTAGGTAAGTTAACTACCGGGCACGTGGACTATGTAGGTTAAATAGCGGGCCCTTGGACTATGTAGATTAACTAGCTGCACTTGGACTATCTACGTTAACTAGCGGGCCCTTGGACTATGTAGATTCCCTAGCGGGTATTTGGACTATATAGATAACCTAGCGGGCATTTTGACATTGTAGGTTACCTAGCGGCACATGGACTATCTAGGTTACCTAGGTGGCACTTGAACTATCTACGTTATAGCGGGTTCTTGGAGTATGTAGGTTACCTAGCTGGCTGTTGGACTATCTAGTTTACCTAGCGGGCACATGGACTATGTACATACCCTAGCGCGCACTTGGACTATCTAGGTTACCTATTGGGCACTTGGACTATGTACGTTCCCTAGCGGGCACTTGGACTATCTAGGTTAACTAACGGGCACTTGGACTGTGTAGCTCCCCTAGTGGGCCCATGGACTATGTAAGTTCCCTAGGTGGCACTTGGACTATGTAGGTTAACTAGCGGGCACTTGGACTATCTAGGTTAACTAGCGGGCCCTTGGACTATGTAAGTTCCCTAGCCGGCACTTGGACTATGTAGGTTAACTAGCTGGCACTTAGACTATCTAGGTTAACTAGCGGGCATGTTGACTATTAGGGCCCCTATCGGGCATTTGGACTATATTGATTACCTAGCGGGCACTTGGACTATGTAGGTAACCTAGTGGTCACTTGAAATGTCTAGGTTACCTAACGGGCACTTGAACTATGTAGGTTAACGAGCGGGCACTTGGACGATGTAGGTTACCTAGTGGGCACTTGGACGATCTACGTTAACTAGCAGGTACTTGGACTATGTAGGTTAACTAGCGGGCCCTTGGACTCTGTAGATTAACTAGCGGCACTTGGAAAATCTACGTTAACTAGCGGGCCCTTGGTCTATGTAGATTCCCCAGCGGGCACTTGGACCATGTATGTTCCAGAGCGGGCACTTGGACTCTGTAGGTTCCCTAGCAGTCACTTGGACTATGTAGGTTCCAGAGCGGGCATTTAGACTATCTAGGTTCCCTAGCGGGCACTTGTACAATGTAGGTTAACTAGCGGGTACTTGGATTATGTAGGTTAACTAGCGGGCCCTTGAACTATGTAGATTAACTAGCGGCACTTGGACTATCTACATTAACTAGCGGGCCCTTCGACTATGTAGATTCCCTAGCAGGCACTTGGACTATGTAAGTTCCCTAGTGGGCACTTGGACTCTGTATGTTCCCTATGGACACTTGAACTATGTAAGTTAACTACCGGGCACTTGGACTATGTAGGTTAACTAGCGGGCCCTTGGACTATCTAGGTTACCTAGCGGGCACTTGGACTATGTAGGTTAACTACCGGGCACTTGCACTATCTAGGTTACCGAATGGGCATTTGGACTATGTAGGTAATCTAGCGGGCACTTGGAGAGTCTAGGTTACCTAACGGGCACTTGGACATCTAGGTTAACGAACGGGCACTTGTAGTATGTATGTTGAATAGCGGGCAATTGGACTATCTAGGTTAGGTAACGGGCACTTGGACTATCTAGGTTTCTTAGCGGGCACTTGGACGATCTAGATTAACTAGAGGACACTTGGACTCTCTAGGTTAATTAGCATAAACTTGGAATATCTAGGTTTCTTAGCGGGTACTTGGACTATGTAGGGTAACTAGCGGACCCTTGGACTATGTAGATTAATAGCGGCACTTGGACTATCTAGGTTAAGTAGTGGGCGCTTGGACTATGTAGGTTCCCTAGCGGGCATTTGGACTATATAGGTTACCTATCGGGCACATGGACGATATAGGTTACCTAGCGGGCACTTGGACTATCTAGGTTACCAAGCGGGCCCTTGGACTATGAAGGTTTCCTAGCGGGCACTTGGACTATCTAGGTTAACGAACGGGCACTTAGACTATGTAGGTAACCTAGCGGGCACTTGGACAGTCTAGGTTACCTAGCTGGCACTTGGACTATGTAGGTCAACTAGCGGGCCCTTGCACTATCTAGGATAGCTAACGGGCACTTAGATTATGTAGGTTACCTAGCGGGCACTTGGACTATGTAGGCTAACTAGGGGGCCCTTGGACGATCTAGGTTACCTACGGGTACTTGAACTATCTAGGTTAACTAGCGGACACTTGCACTATCTAGGTTGCCTAGTGGGCACTTGGACTATGTAAGTTCCCTAGCGGGCACATGGACTGTCTATTTTAACTAGCGGGCACTTGCAATATGTAGGTTAACTAGCGGACACTTGCACTATGTAGGTTACCTAGCAGGCACTTTGACTATCTAGGTTAACTAGCGGGCACTTGGACTATCTAGGTTAACTAGCGTGCACTTGGACTATGTAGGTTCCTTACCGGGCACTTGGACTATCTAGGTTAACTAGCGGGCACTTGGACTATGTAGGTTAACTAGCGTGCCCTTGGACTATCTAGTTTACATAGCGGGCACTTGGTATATAGGTTAACTAGCGTGCACTTGGACTATGTAGGTTAACTAGAGGACACTTGGACTATCTAGGTTAACCAGTGGGCCCTTGGACTATGTAGGTTAACTAGCAGGCACTTGGACAATCTAGGTTAACTAGCGGTCACTTGGATGATCTAGGTTAACTAGCGGGCACTTGGACTATGTAGGTTACCTAGCGGGCACTTGGACTATATAGGTTACCAAGCGGGCACTTGGACTATGTAGGTTACCTACTGGGCACTTGGACTATCTAGGTTAACGAACGGGCACTTGGAATATGCAGGTAACCTAGCGGGCACTTGGACTGTCTAGGTTACCTAGTGGGTACTTGAACTTCTAGGTTAACGAACGGGCTCTTGAACTATGTAGGTTGCCTAGCTGGCACTTGGACTATCTAGGTTAGGTAACGGGCACTTGGACTATCTAGGTTACCTAGTGGGAACTTGGAAAATGTAAGTAACCTAGCGGGCACTTGGACTATCTAGGTTACCTAACGGGCACTTTGACTATCTAGGTTACATAGCGGGCACTTGGACTATGTAGGTTAACTAGCGAGCACTTGGACTCTAAGTTACCTAGCGTGCACTTGGACTATCTAGGTTACCTAGCGGGCACTTGGACTATCTAAGTTACCTAGCGGGCCCTTGGACTATGTAGTTTTCCTAGCGGGCACTTGGACTATCTAGGTTAACGAACGGCACGTGGACTATGTAGGTTACCTAGCGGGCACTTGGACTATGTAGGATCCCTATCGGACATTTGGACTACTTAAGTTAACTAGCGGGCACTTGGACTATCTAGGTTAACTAGCGGGCACTTGGACTATCTAGGTCAACTAGCGGGCCCTTTTACTATGTAGGTTAACTAGCGAGCACTTGGACTATCTAGGTTAACTAGAGGGTATTTGGACTATGTAGGTTACCTAGCGGGCACTTGGACTATGTAGGTTCCCTATTGGGCATTTGGAGAATGTAGGTTAACTAGGGGCACTAGGACTATGTAGCTTCCCTATCGGGCACTTGGAGAATGTAGGTTAAATAGGGGCACTAGGACTATGTAGGTTACCTAGAGGGCCCTTGGACTATCTAGGTTACCTCGCGGGCATTTGGACTATATAGATTACCTAGCGGGCAATTAGACTTTGTAGGTTATCTAGCGGGCACTATGACTATCTAGGTTACCTAGCTGGCACTTGAACTATCTACGTTACTTAGCGGTTATTTGGAGTATGTAGGTTACCAACCGGGCTGTTGGACTATCTAGGTTACCTAGCGGGCACTTGGACTATGTAGGTTAACTAGCGGGCCCTTGGCCTATGTAGGTTAACTAGCGGGCCCTTGGACTATGTAGGTTAACTAGCGGGCACTTGGACGATCTAGGTTAACTAGCGGGTACTTGGACTATGTAAGTTAAATAGCGGGCCCTTGGACTATGTAGATTAACTAGCGGCACTTGGACTATATATGTTAACTAGCGGGCCTTTGGACTATGTAGATTCCCTAACGGGCACTTGGACTATGTTGGTTCCCTAGCAGGCACTTGGACTATGTAGGTTCCAGAGCGGGCACTTGGACTATCTAGGTTCCCTAACGAGCACTTGGACTATGTAGGTTAACTAGCAGACACTTGGACGATCTAGGCCAACTAGCGGCTACTTGGACTATGTAGGTTAACTAGCGGGCCCTTGGATTATGTAGATTAACTAGCGGCACATGGTCTATCTACGTTAACTAGCGGGCCCTTGGACTATGTTGGTTCCCTAGCGGGCATTTGGACTATGTATGTTCCCTAGCGTGCACTTGGACTATGTATGTACCCTACGGACACTTGAACTATGTAAGTTAACTACCGGGCACTTGGACTATGTAGGTTAACTAGCGGGCCCTTGGACTACGTAGGTTAACTAGCAGTCCCTTGGACTATGTACATACCCCAGCACGCACTTGGACTATCTAGGTTACCTAGTGGGCACTTGGACTATCTAGGTTAACTAACGGGCACCAGGACTATCTAGGTTAACTAGCGGGCACTTGGACTATCTAGGTTACCTAGCAGGCACTTGGATTATGAAGGATCCCTAGCGGGCACTTGGACTATCTAAGTTTCCTAGCAGGCACTTGCACTATGTACATACCCGAGCGTGCACTGGGACTATCTAGGTTATCTAGCGGGCACTTGGACTATGTACATTCCCTAGTGGGCACTTGGACTATCTACGGTAACTAACGGGCACTAGGACTATCTAGGTTAACTAGCGGGCACTTGGACTATCTAGGTTACCTAGCAGGCACTTGGATTATGAAGGATCCCTAGCGGGCACTTGGACTATCTAGGTTAACTAGCGGGCACTTGGAATATGTAGGTTAACTAGCGGACACTTGGACTATGTAGGTTAACTAGCGGTCACTTGGACTATCTAGGTTACCTAGCGGGCAATTGGACTATCTAGGTTAACTAGCGGGCCCTTGGACTATGTAGGTAACCTTGCGGGCACTTGGAATTTCTAGGTTACCTAGCGGGCACTTTGACTATCTAGGTTAACGAACGGGCACTTGGACTATGTAGGTTACCTAGCGGGCACTTAAACTATGTAGGATCACTATCGGACAGTTATACTACTTAGTTTAACTAGCGGGCACTTTGACTATCTAGGTAAACTAGCAGGCACTAGGACTATCTAGGTCAACTAGCGAGCCCTTCTACTATGTAGGTTAACTAGCGGGCACTTGGATTATCTAGGTTAATTAGCGGACATTGGGCTATGTAGGTTAACTAGTGGGCACTTGGACTATCTAGGTTTCATAGCCGGCACTTGGACTATGTACATACCCTAGGGTGCACTTGGACTATCTAGGTTACCTTGTGGGCACTTGGACTATCTAGGTTAACTAACTGGCACTAGGACTATCTAGGTTAACTAGCGGGCACTTGGACTATCTAGGTTTCCTAGCAGGCACTTGGACTATGTACATACCCTAGCGTGCACTTGGACTATCTAGGTTACCTAGTGGGCACTTGGACTATCTAGGTTGCCTAGCAGGCACTTGGATTATGAAGGATCCCTAGCGGGCACTTGGACTATCTAGGTTTCCTAGCAGACACTTGGACTATGTACATACCCTAGCGCGCACTGGGACTATCTAGGTTATCTAGCGGGCACTTGGAATATGTACGTCCCCTAGTGGGCACTTGGACTATCTAGGTTAACTAACACACACTAGGACTATCTAGGTTAACTATCGGGCACTTGGACAATGTAGGTTAACAAGCGGACACTTGCACGATCTAGGTTAACTAGCGGTCCCTTGCACTATGTAGGTTATTAGCGGGCCCATGGATTATGTAGGTTTACTAGCAGGCACTTGGACTATCTAGGTTAACTAGCGGGCACTTGGACTATGTAGTTTCCCTAGCGGGCATTTGGAATATTTAGGTTACCAAGGGGGCTCTTGGACTATGTAGGTTTCCTAGCGAGCACTTGTACTATCTAGGTTACCTAGCGGGCATTTGGACTATGTAGGTTAACTAGCGGGCACTTGGACTATCTAGGTTTCCTAGCTGGCACTTGGACTATGTACATAACCTAGTGCGCACTTGGACTATCTAGGTTACCTAGCGGGCACTTGGACTATGTACATCCCCTAGTGGGCACTTGGACTATCTAGGTTAACTAACGGGCACTAGGACTATCTAGGTTACCTAGCAGGCACTTGGATTATGGAGGATCCCTAGCGGGCAGTTGGACTATCTAGGTTACCTAGCAGGCACTTGGACTATGTAGGTTAACTAGCGGACACTTGCACGATCTAGGTTAACTAGAGGGCCCTTGCACTATGTAGGTTAACTAACGGGCCCATGGATTATGTAGGTTTACTAGCAGGCACTTGGACTATCTAGGTTAACTAGCGGGCACTTGGACTATGTAGTTTCCCTAGCGGGCATTTGGACTAGTTAGGTTACCAAGCGGGCACTTGGACTATGTAGGTTACCTAGCGAGCACTTGGACTATCTAGGTTACCTAGCAGGCACTTTGACTATCTAGGTTAACTAACGGGCACTTGGACTGTGTAGGTTGCCTAGTGGGCATTTGGACTATGTAGGTTCTCTAGCGGGCACTTGGATTATGTAGGTTCCCTATCGGGCACTTGGACTATGTAGGTTAACTAGCGGGCACTTGGACTGTCTAGGTTACCTAGCGGGCGTTTGGATTATCTAGGTTAACGAACGGGCACTTGGACTATTTAGGTTACCTAGCCGCCACTTGGATTATCTATGTTAGCTAACAGGCACTTGGACTATCTAGGTTCCCTAGCGGGCACTTGTCTAGGATACCTAGCTGGCACTTGGACTATGTAGGTCAACTAGCGGGCCCTTGGACTACCTAGGTTAGCTAACGGGCACTTAGATTATGTAGGTTAACTAGCGGGCACTTGGAATATGTAGGTTAATTAGTGGGCCCATGGAATGTGTAGGTTTACTAGCGGGCCCTTGGACTCTTTAGATTCCCTAAAGGGCAGTTGGACTATCTAGGTGACCGAACGGGCACTTGGACTATCTAGGTTACCTAGCGGGCACTTGGACTATGTAGGCTAACTAGGGGGCCCTTGGACGATCTAGGTTACCTAGCGGGTACTTGAACTATCTAGGTTAACTAGCGGGCACTTGGACTATGTAGGTCAACTAGCGGGCCCTTGGACTATCTAGGTTAGCTAACTGGCACTTGGACTATGTAGGTTAACTAGCGTGCCCTGGACTATCTAGGTTTCCTTGCTGGCACTTGGACTATGTACATACCCTAGAGCGCACTTGGACTATCTAGGTTACCTAGCGGGCACTTGGAATATGTACGTCCCCTAGTGGGCACTTGGACTATCTAGGTTAACTAACGGGCACTAGGACTATCTAGGTTACCTAGAAGGCACTTGGATTATGGAGGATCCCTAGCGGGCAGTTTGACTATCTAGGTTACCTAGCAGGCACTTGGACTATGTAGGTTAACTAGCGGACACTTGCCCGATCTAGGTTAACTAGAGGGCCCTTGCACTATGTAGGTTAACTAACGGGCCCATGGATTATGTAGGTTACTAGCACGCACTTGGACTATCTATGTTTCCTAGCAGACACTTGGACTATGTACATACCCAAGCGCGCACTGGGACTATCTAAGTTACCTAGCGGGCACTTTGAATATCTAGGTTTACGAACGGGCAATTGGACAATGTACGTTACCTAGCGGGCACTTGGACTATGTAGGATCACTATCGGACATTTATACTACTTAGGTTAACTATCGGGTACTTTGACTATCTAGGTTAACTAGCAGGCACTAGGACTATCTAGGTCAACTAGCGGGCCCTTGTACTATGTAGGTTAACTAGCGTGCACTTGGACTATCTAGGTTACCTAGTGGGCATTTGGACTATCTAGGTTAACTAGCGGGCACTTGGACTATCTAGGTTACCTAGCAGGCACTTGGATTATGAAGGATCCCTAGCGGGCACTTGGACTATCTAGGTTTCCTAGCAGGCACTTGGACTATGTACATACCCTAGCGTGCACTGGGACTATCTAGGTTATCTAGCGGGCACTTGGACTATGTACATTCCCTAGTGGGCACTTGGACTATCTAGGGTAACTAACGGGCACTAGGACTATCTAGGTTAACTAGCGGGCACTTGGACTATCTAGGTTACCTAGCAGGCTCTTGGATTATGAAGGATCCCTAGCGTGCACTGGGACTATCTAGGTTATCTAGCGGGCTCTTGGACTATGTACATTCCTTAGTGGGCACTTGGACTATCTAGGGTAACTAACGGGCACTAGGACTATCTAGGTTAACTAATGGGCACTTAGATTATCTAGGTTACCTAGCAGGCACTAGGATTATGAAGGATCCCTAGCGGGAACTTGGACTATCTAGGTTAACTAGCGGGCACTTGGACTATCTAGGTTACCTAGCGGGCAATTGGACTATCTAGGTTACCTAGCGGGCCCTTGGACTATGTAGGTAACCTTGCAGGCACTTGGAATGTCTAGGTTACCTAGCGGGCACTTTGACTATCTAGGTTAACGAACGGGCACTTGGACTATGTAGGTTACCTAGCGGGCACTTGGACTATGTAGGTTACCTAGTGGGCACTTGGACTATCTAGGTTAACGAACGGGCACTTGGACTATCTAGGTTATCTAGCGGGCACGTGGACTATGTACGTCCCCTAGTAGGCAATTGGACTATCTAGGTTAACTAACGGACACTAGGACTATCTAGGTTAACTAGCGGGCACTTGGACTATCAAGGTTACCTAGCAGGCACTTGGATTATGAAGGATCCCTAGCGTGCACTGGGACTATCTAGGTTATCTAGCGGGCACTTGGACTATGTACATTCCCTAGTGGGCACTTGGACTATCTAGCGTAACCAACGGGCACCAGGACTATTTAGGTTAACTAGCGGGCACTTGGACTATCTAGGTTACCTAGCAGGCACTTGGATTATGAAGGATCCCTAGCGGGCACTTGGACTATCTAGGTTTCCTAGCAGGCACTTGGACTATGTACATACCCTAGCGTGCACTGGGACTATCTAGGTTATCTAGCGGGCACTTGGACTATGTACATTCCCTAGTGGGCACTTGGACTATCTAGGGTAACTAACGGGCACTAGGACTATCTAGGTTAACTAGCGGGCACTTGGACTATCTAGGTTACCTAGCAGGCACTTGGATTATGTAGGATCCCCAGCATGCACTGGGACTATCTAGGTTATCTAGCGGGCACTTGGACTAAGTACATTCCTTAGTGGGCACTTGGACTATCTAGGGTAACTAACGGGCACTAGGACTATCTAGGTTAACTAATGGGCACATGGACTATCTAGGTTACCTAGCAGGCACTTGGATTATGAAGGATCCCTAGCGGGAACTTGGACTATCTAGGTTAACTTGCGGGCACTTGGAATATGTAGGTTAACTAGCGGACACTTGGACTATGTAGGTTAACTAGCGGTCACTTGGACTATCTAGGTTACCTAGCGGGCAATTGGATTATCTGGGTTACCTAGCGGGCCCTTGGACTATGTAGGTAACCTTGCAGGCACTTGGAATGTCTAGGTTACCTAGCGGGCACTTTGACTATCTAGGTTAACGAACGGGCACTTGGACTATGTAGGTTACCTAGCGGGCACTTGGACTATGTAGGTTACCTAGTGGGCACTTGGACTATCTAGGTTAACGAACGGGCACTTGGACTATCTAGGTTATCTAGCGGGCACTTGGACTATGTACGTCCCCTAGTAGGCAATTGGACTATCTAGGTTAACTAACGGGCACTAGGACTATCTAGGTTAACTAGCGGGCACTTGCACGATCTAGGTTAACTAGCGGTCCCTTGCACTATGTAGGTTATTAGCGGGTCCATGGATTATGTAGGTTTACTAGCAGGCACTTGGACTATCTAGGTTAACCAGCGGGCACTTGGACTATGTAATTTCCCTAGCGGGCATTTGGACTATTTAGGTTACCAAGGGGGCTCTTGGACTATGTAGGTTTCCTAGCGAGCACTTGTACTATCTAGGTTACCTAGCGGGCACTTGGACTATGTAGGTTAACTAGCGGGCACTTGGACTATCTAACTTTCCTAGCTGGCACTTGGACTATGTACATACCCTAGTGCGCATTTGGACTATCTAGGTTATCTAACGGGCACTAGTACTATCTAGGTTACCTAGCAGGCACTTGGATTATGGAGGATCCCTAGCGGGCAGTTGGACTATCTAGGTTACCTAGCAGGCACTTGGACTATGTAGGTTAACTAGCGGACACTTGCACGTTCTAGGTTAACTAGCGGGCCCTTGCACTATGTAGGTTAACTAACGGGCCCATGGATTATGTAGGTTTACTAGCAGGCACTTGGAATATCTAGGTTAACTAGCGGGCACTTGGACTATGTAGTTTCCCTAGCAGGCATTTGGACTAGTTAGGTTACCAAGCGGGCACTTGGACTATGTAGGTTACCTAGCGAGCACCTGGACTATCTAGGTTAACGAACGGGCACTTGGACTGTCTAGGTTATCTAGCGGGCACTTGGACTATGTACGTCCCCTAGTAGGCAATTGGACTATCTAGGTTAACTAACGGGCACTAGGACTATCTAGGTTAACTAACGGGCACTTGGACTGTGTAGGTTGCCTAGTGGCCATTTAGACTATGTAGGTTCCCTAGCGGGCAATTGGATTATGTAGGTTCCCTATTGGGCACTTGGACTATGTAGGTTAACTAGCGGGCACTTGGACTGTCTAGGTTCCTAGCGGACGTTTGGATTATCTAGGTTTACGAACGGGCACTTGGACTATGTAGGTTACCTAGCCGCCACTTGGACTATCTATGTTAGCTAACAGGCACTTGGACTATCTAGGTTCCCTAGCGGGCACTTGTCTAGGATACCTAGCTGGCACTTGGACTATGTAGGTCAACTAGCGGGCCCTTGGACTACCTAGGTTAGCTAACGGGCACTTAGATTATGTAGGTTAACTAGCGGGCACTTGGAATATGTAGGTTAATTAGTGGGCCCATGGAATGTGTAGGTTTACTAGCGGGCCCTTGGACTCTTTAGGTTCCCTAAAGGGCACTTGGACTATCTAGGTGACCGAACGGGCACTTGGACTATCTAGGTTACCTAGCGGGCACTTGGACTATGTAGGCTAACTAGGGGGCCCTTGGACGATCTAGGTTACCTAGCGGGTACTTGAACTATCTAGGTTACCTAGCGGGCACTTGGACTATGTAGGCTAACTAGGGGGCCCTTGGACGATCTAGGTTACCTAGCGGGTACTTGAACTATCTAGGTTAACTAGCAGACACTTGCACTATCTAGGTTACCTAGCGGGCACTTGGACTATGTACGTTCCCTAGCGGGCACTTGGACTATCTATGTTAACTAGCGGGCACTTGGACTATCTAGGTTAACTAGCGTGCACTTGGACTATGTAGGTTCCTTAGCGGGCACTTGGACTATGTATGTTAACTAGCGTGCCCTGGACTATCTAGGTTACGTAGCTGGAACTTGGCATGTAGGTTAACTAGCGGGCACTTGGACTATGTAGGTTAACTAGAGGACACTTGGACTATCTAGGTTAACTAGCGGGCCCTTGGACTATCTAGGTTACCTAGCGTGCACTTGGACTATGTTGGTTCCTTAGCGGGCACTTGGACTATGTAGTTTAACTAGCGTGCCCTGGACTATCTAGGTTACGTAGCGGGAACTTGGTATGTAGGTTAACTAGTGGGCACTTGGACTATGTAGGTTAACTAGAGGACACTTGGACTATCTAGGTTAACTAGCGGGCCCTTGGACTATGTAGGTTAACTAGCGGGCACATGTACTATATAGGTTACCTAGCGGGCACTTGGACTATGTAGCTTACCTAGTGGGCACTTGGACTATCTAGGTTAACGAACGGACACTTAGACTATCTAGGTTATCTAGCGGGCACTTGGACTATGTACGTCCCCTAGTGGGCACATGGACTATCTAGGTTAACTAACGGGCACTTGGACAATGTAGGTTAACAAGCGGACACTTGCACGATCTAGGTTAACTAGCGGTCCCTTGCACTATGTAGGTTATTAGCGGGCCCATGGATTATGTAGGTTTACTAGCAGGCACTTGGACTATCTAGGTTAACCAGCGGGCACTTGGACTATGTAGTTTCCCTAGCGGGCATTTGGACTATTTAGGTTACCAAGGGGGCTCTTGGACTATGTAGGTTTCCTAGCGAGCACTTGTACTATCTAGGTTACCTAGCGGGCACTTGGATTATCTAGGTTTCCTAGCTGGCACTTGGACTATGTACATACCCTAGTGCGCACTTGGACTATCTAGGTTACGTAGCGGGCACTTGGACTATGTACGTCCCCTAGAGGGCACTTGGACTATCTAGGTTAACTAACGGGCACTAGTACTATCTAGGTTACCTAGCAGGCACTTGGATTATGGAGGATCACTAGTGGGCAGTTGGACTATCTAGGTTACCCAGCAGGCACTTGGACTATGTAGGTTAACTAGCGGACACTTGCACGTTCTTGGTTAACTAGCGGGCCCTTGCACTATGTAGGTTAACTAACGGGCCCATGGATTATGTAGGTTTACTAGCAGGCACTTGGAATATCTAGGTTAACTAGCGGGCACTTGGACTATGTAGTTTCCCTAGCAGGCATTTGGACTAGTTAGGTTACCAAGCGGGCACTTGGACTATGTAGGCTACCTAGCGAGCACTTGGACTATCTAGGTTACCTAGCAGGCACTTTGACTATCTAGGTTAACTAACGGGCACTTGGACTGTGTAGGTTGCCTAGCGGGCATTTGGACTATGTAGGTTCCCTATCGGGCACTTTGATTATGTAGGTTCCCTATCGGGTACTTGGACTATGTAGGTTAACTAGCGGGCACTTGGACTGTCTAGGTTACCTAGCGGGCGTTTGGATTATCTAGGTTAACGAACGGGCACTTGGACTATGTAGGTTACCTAGCCGCCACTTGGACTATCTATGTTAGCTAACAGGCACTTGGACTATCTAGGTTCCCTAGCGGGCACTTGTCTAGGATACCTAGCTGGCACTTGGACTATGTAGTTCAACTAGCGGGCCCTTGGACTACCTAGGTTAGCTAACGGGCACTTAAATTATGTAGGTTAACTAGCGGGCACTTGGAATATGTAGGTTAATTAGTGGGCCCATGGACTGTGTAGGTTTACTAGCGGGCCCTTGGACTCTTTAGGTTCCCTAACGGGCACTTGGACTATCTGGGTGACCGAACGGGCACTTGGACTATCTAGCTTACCTAGCGGACACTTGGACTATGTAGGCTAACTAGGGGGCCCTTGGACGATCTAGGTTACCTAGCGGGTACTTGAACTATCTAGGTTAACTAGCGGGCACTTGGACTATGTAGGTCAACTAGCGGGCCCTAGGACTATCTAGGTTAGCTAACTGTCACTTGGACTATGTAGGTTAACTACGGACACTTGGACTATCTAGGTTAACTAGCGTGCACGTGGACTATATAGGTTACCTAGCAGGCACTTGGACTATCTAGGTTAACTAGCGGGCACTTGGACTATCTAGGTTAACTAGCGTGCACTTGGACTATGTAGGATCCCTATCGGACATTTGGACTACTTAGGTTAAGTAGCGGGCACTTGGACTATCTAGGTCAACTAGCGGGCCCTTGTACTATGTAGGTTAACTAGCGAGCACTTGGACTATCTAGGTTAACTAGCAGACCTTGGACTACGTAGGTCAACTAGCGAACCCTTGGACTATGTAGGTTCCTTAGCGGGCACTTGGACTATGTATGTTAACTAGCGTGCCCTGGACTATCTAGGTTACATAGCGGGAACTTGGTATGTAGGTTAACTAGCGGGCACTTGGACTATGTAGGTTAACTAGAGGATACTTGGACTATCTAGGTTAACGAACGGGCACTTGGACTATCTAGGTTACCTAGCGGGCACTTGGACTATGTAGGATCCCTATCGAACATTTGGACTACTTAGGTTACCTAGCGGGCACTTGGACTATCTAGGTTAACTAACGGGCACTTGGACTATGTAGGTTACCTAGTTTGCACTTGGACTATGTAGGATCCCTATCGGACATTTGGACTACTTAGGTTAAGTAGCGGGCACTTGGACTATCTAGGTCAACTAGCTGGCCCTTGTACTATGTAGGTTAACTAGCGAGCACTTGGACTATCTAGGTTAACTAGCAGACCTTGTACTACGTAGGTCAACTAGCGAACCCTTCGACTATGTAGGTTAACTAGCGGGCACTTGGACGATCTAGGTTAACTAGAGGACACTTGGACTATCTAGGTTAACTAGCATGCACTTGGACTATCTAGGTTAACTACAGGGCACTTGGATGATCAATGTTAACTAGCGGGCACTTGGACTATCTAGGTTAGCTAACGGGCACTTGGACTAAGTACGTCCCCCAGAGGGCACATGGACTATCTAGATTAACTAACGGGCACTAGGACTATCTAGGTTAACTAGCGGGCCCTTGGACTATGTAGGTTACCTAGCAGGCACTTGGACTATGTAGGTTACCTAGCGGGCACTTGGACTATGTACGTCCCCTATTGGGCACTTGGACTATCTATGTTAACTAACGGGCACTAGGACTATCTAGGTTACCTAGCAGGCACTTGGATTATGGAGGATCCCTAGCGGGCAGTTGGACTATCTAGGTTACTTAGCAGGCACTTGGACTATGTAGGTTAACTAGCGGACACTTGCCCGATCTAGGTTAACTAGAGGGCCCTTGCACTATGTAGGTTAACTAACGGGCCCATGGATTATGTAGGTTTACTAGCAGGCACCTGGACTATCTAGGTTAACTAGCGGGCACTTGGACTTTGTAGTTTCCCTAGCGGGCATTTGGACTATCTAGGTTCCCTAACGAGCACTTGGACTATGTAGGTTAACTAGCAGACACTTGATCGATCTAGGTCAACTAGCGGGTACTTGGACTATGTAGGTTAACTAGCGGGCCCTTGGACTATGTAGATTGACTAGCGGCACTTGGACTATCTACTTTAACTAGCGGGCCCTAGGACTATGTAGGTTCCCTAGCGGACATTTGGACTATGTATGTTCCCTAGCGTGCACTTGGACTATGTATGTACCCTACGGACACTTGAACCATGTAAGTTAACTACCGGGCACTTGGACTTTGTAGGTTAACTAGCGGGCCCTTGGACTACGTAGGTTAACTAGCGGACACTTGGACTATGTAGGTTAACTAGCGGGCACTTGGACTATGTAGGTTAAGTAGCGGACACTTGCATTATGTAGGTTACCTAGCGGGCACTTGGACTGTGAAGGTTAACTTGCAGGCCCTTGGACTATGTACATACCCCAGCGCGCACTTGGACTATCTAGGTTACATAGTGGGCACTTGGACTATCTAGGTTAACTAACGGGCACCAGGACTATCTAGGTTAACTAGCCGGCACTTGGACTATCTAGGTTACCTAGCAGGCACTTGGATTATGAAGGATCCCTAGTGGGCACTTGGACTATCTAGGTTTCCTAGCAGGCACTTGCACTATGTACATACCCTAGCGTGTACTGGGACTATCTTGGTTATCTAGCGGGCACTTGGACTATGTACATTCCCTAGTGGGCACTTGGACTATCTAGGGTAACCAACGGGCACCAGGACTATCTAGGTTAACTAGCGGGCACTTGGACTATCTAGGTTACCTAGCAGGCACTTGGATTATGAAGGATCCCTAGCGGGCACTTGGACTATCTAGGTTTCCTAGCAGGCACTTGGACTATGTACATACCCTAGCGTGCACTGGGACTACCTAGGTTATCTAGCGGGCACTTGGACTATGTACATTCCCTAGTGGGCACTTGGACTCTCTAGGGTAACTAACGGGCACTAGAACTATCTAGGTTAACTAGCGGGCACTTGGACTATCTAGGTTACCTAGCAGGCACTTGGATTATGAAGGATCCCTAGCATGCACTGGGACTATCTAGGTTATCTAGCGTGCATTTGGATTATGAAGGATCCCTAGCATGCACTGGGACTATCTAGGGAAACTAACGGGCACTAGGACAATCTAGGTTAACTAATGGGCACATGGACTATCTAGGTTACCTAGCAGGCACTTGGATTATGAAGGATCCCTAGCGGGAAGTTGGACTATCTAGGTTAACTAGCGGGCACTTGGAATATGTAGGTTAACTAGCGGACACTTGGACTATGTAGGTTAACTAGCGGTCACTTGGACTATCTAGGTTACCTAGCTGGCAATTGGACTATCTGGGTTACCTAGCGGGCCCTTGGACTATGTAGGTAACCTTGCAGGCACTTGGAATGTCAAGGTTACCTAGCTGGCACTTTGACTATCTAGGTTAATGAACGGGCACTTGGACTATGTAGGTTACCTAGCGGACACTTGGGCTATGTAGGTTACCTAGTGGGCACTTGGACTATCTAGGTTAACGAACGGGCATTTGGACTATCTAGGTTATCTAGCGGGCACGTGGACTATGTACGTCCCCTAGTAGGCAATTGGACTATCTAGGTTAACTAACGGGCACTAGGACTATCTAGGTTAACTAGTGGGCACTTGCACGATCTAGGTTAACTAGCGGTCCCTTGCACTATGTAGGTTATTAGCGGGCCCATGGATTATGTAGGTTTAATAGCAGGCACTTGGACTATCTAGGTTAACCAGCGGGCACTTGGACTATGTAGTTTCCCTAGCGGGCATTTGGACTATTTAGGTTACCAAGGGGGCTCTTGGACTATGTAGGTTTCCTAGCGAGCACTTGTACTATCTAGGTTACCTAGCAGGCACTTGGACTATGTAGGTTAACTAGCGGGCACTTGGACTATCTAGGTTTCTTAGCTGGCACTTGGACTATGTACATACCCTAGTGCGCACTTGGACTATCTAGGTTAACTAACGGGCACTAGTACTATCTAGGTTACCTAGCAGGCACTTGGATTATGGAGGATCCCTAGCGGGCAGTTGGACTATCTAGGTTACCTAGCAGGCACTTGGACTATGTAGGTTAACTAGCGGACACTTGCACGTTCTAGGTTAACTAGCGGGCCCTTGCACTATGTAGGTTAACTAACGGGCCCATGGATTATGTAGGCTTACTAGCAGGCACTTGGAATATCTAGGTTAACTAGCGGGCACTTGGACTATGTACTTTCCCTAGCAGGCATTTGGACTAGTTAGGTTACCAAGCGGGCACTTGGACTATGTAGGTTACCTAGCGAACCCTTGGACTATCTAGGTTACCCAGCGGGCACTTAGACTATCTAGGTTACCTAGCTGGCACTTGAACTATCTACGTTGCCTAGCGGGTTCTTGGAGTATGTAGGTTACCTAGAGGGCTGTTGGACTACCTAGGTTACCTCGCGGGTACGTGGACTATCTATGTTAACTAACGGGCACTTGGACTATGTAAGTTCCCTAGCGGGCCCTTGGACTATGTAAGTTCCCTAGCAGGCAATTGGACCATGTGGGTTAACTAGAGGGCATTTGGACTATGAAGGTTACCTAGCGGGCACTTGGAATATGTAGGTTCCTTATCGGGCACTTGGAGAATGTAGGTTAACTAGGGGGCACTAGGACTATGTAGGTTACCTAAGAGGGCCCTTGGACTATCTAGGTTACCTAGCGGGCATTTGGATTATGTAGGCTCCCTAGCGGGCATTTGGACTATATATATTCCTTAGTGGGCACTTAGACTTTGTAGGTTACCTAGCGGGCACTTGGACTACTTTGGTTACCTAGCGGGCACTTGGATTATCAAGGTTAACTAGCGGGCACTTGGACTATGTAGGTTAAATAGCGAGCACTTGGACTCTAGGTTACCTAGCGGGCACTTGGACTATCTAGGTTACCTAGCGGGCCTTTGGACTATGTAGGTTTCCTAGCGGGCACTTGGACTATCTAAGTTAACGAACGGGCACTTGGACTATGTAGGTTACCTAGCGGGCACTTGGACTATGTAGGATCCCTAGTGGACATTTGGACTACTTTGGTTACCTAGTGGGCACTTGGACTATCTAGGTTAACTAGCGGGCATTTGGACTATCTAGGTCAACTAGCGGGCCCTTGTACTATGTAGGTTAACTAGTGAGCACTTGGACTATCTAGGTTAACTAGCGGACCTTGGACTATGTGGGTTAACTAGCGGGCCCTTGGACTATGTAGGTTAACTAGCAGGCACTTGGACGATCTAGGTTAACTAGAGGGCACTTGGACTATCTAGGTTACCTAGCGGGCACTTGGTCTATGTAGGTTCCCAGGCGGGCATTTGGACTATATAGATAACCTAGCGGGCACTTAGACTTTGTAGGATACCTAGCAGGCACTTGGACTATCTAGGTTACCTAGCTGGCACTTGAACTATCTACGTTGCCTAGCGGGTTCTTGGAGTATGTAGGTTACCTAAAGGGCTGTTGGACTATCTCGGTTACCTAGCGGGCACTTGGACTATCTATGTTAATTAGCGGGCACTTGGAATATGTAGGTTAACTAGCGGACACTTATACTATGTAGGTTACCTAGCAGGCTCTTGGACTATCTAGGTTAACTAGTGGACTCTTGGACTATGTAGGTTAAATAGCAGGCACTTGGACAATCTAGGTTAACTAGCGGGCACTTGGACGATCTAGGTTATCTAGCGGGCACTTGGACTATCAAAGTTAACAAGTGAGCCCTTGGACTATGTAGGTTAACTAGCGGGCCCTTGGACTATCTAGGTTACCTAGCGGGCACTTGGATTATATAGGTTACCTAGCAGGCACTTGGACTATGTAGGTTACCTAGTGGGCACTTGGACTATCTTGGTTAACGAACGGGCCCTTGGTATATGCAGGTAACCTAGCGGGCACTTGGACTGTCTAGGTTACCTAGCAAGCACTTGGACTTCTAGGTTAACGAACGGGCTCTTGGACTATGTAGGTTGCCTAGTGGGCACTTGGACTATCTAGGTTAGGTAACGGGCACTTGGAGTATCTAGGTTACCTAATGGGCACTTTGACTATCTAGGTTACATAGCGGGCACTTGGACTATGTAGGTTAAGAAGCGAGCACTTGGACTCTAGGTTACCTAGTGGGCACTTGGACTATCTAGGTTACCTAGCGGGCCCTTGGACTATGTATGTTTCCTAGCGGGCACTTGGACTATCTAGGTTAACGAACGGGCACTTGGACTATGTAGGTAACCTAGCGGGCACTTGGACAGTCTAGGTTACCTAGCAGGCACTTGGAATATCTAGGTTAATGAACGGACACTTGGACTATGTAGGTTACCTAGCGGGCACTTGGACTATGTAGGAACCCTATAGGACATTTGGACTACTTTGGTTTCCTAGCGGGCACGTGGACTCTATAGGTTAACTAGCGGACACTTGGACTATCTAGGTCAACTAGCGGGCTCTTGTACTATGTAGGTTAACTAGCGAGCACTTGGACTATCTAGGTTAACTAGCGGACCTTGGACTATGTGGGTTAATTAGCGGGACCTTGGACTATGTTGGTTAACTAGCGGGCACTTGGACGATCTAGGTTACCTAGAGGGCACTAGGACTATCTAGGCTACCTACCGGGCACTTGGACTATGTAGGATCCCTATTGGACATTTGGACTACTTTGGTTACCTAGCGGGCACTTGGACTATCTAGGTTAACTAGCGGGCACTTGGACTATCTACGTCAACTCGCGGGCCCTTGTACTATGTAGGTTAACTAGCGAGCACTTGGACTATCTAGGTTAACTAGCGGACCTTGGACTATGTGGGTTAACTAGCGGGCCCTTGGAATATGTAGGTTAACTAGAGGGCACTTGGACTATCCAGGTTACCAAGTAGGCACTTGGACTATGTAGGTTACCCAATGGGCACTTGGACTATCTAGCTTAACGAACGGACACATGGACTATGTAGGTTAGCTATCAGGCACTTGGACTATCTACGTTACCTAGCAGGCACTTGGACTATGTAGGGTACCTAGCGGACACTTGGACGATTTAGGTTAACTAGCGGGTACTTGGACTATCTAGGTTAACTAGCGGGCCCTTGGAGTATCTAGGTTTACTAGCGGGCACTTGGACTATCTAGGTTATCTAGCGGGCACTTGAACTATGTAGTTTCCCTAGCGGGCATTTGGATTATTTAGGTTACCTAGTGGGCACTTGGACTACGTAGGTTACCTAGCGGGCACTTGGACTACGTAGGTTAACTAGAAGGCACTTGGACTATCAAGGTTACCTAGCAGGCCATTGGACTATGTAGGTTACCAGGGGGACTTGGACTATCAAGGTTAACGAACGTGCACTTGGACTATGTAGGTAACCTAGCGGGCACTTGGACTGTCTAGGTTACCTAGCTGGCACTTGGACTATCTAGGTTAACGAACGGGCACTTGGACTATGTAGGTTAACTAGCGGACACTTCGACTATCTAGGTTAGCTAACGGGCAATTGGACTCTCTAAGTTACCTAGCGGGCATTTAGACTATGTAGGTTTCCTTGCGGGCATTTGGACTATGTAGGTTCCCTAACGGGCACTTGGACTATGTAGGTTCCCAAGCGGTCACGTGGACTATGTAGGCTCCCTAGAAGGCACTTGGACTATGTAGGTTAATTAGCAGGCACTTGGACTATCCAGGTTACCAAGCGGGTACTTGGACTATGTAGGTTACCCAATGGGCACTTGGACTATCTAGGTTAACGAACGGACACTTGGACTATGTAGGTTAGCTATCAGGCACTTGGACTATCTAGGTTACCTAGCAGGCACTTGGACTATGTAGGTTACCTAGCGGACACTTGGACGATTTATGTTAACTAGCGGGCACTTGGACTATCTAGGTTAACTAGCGGGCCCTTGGACTATCTAAGTTTACTATCGGGCACTTGGACTATCTAGGTTATCTAGCGGGCACTTGAACTATGTAGTTTCCCTAGCGGGCATTTGGATTATTTAGGTTACCTAGTGGGCACTTGGACTATGTAGGTTACCTAGCGGGCACTTAAACTACGTAGGTTAACTAGAAGGCACTTGGACTATCAAGGTTACCTAGCGGGTCCTTGGACTATGTTGGTTACCAGCGGGCACTTTGACTATCTAGGTTAACGAACGTGCACTTGGACTATGTAGGTAACCTAGCGGGCACTTGGACTGTCTAGGTTAACTTGCGGGCACTTGGACTATGTAGGTTAACGAACGGGCACTTGTACTATGTAGGTTAACTAGCAGACACTTCGACTATCAAGGTTAGCTAACGGGCAATTGGACTAACTAGGTTACCTAGCGGGCACTTGGACTATGTACGTTCCCTAGCAGGCACTTGGGCTATATACGTTACCTAGCGGGCACTTGGACTATCCAGGTTAACTAGCGGGCGCTTGGACTATGTAGGTTCCCTAGTGGGCACTTGGACTATCTAGATTCCCTAAAGGGCACTTGGACTATCTAGGTTACCGAACGGGCACTTGGACTATCTAGGTTACCTAGCGGGAACTTGGACTATGTAGGTTAACTAGCAGACAATTGGACGATCTAGGTTAACTAGCGGACACTTGCACTATGTAGGTTACCTAGCAGGCATTTGGACTATGTAGGTTAACTAGCAGGCCCTTGGACTATCTAGGTTACCTAGCGGGCACTTGGACTATGTAGGTTAACTAGCGGGCACTTGCACTCTCTAGGTTACCTAGCGGGCACCTGGACTATGTACCTTCCCTAGCGGGCACTTGGACTATGTAGGTTACCTAGCGGGCACTTGGACTATTTAGGTTAACTAGAGGACACTTGGACGATCTAGGTTAACTAGCAGGCACTTGGACGATCTAGGTTAACTAACGGGCACTTGGACTATCAAAGTTAACAAGCGAGACCTTGGACTATCTAGGTTAACTAGCGGGCCCTTCGACTATCTAAGTTACCGAGATAGCACTTGGACTATACAGGTTCCCTAGCGGGCACTTGGACTATCTAGGTTAACGAATGTGCACTTGGACTATGCAGGTAACCTAGCGGGCACTTGGACTGTCTAGGTTACATAGCGGGCACTTGGACTTCTAGGTTAACGAACGGGCACTTGGAATATATATGCTGCCAACGGGCACTTGGACAATCTAGGTTAGGTAACGGGCACTTGGACTATCTAGGTTACCTAGCGGGAACTTGGACAATGTAGGTTACCTAGCAGGCACTTGGACTATCTAGGTTAACTAGCGGGCCCTTGGACTATGTAGATTACCTAGCGGGCACTTTGACTATCTAGGTTAACGAACGGGCACTTGGACTATGTCGGTAACCTAACGGGCACTTGGACTGTGTAGGATACCTAGCGGGCACTTTGAATATCTAGGTTAACTAGCAGACCTTGGACTATGTAGGTTAACTAGCGGGCCCTTGGACTATGTAGGTTAACTAGCGGGCTCTTGGAATATCTAGGTTTCCTAGCAGGCACTTGGACTATGTACATACCCTAGCGCGCACTTGGACTATCTAGGTTACCTAGCGGGCACTTGGACTATGTACGTTCCCTAGCGGGCACTTGGACTATCTATGTTAACTAGCGGGCACTTGGAATATGTAGGTTAACAAGCGGACACTTGCACTATGTAGGTTACTATCAGGCACTTGGACTATCTAGGTTAACTAGCGGGCAGTTGGACTATCTAGGTTAACTAGCGTACACTTGGACTATGTAGGTTCCCTAGCGGGCACTTGGACTCTGTATGTTCCCTACAGACACTTGAACTAGGTAAGTTAACTACCGGGCACGTGGACTATGTAGGTTAAATAGCGGGCCCTTGGACTATGTAGATTAACTAGCGGCACTTGGACTATCTACGTTAACTAGCGGGCCCTTGGACTATGTAGATTCCCTAGCGGGTGTTTGGACTATATAGATAACCTAGCGGGCATTTTGACATTGTAGGTTACCTAGCGGCACATGGACTATCTAGGTTACCTAGGTGGCACTTGAACTATCTACGTTAT
The DNA here is from genome assembly GCF_050624435.1 of Tenrec ecaudatus. NCBI lineage: Eukaryota > Metazoa > Chordata > Mammalia > Afrosoricida > Tenrecidae > Tenrec > Tenrec ecaudatus. Next base: position 1,295,596 of record NW_027457624.1, on the reverse strand, counting down.
TGCGGGTTCTTGGAGTATGTAGGTTACCTAGCTGGCTGTTGGACTATCTAGTTTACCTAGCGGGCACATGGACTATGAACATCACCCTAGCGCGCACTTGGACTATCTAGGTTACCTATTGGGCACTTGGACTATGTACGTTCCCTAGCGGGCACTTGGACTATCTAGGTTAACTAACGGGCACTTGGACTGTGTAGCTCCCCTAGCGGGACCTTAGACTATGTAAGTTCCCTACGTGGCACTTGGACTATGTAGGTTAACTAGCGGGCACTTGGACTATCTAGGTTAACTAGCGGGCCCTTGGACTATGTAAGTTCCCTAGCGGGCACTTGGACTATGTAGGTTAACTAGCTGGCACTTGGACTATCTAGGTTAACTAGCGGGCATATGGACTATTAGGGCCCCTAACGGGCATTTGGACTATATTGGTTACCTAGCGGGCACTTGGACTATGTAGGTTAACGAACGGGCACTTGGACTATGTAGGTAACCTAGTGGTCACTTGAAATGTCTAGGTTACCTAGCGGGCACTTGGACTATGTAGGTTAACGAGCGGGCACTTGGACGATGTAGGTTACCTAGTGGGCACTTGGACGATCTATGTTAACTAGCAGGTACTTGGACTCTGTAGATTAACTAGCGGCACTTGAACTATCTACGTTAACTAGCGGGCCCTTGGTCAATGTAGATTCCCTAGCGGGCACTTGGACCATGTATGTTCCAGAGCGGGCACTTGGACTCTGTACGTTCCCTAGCAGTCACTTGGACTATGTAGGTTCCAGAGCGGGCAATTAGACTATCTAGGTTCCCTAGCGGGCACTTGTACTATGTAGGTTAATTAGCGGACACTTGGACAATCTAGGTTAACTAGCGGGTACTTGGATTATGTAGGTTAACTAGCGGGCCCTTGAACTATGTAGATTAACTAGCGGCACTTGGACTATCTACATTAACTAGCGGGCCCTTCGACTATGTAGATTCCCTAGCAGGCACTTGGACTATGTAGGTTCCCTAGTGGGCACTTGGACTCTGTATGTTCCCTACAGACACTTGAACTATGTAAGTTAACTACCGGGCACTTGGACTATGTAGGTTCCCTAGCGGGCACTTGGACTCTGTATGTTCCCTATAGACACTTGAACTAGGTAAGTTAACTACCGGGCACGTGGACTATGTAGGTTAAATAGCGGGCCCTTGGACTATGTAGATTAACTAGCGGCACTTGGACTATCTACGTTAACTAGCGGGCCCTTGGACTATGTAGATTCCCTAGCGGGTATTTGGACTATATAGATAACCTAGCGGGCATTTTGACATTGTAGGTTACCTAGCGACACATGGACTATCTAGGTTACCTAGGTGGCACTTGAACTATCTACGTTATAGCGGGTTCTTGGAGTATGTAGGTTACCTAGCTGGCTGTTGGACTATCTAGTTTACCTAGCGGGCACATGGACTATGTACATACCCTAGCGCGCACTTGGACTATCTAGGTTACCTATTGGGCACTTGGACTATGTACGTTCCCTAGCGGGCACTTGGACTATCTAGGTTAACTAACGGGCACTTGGAATGTGTAGCTCCCCTAGCGGGCACTTGGACTATGTAAGTTCCCTAGGTGGCACTTGGACTATGTAGGTTAACTAGCGGGCACTTGGACTATCTAGGTTAACTAGCGGGCCCTTGGACTATGTAAGTTCCCTAGCGGGCACTTGGACTATGTAGGTTAACTAGCTGGCACTTGGACTATCTAGGTTAACTAGCGGGCATATGGACTATTAGGGCCCCTAACGGGCATTTGGACTATATTGGTTACCTAGCGGGCACTTGGACTATGTAGGTTAACGAACGGGCACTTGGACTATGTAGGTAACCTAGTGGTCACTTGAAATGTCTAGGTTACCTAGCGGGCACTTGGACTATGTAGGTTAACGAGCGGGCACTTGGACGATGTAGGTTACCTAGTGGGCACTTGGACGATCTACGTTAACTAGCAGGTACTTGGACTATGTAGGTTAACTAGCGGGCCCTTGGACTCTGTAGATTAACTAGCGGCACTTGAACTATCTACGTTAACTAGCGGGCCCTTGGTCTATGTAGATTCCCTAGCGGGCACTTGGACCATGTATGTTCCAGAGCGGGCACTTGGACTCTGTAGGTTCCCTAGCAGTCACTTGGACTATGTAGGTTCCAGAGCGGGCAATTAGACTATCTAGGTTCCCTAGCGGGCACTTGTACTATGTAGGTAAATTAGCGGACACTTGGACAATCTAGGTTAACTAGCGGGTACTTGGATTATGTAGGTTAACTAGCGGGCCCTTGAACTATGTAGATTAACTAGCGGCACTTGGACTATCTACATTAACTAGCGGGCCCTTCGACTATGTAGATTCCCTAGCAGGCACTTGGACTATGTAGGTTCCCTAGTGGGCACTTGGACTCTGTATGTTCCCTACGGACACTTGAACTATGTAAGTTAACTACCGGGCACTTGGACTATGTAGGTTAACTAGCGGGCCCTTGGACTATCTAGGTTACCTAGCGGGCACATGGACTATGTAGGTTAACTACCGGGCACTTGCACTATCTAGGTTACCGAATGGGCATTTGGACTATGTAGGTAATCTAGCGGGCACTTGGAGAGTCTAGGTTACCTAGCGGGCACTTGGACATCTAGGTTAACGAACGGGCACTTGTACTATGTATGTTGAATAGCGGGCAATTGGACTATCTAGGTTAGGTAACGGGCACTTGGACTATCTAGGTTTCTTAGCGGGCACTTGGACGATCTAGGTTAACTAGAGGACACCTGGACTCTCTAGGTTAACTAGCATAAACTTGGAATATCTAGGGTTCTTAGCGGGTACTTGGACTATGTAGGGTAACTAGCGGACCCTTGGACTATGTAGATTAATAGCGGCACTTGGACTATCTAGGTTAAGTAGTGGGCGCTTGGACTATGTAGGTTCCCTAGCGGGCATTTGGACTATATAGGTTACCTATCGGGCACATGGACGATATAGGTTACCTAGCGGGCACTTGGACTATCTAGGTTACCAAGCGGGCCCTTGGACTATGTAGGTTTCCTAGCGGGCACTTGGACTATCTAGGTTAACGAACGGGCACTTAGTCTATGTAGGTAACCTAGCGGGCACTTGGACAGTCTAGGTTACCTAGCTGGCACTTGGACTATGTAGGTCAACTAGCGGGCCCTTGCACTATCTAGGATAGCTAACGGGCACTTAGATTATGTAGGTTACCTAGCGGGCACTTGGAATATGTAGGCTAACTAGGGGACCCTTGGACGATCTAGGTTACCTAGCGGGTACTTGAACTATCTAGGTTAACTAGCGGACACTTGCACTATCTAGGTTGCCTAGTGGGCACTTGGACTATGTAAGTTCCCTAGAGGGCACATGGACTGTCTATTTTAGCTAGCGGGCACTTGGAATATGTAGGTTAACTAGCGGACACTTGCACTATGTAGGTTACCTAGCAGGCACTTTGACTATCTAGGTTAACTAGCGGGCACTTGGACTATCTAGGTTAACTAGCGGGCCCTTGGACTATGTAAGTTCCCTAGCGGGCACTTGGACTATGTAGGTTAACTAGCTGGCACTTGGACTATCTAGGTTAACTAGCGGGCATATGGACTATTAGGGCCCCTAACGGGCATTTGGACTATATTGGTTACCTAGCGGGCACTTGGACTATGTAGGTTAACGAGCGGGCACTTGGACGATGTAGGTTACCTAGTGGGCACTTGGACGATCTACGTTAACTAGCAGGTACTTGGACTATGTAGGTTAACTAGCGGGCCCTTGGACTCTGTAGATTAACTAGCGGCACTTGGACTATCTACGTTAACTAGCGGGCCCTTGGTCTATGTAGATTCCCTAGCGGGCACTTGGACCATGTATGTTCCAGAGCGGGCACTTGGACTCTGTAGGTTCCCTAGCAGTCACTTGGACTATGTAGGTTCCAGAGCGGGCAATTAGACTATCTAGGTTCCCTAGCGGGCACTTGTACAATGTAGGTAAATTAGCGGACACTTGGACAATCTAGGTTAACTAGCAGGTACTTGGATTATGTAGGTTAACTAGCGGGCCCTTGAACTATGTAGATTAACTAGCGGCACTTGGACTATCTACATTAACTAGCGGGCCCTTCGACTATGTAGATTCCCTAGCAGGCACTTGGACTATGTAGGTTCCCTAGTGGGCACTTGGACTCTGTATGTTCCCTACGGACACTTGAACTATGTAAGTTAACTACCGGGCACTTGGACTATGTAGGTTAACTAGCGGGCCCTTGGACTATCTAGGTTACCTAGCGGGCACTTGGACTATGTAGGTTAACTACCGGGCACTTGCACTATCTAGGTTACCGAATGGGCATTTGGACAATGTAGGTAATCTAGCGGGCACTTGGAGAGTCTAGGTTACCTAGCGGGCACTTGGACATCTAGGTTAACGAACGGGCACTTGTACTATGTATGTTGAATAGCGGGCAATTGGACTATCTAGGTTAGGTAACGGGCACTTGGACTATCTAGGTTTCTTAGCGGGCACTTGGACGATCTAGGTTAACTAGAGGACACCTGGACTCTCTAGGTTAACTAGCATAAACTTGGAATATCTAGGTTTCTTAGCGGGTACTTGGACTATGTAGGGTAACTAGCGGACCCTTGGACTATGTAGATTAATAGCGGCACTTGGACTATCTAGGTTAAGTAGTGGGCGCTTGGACTATGTAGGTTCCCTAGCGGGCATTTGGACTATATAGGTTACCTATCGGGCACATGGACGATATAGGTTACCTAGCGGGCACTTGGACTATCTAGGTTACCAAGCGGGCCCTTGGACTATGTAGGTTTCCTAGCGGGCACTTGGACTATCTAGGTTAACGAACGGGCACTTAGTCTATGTAGGTAACCTAGCGGGCACTTGGACAGTCTAGGTTACCTAGCTGGCACTTGGACTATGTAGGTCAACTAGCGGGCCCTTGCACTATCTAGGATAGCTAACGGGCACTTAGATTATGTAGGTTACCTAGCGGGCACTTGGACTATGTAGGCTAACTAGGGGGCCCTTGGACGATCTAGGTTACCTAGCGGGTACTTGAACTATCTAGGTTAACTAGCGGACACTTGCACTATCTAGGTTGCCTAGTGGGCACTTGGACTATGTAAGTTCCCTAGAGGGCACATGGACTGTCTATTTTAGCTAGCGGGCACTTGGAATATGTAGGTTAACTAGCGGACACTTGCACTATGTAGGTTACCTAGCAGGCACTTTGTCTATCTAGGTTAACTAGCGGGCACTTGGACTATCTAGGTTAACTAGCGTGCACTTGGACTATGTAGGTTTCTTACCGGGCACTTGGACTATGTAGGTTAACTAGCGGGCACTTGGACTATGTAGGTTAACTAGCGTGCCCTTGGACTATCTAGGTTACGTAGCGGGCACTTGGTATATAGGTTAACTAGCGGGCACTTGGACTATGTAGGTTAACTAGAGGACACTTGGACTATCTAGGTTAACTAGCGGTCACTTGGACGATCTAGGTTAACTAGCGGGCACTTGGACTATGTAGGTTACCTAGCGGTCACTTGGACTATATAGGTTACCAAGCGGGCACTTGGACTATGTAGGTTACCTACTGGGCACTTGGACTATCTAGGTTAACGAACGGGCACTTGGAATATGCAGGTAACGTAGCGGGCACTTGGACTGTCTAGGTTACCTAGCGGGTACTTGAACTTCTAGGTTAACGAACGGGCTCTTGAACTATGTAGGTTGCCTAGCTGGCACTTGGACTATCTAGGTTAGGTAACGGTCACTTGGACTATCTAGGTTACCTATTGGGAACTTGGAAAATGTAACTTACCTAGAGGGCACTTGGACTATCTAGGTTACCTAACGGGCACTTTGACTATCAAGGTTACATAGCGGGCACTTGGACTATGTAGGTTAACTAGCGAGCACTTGGACTCTAAGTTACCTAGCGTGCACTTGGACTATCTAGGTTACCTAGCGGGCACTTGGACTATCTAAGTTACCTAGCGGGCCCTTGGACTATGTAGTTTTCCTAGCGGGCACTTGGACTATCTAGGTTAACGAACGGCACTTGGACTATGTAGGTTACCTAGCGGGCACTTGGACTATGTAGGATCCCTATCGGACATTTGGAATACTTAAGTTAACTAGCGGGCACTTGGAATTTCTAGGTTAACTAGCGGGCACTTGGACTATCTAGGTCAACTAGCGGGCCCTTTTACTATGTAGGTTAACTAGCGAGCACTTGGACTATCTAGGTTAACTAGAGGGTATTTGGACTATGTAGGTTACCTAGCGGGCACTTGGACTATGTAGGTTCCCTGTTGGGCATTTGGAGAATGTAGGTTAACTAGGGGCACTAGGACTATGTAGCTTCCCTATCGGGCACTTGGAGAATGTAGGTTAAATAGGGGCACTAGGACTATGTAGGTTACCTAGAGGGCCCTTGGACTCTCTAGGTTACCTAGCGGGCATTTGGACTATATAGATTACCTAGCTGGCAATTAGACTTTGTAGGTTATCTAGCGGGCACTTTGACTATCTAGGTTACCTAGCTGGCACTTGAACTATCTACGTTACCTAGAGGTTATTTGGAGTATGTAGGTTACCTACCGGGCTGTTGGACTATCTAGGTTACCTAGGGGGCACTTGGACTATGTAGGTTAACTAGCGGGCCCTTGGCCTATGTAGGTTAACTAGCGGGCCTTGGACTATGTAGGTTAACTAGCGGGCACTTGGACGATCTAGATTAACTAGCGGGTACTTGGACTATGTAAGTTAAATAGCGGGCCCTTGGACTATGTAGATTAACTAGCGGCACTTGGACTATATACGTTAACTAGCGGGCCTTTGGACTATGTAGATTCCCTAACGGGCACTTGGACTATGTTGGTTCCCTAGCAGGCACTTGGACTATGTAGGTTCCAGAGCGGGCACATGGACTATCTAGGTTCCCTAACGAGCACTTGGACTATGTAGGTTAACTAGCAGACACTTGGACGATCTAGGTCAACTAGCGGGTACTTGGACTATGTAGGTTAACTAGCGGACCCTTGGACTATGTAGATTAACTAGCGGCACTTGGACTATCTACGTTAACTAGCGGGCCCTTGGACTATGTAGGTTCCCTAGCGGGCATTTGGACTATGTATGTTCCCTAGCGTGCACTTGGACTATGTATGTACCCTACGGACACTTGAACTATGTAAGTTAACTACCGGGCACTTGGACTATGTAGGTTAACTATCGGGCCCTTGGACTACGTAGGTTAACTAGCAGGCCCTTGGACTATGTACATACCCCAGCACGCACTTGGATTATCTAGGTTCCCTAGGGCACTTGGACTATCTAGGTTAACTAACGGGCACCAGGACTATCTAGGTTAACTAGCGGGCACTTGGACTATCTAGGTTACCTAGCAGGCACTTGGATTATGAAGGATCCCTAGCGGGCACTTGGACTATCTAGTTTTCCTAGCAGGCACTTGCACTATGTACATACACGAGCGTGCACTGGGACTATCTAGGTTATCTAGCGGGCACTTGGACTATGTACATTCCCTAGTGGGCACTTGGACTATCTAGGGTAACTAACGGGCACTAGGACTATCTAGGTTAACTAGCGGGCACTTGGACTATCTAGGTTACCTAGCAGGCACTTGGATTATGAAGAATCCCTAGCGGGCACTTGGACTATCTAGGTTAACTAGCGGGCACTTGGAATATGTAGGTTAACTAGCGGACACTTGGACTATGTAGGTTAACTAGCGGTCACTTGGACTATCTAGGTTACCTAGCGGGCAATTGGACTATCTAGGTTAACTAGCGGGCCCTTTGACTATGTAGGTAACCTTGCGGGCACTTGGAATGTCTAGGTTACCTAGCGGGCACTTTGACTATCTAGGTTAACGAACGGGCACTTGGACTATGTAGGTTACTTAGCGGGCACTTAGACTATGTAGGATCACTATCGGACAGTTATACTACTTAGTTTAACTAGCGGGCACTTTGACTATATAGGTAAACTAGCAGGCACTAGGACTATCTAGGTCAACTAGCGGGCCCTTCTACTATGTAGGTTAACTAGCGGGCACTTGGATTATCTAGGTTAATTAGCGGACATTGGGCTATGTAGGTTAACTAGTGGGCACTTGGACAATCTAGGTTTCATAGCAGGCACTTGGACTATGTACATACCCTAGGGTGCACTTGGACTATCTAGGTTACCTTGTGGGCACTTGCACTATCTAGGTTAACTAACTGGCACTAGGACTATCTAGGTTAACTAGCGGGTACTTGGACTATCTAGGTTTCCTAGCAGGCACTTGGACTATGTACATACCCTAGCGTACATTTGGACTATCTAGGTTACCTAGTGGGCACTTGGACTATCTAGGTTACCTAGCAGGCACTTGGATTATGAAGGATCCCTAGCGGGCACTTGGACTATCTAGGTTAACGAACGGGCACTTAGTCTATGTAGGTAACCTAGCGGGAACTTGGACAGTCTAGGTTACCTAGCTGGCACTTGGACTATGTAGGTCAACTAGCGGGCCCTTGCACTATCTAGGATAGCTAACGGGCACTTAGATTATGTAGGTTACCTAGCGGGCACTTGGACTATGTAGGCTAACTAGGGGACCCTTGGACGATCTAGGTTACCTAGCGGGTACTTGAACTATCTAGGTTAACTAGCGGACACTTGCACTATCTAGGTTGCCTAGTGGGCACTTGGACTATGTAAGTTCCCTAGCGGGCACATGGACTGTCTATTTTAGCTAGCGGGCACTTGGAATATGTAGGTTAACTAGCGGACACTTGCACTATGTAGGTTACCTAGCAGGCACTTTGACTATCTAGGTTAACTAGCGGGCACTTGGACTATCTAGGTTAACTAGCGGGCCCTTGGACTATGTAAGTTCCCTAGCGGGCACTTGGACTATGTAGGTTAACTAGCTGGCACTTGGACTATCTAGGTTAACTAGCGGGCATATGGACTATTAGGGCCCCAAACGGGCATTTGGACTATATTGGTTACCTAGCGGGCACTTGGACTATGTAGGTTAACGAACGGGCACTTGGACTATGTAGGTAACCTAGTGGTCACTTGAAATGTCTAGGTTACCTAGCGGGCACTTGGACTATGTAGGTTAACGAGCGGGCACTTGGACGATGTAGGTTACCTAGTGGGCACTTGGACGATCTACGTTAACTAGCAGGTACTTGGACTATGTAGGTTAACTAGCGGGCCCTTGGACTCTGTAGATTAACTAGCGGCACTTGAACGATCTACGTTAACTAGCGGGCCCTTGGTCTATGTAGATTCCCTAGCGGGCACTTGGACCATGTATGTTCCAGAGCGGGCACTTGGACTCTGTAGGTTCCCTAGCAGTCACTTGGACTATGTAGGTTCCAGAGCGGGCAATTAGACTATCTAGGTTCCCTAGCGGGCACTTGTACAATGTAGGTAAATTAGCGGACACTTGGACAATCTAGGTTAACTAGCAGGTACTTGGATTATGTAGGTTAACTAGCGGGCCCTTGAACTATGTAGATTAACTAGCGGCACTTGGACTATCTACATTAACTAGCGGGCCCTTCGACTATGTAGATTCCCTAGCAGGCACTTGGACTATGTAGGTTCCCTAGTGGGCACTTGGACTCTGTATGTTCCCTACGGACACTTGAACTATGTAAGTTAACTACCGGGCACTTGGACTATGTAGGTTAACTAGCGGGCCCTTGGACTATCTAGGTTACCTAGCGGGCACTTGGACTATGTAGGTTAACTACCGGGCACTTGCACTATCTAGGTTACCGAATGGGCATTTGGACAATGTAGGTAATCTAGCGGGCACTTGGAGAGTCTAGGTTACCTAGCGGGCACTTGGACATCTAGGTTAACGAACGGGCACTTGTACTATGTATGTTGAATAGCGGGCAATTGGACTATCTAGGTTAGGTAACGGGCACTTGGACTATCTAGGTTTCTTAGCGGGCACTTGGACGATCTAGGTTAACTAGAGGACACCTGGACTCTCTAGGTTAACTAGCATAAACTTGGAATATCTAGGTTTCTTAGCGGGTACTTGGACTATGTAGGGTAACTAGCGGACCCTTGGACTATGTAGATTAATAGCGGCACTTGGACTATCTAGGTTAAGTAGTGGGCGCTTGGACTATGTAGGTTCCCTAGCGGGCATTTGGACTATATAGGTTACCTATCGGGCACATGGACGATATAGGTTACCTAGCGGGCACTTGGACTATCTAGGTTACCAAGCGGGCCCTTGGACTATGTAGGTTTCCTAGCGGGCACTTGGACTATCTAGGTTAACGAACGGGCACTTAGTCTATGTAGGTAACCTAGCGGGCACTTGGACAGTCTAGGTTACCTAGCTGGCACTTGGACTATGTAGGTCAACTAGCGGGCCCTTGCACTATCTAGGATAGCTAACGGGCACTTAGATTATGTAGGTTACCTAGCGGGCACTTGGACTATGTAGGCTAACTAGGGGGCCCTTGGACGATCTAGGTTACCTAGCGGGTACTTGAACTATCTAGGTTAACTAGCGGACACTTGCACTATCTAGGTTGCCTAGTGGGCACTTGGACTATGTAAGTTCCCTAGAGGGCACATGGACTGTCTATTTTAGCTAGCGGGCACTTGGAATATGTAGGTTAACTAGCGGACACTTGCACTATGTAGGTTACCTAGCAGGCACTTTGTCTATCTAGGTTAACTAGCGGGCACTTGGACTATCTAGGTTAACTAGCGTGCACTTGGACTATGTAGGTTCCTTACCGGGCACTTGGACTATGTAGGTTAACTAGCGGGCACTTGGACTATGTAGGTTAACTAGCGTGCCCTTGGACTATCTAGGTTACGTAGCGGGCACTTGGTATATAGGTTAACTAGCGGGCACTTGGACTATGTAGGTTAACTAGAGGACACTTGGACTATCTAGGTTAACCAGTGGGCCCTTGGACTATGTAGGTTAACTAGCAGGCACTTGGACAATCTAGGTTAACTAGCGGTCACTTGGACGATCTAGGTTAACTAGCGGGCACTTGGACTATGTAGGTTACCTAGCGGGCACTTGGACTATATAGGTTACCAAGCGGGCACTTGGACTATGTAGGTTACCTACTGGGCACTTGGACTATCTAGGTTAACGAACGGGCACTTGGAATATGCAGGTAACGTAGCGGGCACTTGGACTGTCTAGGTTACCTAGCGGGTACTTGAACTTCTAGGTTAACGAACGGGCTCTTGAACTATGTAGGTTGCCTAGCTGGCACTTGGACTATCTAGGTTAGGTAACGGGCACTTGGACTATCTAGGTTACCTATTGGGAACTTGGAAAATGTAACTTACCTAGAGGGCACTTGGACTATCTAGGTTACCTAACGGGCACTTTGACTATCAAGGTTACATAGCGGGCACTTGGACTATGTAGGTTAACTAGCGAGCACTTGGACTCTAAGTTACCTAGCGTGCACTTGGACTATCTAGGTTACCTAGCGGGCACTTGGACTATCTAAGTTACCTAGCGGGCCCTTGGACTATGTAGTTTTCCTAGCGGGCACTTGGACTATCTAGGTTAACGAACGGCACTTGGACTATGTAGGTAACCTAGCGGGCACTTGGACTATGTAGGATCCCTATCGGACATTTGGAATACTTAAGTTAACTAGCGGGCACTTGGAATTTCTAGGTTAACTAGCGGGCACTTGGACTATCTAGGTCAACTAGCGGGCCCTTTTACTATGTAGGTTAACTAGCGAGCACTTGGACTATCTAGGTTAACTAGAGGGTATTTGGACTATGTAGGTTACCTAGCGGGCACTTGGACTATGTAGGTTCCCTGTTGGGCATTTGGAGAATGTAGGTTAACTAGGGGCACTAGGACTATGTAGCTTCCCTATCGGGCACTTGGAGAATGTAGGTTAAATAGGGGCACTAGGACTATGTAGGTTACCTAGAGGGCCCTTGGACTCTCTAGGTTACCTAGCGGGCATTTGGACTATATAGATTACCTAGCTGGCAATTAGACTTTGTAGGTTATCTAGCGGGCACTTTGACTATCTAGGTTACCTAGCTGGCACTTGAACTATCTACGTTACCTAGAGGTTATTTGGAGTATGTAGGTTACCTACCGGGCTGTTGGACTATCTAGGTTACCTAGGGGGCACTTGGACTATGTAGGTTAACTAGCGGGCCCTTGGCCTATGTAGGTTAACTAGCGGGCCTTGGACTATGTAGGTTAACTAGCGGGCACTTGGACGATCTAGGTTAACTAGCGGGTACTTGGACTATGTAAGTTAAATAGCGGGCCCTTGGACTATGTAGATTAACTAGCGGCACTTGGACTATATACGTTAACTAGCGGGCCTTTGGACTATGTAGATTCCCTAACGGGCACTTGGACTATGTTGGTTCCCTAGCAGGCACTTGGACTATGTAGGTTCCAGAGCGGGCACATGGACTATCTAGGTTCCCTAACGAGCACTTGGACTATGTAGGTTAACTAGCAGACACTTGGACGATCTAGGTCAACTAGCGGGTACTTGGACTATGTAGGTTAACTAGCGGACCCTTGGACTATGTAGATTAACTAGCGGCACTTGGACTATCTACGTTAACTAGCGGGCCCTTGGACTATGTAGGTTCCCTAGCGGGCATTTGGACTATGTATGTTCCCTAGCGTGCACTTGTACTATGTATGTACCCTACGGACACTTGAACTATGTAAGTTAACTACCGGGCACTTGGACTGTGTAGGTTAACTATCGGGCCCTTGGACTACGTAGGTTAACTAGCAGGCCCTTGGACTATGTACATACCCCAGCACGCACTTGGATTATCTAGGTTCCCTAGGGCACTTGGACTATCTAGGTTAACTAACGGGCACCAGGACTATCTAGGTTAACTAGCGGGCACTTGGACTATCTAGGTTACCTAGCAGGCACTTGGATTATGAAGGATCCCTAGCGGGCACTTGGACTATCTAGTTTTCCTAGCAGGCACTTGCACTATGTACATACACGAGCGTGCACTGGGACTATCTAGGTTATCTAGCGGGCACTTGGACTATGTACATTCCCTAGTGGGCACTTGGACTATCTAGGGTAACTAACGGGCACTAGGACTATCTAGGTTAACTAGCGGGCACTTGGACTATCTAGGTTACCTAGCAGGCACTTGGATTATGAAGAATCCCTAGCGGGCACTTGGACTATCTAGGTTAACTAGCGGGCACTTGGAATATGTAGGTTAACTAGCGGACACTTGGACTATGTAGGTTAACTAGCGGTCACTTGGACTATCTAGGTTACCTAGCGGGCAATTGGACTATCTAGGTTAACTAGCGGGCCCTTTGACTATGTAGGTAACCTTGCGGGCACTTGGAATGTCTAGGTTACCTAGCGGGCACTTTGACTATCTAGGTTAACGAACGGGCACTTGGACTATGTAGGTTACTTAGCGGGCACTTAGACTATGTAGGATCACTATCGGACAGTTATACTACTTAGTTTAACTAGCGGGCACTTTGACTATATAGGTAAACTAGCAGGCACTAGGACTATCTAGGTCAACTAGCGGGCCCTTCTACTATGTAGGTTAACTAGCGGGCACTTGGATTATCTAGGTTAATTAGCGGACATTGGGCTATGTAGGTTAACTAGTGGGCACTTGGACTATCTAGGTTTCATAGCAGGCACTTGGACTATGTACATACCCTAGGGTGCACTTGGACTATCTAGGTTACCTTGTGGGCACTTGCACTATCTAGGTTAACTAACTGGCACTAGGACTATCTAGGTTAACTAGCGGGTACTTGGACTATCTAGGTTTCCTAGCAGGCACTTGGACTATGTACATACCCTAGCGTACATTTGGACTATCTAGGTTACCTAGTGGGCACTTGGACTATCTAGGTTACCTAGCAGGCACTTGGATAATGAAGGATCCCTAGCGGGCACTTGGACTATCTAGGTTAACGAACGGGCACTTAGTCTATGTAGGTAACCTAGCGGGCACTTGGACAGTCTAGGTTACCTAGCTGGCACTTGGACTATGTAGGTCAACTAGCGGGCCCTTGCACTATCTAGGATAGCTAACGGGCACTTAGATTATGTAGGTTACCTAGCGGGCACTTGGACTATGTAGGCTAACTAGGGGACCCTTGGACGATCTAGGTTACCTAGCGGGTACTTGAACTATCTAGGTTAACTAGCGGACACTTGCACTATCTAGGTTGCCTAGTGGGCACTTGGACTATGTAAGTTCCCTAGCGGGCACATGGACTGTCTATTTTAGCTAGCGGGCACTTGGAATATGTAGGTTAACTAGCGGACACTTGCACTCTGTAGGTTACCTAGCAGGCACTTTCACTATCTAGGTTAACTAGCGGGCACATGGACTATCTAGGTTAACTAGCGGGCCCTTGGACTATGTAAGTTCCCTAGCGGGCACTTGGACTATGTAGGTCAACTAGCGGGCCCTTGGACTAACTAGGTTACCTAACGGGCACTTAGATTATGTAGGTTAACTAGCGGGCACTTGGAATATGTAGGTTAATTAGTGGGCCCATGGACTGTGTAGGTTTACTAGCGGGCCCTTGGACTCTTTAGGTTCCCTAAAGGGCATTTGGACTATCTAGGTGACCGAACGGGCACTTGGACTATCTAGGTTACCTGGCGGGCATTTGGACTATGTAGGCTAACTAGGGGGCCCTTGGACGATCTAGGTTACCTAGCGGGTACTTGAACTATCTAGGTTAACTAGCGGGCACTTTGACTATGTAGGTCAACTAGCGGGCCCTTGGACTATCTAGGTTAGCGAACTGGCACTTGGACTATGTAGGTTAACTAGCGTGCCCTGGACTATCTAGGTTTCCTAGCTGGCACTTGGACTATGTACATACCCTAGTGCGCACTTGGACTATCTAGGTTACCTAGCGGGCACTTGGACTATGTACGTCCCCTAGTGGGCACTTGGACTATCTAGGTTAACTAACGGGCACTAGGACTATCTAGGTTACCTAGCAGGCACTTGGATTATGGAGAATCCCTAGCGGGCAGTTTGACTATCTAGGTTACCTAGCAGGCACTTGGACTATGTAGGTTAACTAGCGGACACTTGCACGATCTAGGTTAACTAGAGAGCCCTTGCACTATGTAGGTTAACTAACGGGCCCATGGATTATGTAGGTTTACTAGCGTGCACTGGGACTATCTAGGTTATTTAGCGGGCACTTGGACTATGTACATTCCCTAGTGGGCACTTGGACTATCTAGGGTAACTAACGGGCACTAGGACTATCTAGGTTAACTAGCGGGCACTTGGACTATCTAGGTTGCCTAGCAGGCACTTGGATTATGAAGGATCCCTAGCGGGCACTTGGACTATCTAGGTTAACTAGCGGGTACTTGGAATATGTAGGTTAACTAGCGGACACTTGGACTATGTAGGTTAACTAGCGGTCACTTGGACTATTTAGGTTACCTAGCGGGCAATTGGACTATCTAGGTTACCTAGCGGGCCCTTGGACTATGTAGGTAACCTTGCGGGCACTTGGAATGTCTAGGTTACCTAACGGGCACTTTGACTATATAGGTTAACGAACGGGCACTTGGACTATGTACGTTACCTAGCGGGCACTTGGACTATGTAGGATCACTATCGGACATTTATACTACTTAGGTTAACTAGCGGGCACTTGGACTATCTAGGTTAACTAACGGGCACTAGGACTATCTAGGTTAACTAGCGGGCACTTGGACTATCCAGGTTAACTTGCGGGCACTTGGACTATCTAGGTTACCTAGCAGGCACTTGGACTATCTAGGTCAACTAGCGGGCCCTTCTACTATGTAGGTTAACAACTAGCGGGCACTTGGACTATCTAGGTTAACTAGCGGACCTTGGGCTATGTAGGTTAACTAGCGGGCACTTGGACTATCTAGGTTTCATAGCAGGCACTTGGACTATGTACATACCCTAGCGTGCACTTGGACTATCTAGGTTACCTTGTGGGCACTTGGACTATCTATGTTAACTAACGGGCACTAGGACTATCTAGGTTAACTAGCGGGCACTTGGACTATCTAGGTTAACTGGCGGGCACTTGGACTATCTAGGTTACCTAGCAGGCACTTGGATTATGAAGGATCCCTAGCGGGCACTTGGACTATCTATGTTTCCTAGCAGACACTTGGACTATGTACATACCCTAGCGCGCACTGGGACTATCTAGGTTACCTAGCGGGCACTTTGACTATCTAGGTTTACGAACGGGTTTGTGGACTATGTAAGTTACCTAGCGGGCACTTGGACTATGTAGGATCACTATCGGACATTTATACTACTTAGGTTAACTAGCGGGTACTTTGACTATCTAGGTTAACTAGCAGGCACTTGGACTATCTAGGTTACCTAGCAGGCACTTGGATTATGAAGGATTCCTAGCGGGCACTTGGACTATCTAGGTTTCCTAGCAGACACTTGGACTATGTACATACCCTAGCGTGCACTGGGACTATCTAGGTTATCTAGCGGGCACTTGGACTATGTACATTCCCTAGTGGGCACTTGGACTATCTAGGATAACTAACGGACACTAGGACTATCTAGGTTAACTAGCGGGCACTTGGACTATCTAGGTTACCTAGCAGGCACTTGGATTATGAAGGATCCCTAGCGTGCACTGGGACTATCTAGGTTATCTAGCGGGCACTTGGACTATGTACATTCCTTAGTGGGCACTTGGACTATCTAGGGTAACTAACGGGCACTAGGATTATCTAGGTTAACTAATGGGCACTTGGACTATCTAGGTTACCTAGCAGGCACTTGGATTATGAAGGATCCCTAGCGGGCACTTGGACTATCTAGGTTAACTAGCTGGCACTTGGAATATGTAGGTTAACTAGCGGACTCTTGGACTATGTAGGTTAACTAGCGGTCACTTGGACTATCTAGGTTACCTAGCGGGCAATTGGACTATCTAGGTTACCTAGCGGGCCCTTGGATTATGTAGGTAACCTTGAAGGCACTTGGAATGTCTAGGTTACCTAGCGGGCACTTTGACTATCTAGGTTAACGAACGGGCACTTGGACTATGTAGGTTACCTAGCGGGCACTTGGACTATGTAGGTTATCTAGTGGGCACTTGGACTATCTAGGTTAACGAACGGGCACTTGGACTATCTAGGTTATCTAGCGGGCACTTGGACTATGTACGTCCTCTAGTAGGCAATTGGACTATCTAGGTTAACTAACGGGCACTAGGACTATCTAGGTGAAGTAGCGAGCACTTGCACGATCTAGGTTAACTAGCGGTCCCTTGCACTATGTAGGTTATTAGCGGGCCCATGGATTATGTAGGTTTACTAGCAGGCACTTGGACTATCTAGGTTAACCAGCGGGCACTTGGACTATGTAGTTTCCCTAGCGGGCATTTGGACTATTTAGGTTACCAAGGGGGCTCTTAGACTATGTAGGTTTCCTAGCGAGCACTTGTACTATCTAGGTTACCTAGCGGGCACTTGGACTATCTAGGTTTCCTAGCTGGCACTTGGACTATGTACATACCCTAGTGCGCACTTGGACTATCTAGGTTACGTAGCGGGCACTTGGACTATGTACGTCCCCTAGTGGGCACTTGGACTATCTAGGTTAACTAACCGGCACTAGTACTATCTAGGTTACCTAGCAGGCACTTGGATTATGGAGGATCCCTAGCGGGCAGTTGGACTATCTAGGTTACCTAGCAGGCACTTGGACTATGTAGGATAACTAGCAGACACTTGCACGTTCTAGGTTAACTAGCGGGCCCTTGCACTATGTAGGTTAACTAACGGGCCCATGGATTATGTAGGTTTACTAGCAGGCACTTGGACTATCTAGGTTAACTAGCGGGCATATGGACTATTAGGGCCCCTAACGGGCATTTGGACTATATTGGTTACCTATCGGGCACTTGGACTATGTAGGTTAACGAACGGGCACTTGGACTATGTAGGTAACCTAGTGGTCACTTGAAATGTCTTGGTTACCTAGCGGGCACTTGGACTATGTAGGTTTACGAGCGGGCACTTGGACGATGTAGGTTACCTAGTGGGCACTTGGACGATCTACGTTAACTAGCAGGTACTTGGACTATGTAGGTTAACTAGCGGGCCCTTGGACTCTGTAGATTAACTAGCGGCACTTGAACGATCTACGTTAACTAGCGGGCCCTTGGTCTATGTAGATTCCCTAGCGGGCACTTGGACCATGTATGTTCCAGAGCGGGCACTTGGACTCTGTAGGTTCCCTAGCAGTCACTTGGACTATGTAGGTTCCAGAGCGGGCAATTAGACTATCTAGGTTCCCTAGCGGGCACTTGTACTATGTAGGTTAATTAGCGGACACTTGGACAATCTAGGTTAACTAGCGGGTACTTGGATTATGTAGGTTAACTAGCGGGCCCTTGAACTATGTAGATTAACTAGCGGCACTTGGACTATCTACATTAACTAGCGGGCCCTTCGACTATGTAGATTCCCTAGCAGGCACTTAGACTATGTAGGTTCCCTAGTGGGCACTTGGACTCTGTATGTTCCCTACGGACACTTGAACTATGTAAGTTAACTACCAGGCACTTGGACTATGTAGGTTAACTAGCGGGCACTTGGACTCTGTATGTTCCCTACAGACACTTGAACTAGGTAAGTTAACTACCGGGCACGTGGACTATATAGGTTAAATAGCGGGCCCTTGGACTATGTAGATTAACTAGCGGCACTTGGACTATCTACGTTAACTAGCGGGCCCTTGGACCATGTAGATTCCCTAGCGGGTATTTGGACTATATAGATAACCTAGCGGGCATTTTGACATTGTAGGTTACCTAGCGGCACATGGACTATCTAGGTTACCTAGGTGGCACTTGAACTATCTACGTTATAGCGGGTTCTTGGAGTATGTAGGTTACCTAGCTGGCTGTTGGAGTATCTAGTTTACCTAGCGGGCACATGGACATCTAGGTTAACGAAAGGGCACTTGTAGTATGTATGTTGAATAGCGGGCAATTGGACTATCTAGGTTAGGTAACGGGCACTTGGACTATCTAGGTTTCTTAGCGGGCACTTGGACGATCTAGATTAACTAGAGGACACTTGGACTCTCTAGGTTAATTAGCATAAACTTGGAATATCTAGGTTTCTTAGCGGGTACTTGGACTATGTAGGGTAACTAGCGGACCCTTGGACTATGTAGATTAATAGCGGCACTTGGACTATCTAGGTTAAGTAGTGGGCGCTTGGACTATGTAGGTTCCCTAGCGGGCATTTGGACTATATAGGTTACCTATCGGGCACATGGACGATATAGGTTACCTAGCGGGCACTTGGACTATCTAGGTTACCAAGCGGGACCTTGGACTATGTAGGTTTCCTAGCGGGCACTTGGACTATCTAGGTTAACGAACGGGCACTTAGACTATGTTGGTAACCTAGCGGGCACTTGGACAGTCTAGGTTACCTAGCTGGCACTTGGACTATGTAGGTCAACTAGCGGGCCCTTGCACTATCTAGGATAGCTAACGGGCACTTAGATTATGTAGGTTACCTAGCGGGCACTTGGACTATGTAGGCTAACTAGGGGGCCCTTGGACGATCTAGGTTACCTAGCGGGTACTTGATCTATCTAGGTTAACTAGCGGACACTTGCACTATCTAGGTTGCCTAGTGGGCACTTGGACTATGTAAGTTCCCTAGCGGGCACATGGACTGTCTATTTTAACTAGCGGGCACTAGCAATATGTAGGTTAACTAGCGGACACTTGCACTATGTAGGTTACCTAGCAGGCACTTTGACTATCTAGGTTAACTAGCGGGCACTTGGACTATCTAGGTTAACTAGCGTGCACTTGGACTATGTAGGTTCCTTACCGGGCACTTGGACTATCTAGGTTAACTAGCGGGCACTTGGACTATGTAGGTTAACTAGCGTGCCCTTGGACTATCTAGTTTACATAGCGGGCACTTGGTATATAGGTTAACTAGCGTGCACTTGGACTATGTAGGTTAACTAGAGGACACTTGGACTATCTAGGTTAACCAGTGGGCCCTTGGACTATGTAGGTTAACTAGCAGGCACTTGGACAATCTAGGTTAACTAGCAGTCACTTGGACGATCTAGGTTAACTAGCGGGCACTTGGACTATGTAGGTTACCTAGCGGGCACTTGGACTATATAGGTTACCAAGCGGGCACTTGGACTATGTAGGTTACCTACTGGGCACTTGGACTATCTAGGTTAACGAACGGGCACTTGGAATATGCAGGTAACCTAGCGGGCACTTGGACTGTCTAGGTTACCTAGTGGGTACTTGAACTTCTAGGTTAACGAACGGGCTCTTGAACTATGTAGGTTGCCTAGCTGGCACTTGGACTATCTAGGTTAGGTAACGGGCACTTGGACTATCTAGGTTACCTAGTGGGAACTTGGAAAATGTAAGTAACCTAGCGGGCACTTGGACTATCTAGGTTACCTAACGGGCACTTTGACTATCTAGGTTACATAGCGGGCACTTGGACTATGTAGGTTAACTAGCGAGCACTTGGACTCTAAGTTACCTAGCGTGCACTTGGACTATCTAGGTTACCTAGCGGGCACTTGGACTATCTAAGTTACCTAGCGGGCCCTTGGACTATGTAGTTTTCCTAGCGGGCACTTGGACTATCTAGGTTAACGAACGGGCACGTGGACTATGTAGGTTACCTAGCGGGCACTTGGACTATGTAGGATCCCTATCGGACATTTGGACTACTTAAGTTAACTAGCGGGCACTTGGACTATCTAGGTTAACTAGCGGGCACTTGGACTATCTAGGTCAACTAGCGGCCCCTTTTACTATGTAGGTTAACTAGCGAGCACTTGGACTATCTAGGTTAGCTAGAGGGTATTTGGACTATGTAGGTTACCTAGCGGGCACTTGGACTATGTAGGTTCCCTATTGGGCATTTGGAGAATGTAGGTTAACTAGGGGCACTAGGACTATGTAGCTTCCCTATCGGGCACTTGGAGAATGTAGGTTAAATAGGGGCACTAGGACTATGTAGGTTACCTAGAGGGCCCTTGGACTATCTAGGTTACCTCGCGGGCATTTGGACTATATAGATTACCTAGCGGGCAATTAGACTTTGTAGGTCATCTAGCGGGCACTTTGACTATCTAGGTTACCTAGCTGGCACTTGAACTATCTACGTTACCTAGCTTTTATTTGGAGTATGTAGGTTACCAACCGGGCTGTTGGACTATCTAGGTTACCTAGCGGGCACTTGGACTATGTAGGTTAACTAGCGGGCCCTTGGCCTATGTAGGCTAACTAGCGGGCCCTTGGACTATGTAGGTTAACTAGCGGGCACTTGGACGATCTAGGTTAACTAGCGGGTACTTGGACTATGTAAGTTAAATAGCGGGCCCTTGGACTATGTAGATTAACTAGCGGCACTTGGACTATATATGTTAACTAGCGGGCCTTTGGACTATGTAGATTCCCTAACGGGCACTTGGACTATGTTGGTTCCCTAGCAGGCACTTGGACTATGTAGGTTCCAGAGCGGGCACGTGGACTATCTAGGTTCCCTAACGAGCACTTGGACTATGTAGGTTAACTAGCAGACACTTGGACGATCTAGGCCAACTAGCGGCTACTTGGACTATGTAGGTTAACTAGCGGGCCCTTGGACTATGTAGATTAACTAGCGGCACATGGTCTATCTACGTTAACTAGCGGGCCCTTGGACTATGTTGGTTCCCTAGCGGGCATTTGGACTATGTATGTTCCCTAGCGTGCACTTGGACTATGTATGTACCCTACGGACACTTGAACTATGTAAGTTAACTACCGGGCACTTGGACTATGTAGGTTAACTAGCGGGCCCTTGGACTACGTAGGTTAACTAGCAGGCCCTTGGACTATGTACATACCCCAGCACGCACTTGGACTATCTAGGTTACCTAGTGGGCACTTGGACTATCTAGGTTAACTAACGGGCACCAGGACTATCTAGGTTAACTAGCGGGCACTTGGACTATCTAGGTTACCTAGCAGGCACTTGGATTATGAAGGATCCCTAGCGGGCACTTGGACTATCTAGGTTTCCTAGCAGGCACTTGCACTATGTACATACCCGAGCGTGCACTGGGACTATCTAGGTTATCTAGCGGGCACTTGGACTATGTACATTCCCTTGTGGGCACTAGGACTATCTACGGTAACTAACGGGCACTAGGACTCTATAGGTTAACTAGCGGGCACTTGGACTATCTAGGTTACCTAGCAGGCACTTGGATTATGAAGGATCCCTAGCGGGCACTTGGACTATCTAGGTTAACTAGCGGGCACTTGGAATATGTAGGTTAACTAGCGGACACTTGGACTATGTAGGTTAACTAGCGGTCACTTGGACTATCTAGGTTACCTAGCGGGCAATTGGACTATCTAGGTTAACTAGCGGGCCCTTGGACTATGTAGGTAACCTTGCGGGCACTTGGAATTTCTAGGTTACCTAGCGGGCACTTTGACTATCTAGGTTAACGAACGGGCACTTGGACTATGTAGGTTACCTAGCGGGCACTTCAACTATGTAGGATCACTATCGGACAGTTATACTACTTAGTTTAACTAGCGGGCACTTTGACTATCTAGGTAAACTAGCAGGCACTAGGACTATCTAGGTCAACTAGCGAGCCCTTCTACTATGTAGGTTAACTAGCGGGCACTTGGATTATCTAGGTTAATTAGCGGACATTGGGCTATGTAGGTTAACTAGTGGGCACTTGGACTATCTAGGTTACCTAGTGGGAACTTGGAAAATGTAAGTAACCTAGCGGGCACTTGGACTATCTAGGTTACCTAACGGGCACTTTGACTATCTAGGTTACATAGCGGGCACTTGGACTATGTAGGTTAACTAGCGAGCACTTGGACTCTAAGTTACCTAGCGTGCACTTGGACTATCTAGGTTACCTAGCGGGCACTTGGACTATCTAAGTTACCTAGCGGGCCCTTGGACTATGTAGTTTTCCTAGCGGGCACTTGGACTATCTAGGTTAACGAACGGGCACGTGGACTATGTAGGTTACCTAGCGGGCACTTGGACTATGTAGGATCCCTATCGGACATTTGGACTACTTAAGTTAACTAGCGGGCACTTGGACTATCTAGGTTAACTAGCGGGCACTTGGACTATCTAGGTCAACTAGCGGCCCCTTTTACTATGTAGGTTAACTAGCGAGCACTTGGACTATCTAGGTTAGCTAGAGGGTATTTGGACTATGTAGGTTACCTAGCGGGCACTTGGACTATGTAGGTTCCCTATTGGGCATTTGGAGAATGTAGGTTAACTAGGGGCACTAGGACTATGTAGCTTCCCTATCGGGCACTTGGAGAATGTAGGTTAAATAGGGGCACTAGGACTATGTAGGTTACCTAGAGGGCCCTTGGACTATCTAGGTTACCTCGCGGGCATTTGGACTATATAGATTACCTAGCGGGCAATTAGACTTTGTAGGTCATCTAGCGGGCACTTTGACTATCTAGGTTACCTAGCTGGCACTTGAACTATCTACGTTACCTAGCTTTTATTTGGAGTATGTAGGTTACCAACCGGGCTGTTGGACTATCTAGGTTACCTAGCGGGCACTTGGACTATGTAGGTTAACTAGCGGGCCCTTGGCCTATGTAGGCTAACTAGCGGGCCCTTGGACTATGTAGGTTAACTAGCGGGCACTTGGACGATCTAGGTTAACTAGCGGGTACTTGGACTATGTAAGTTAAATAGCGGGCCCTTGGACTATGTAGATTAACTAGCGGCACTTGGACTATATATGTTAACTAGCGGGCCTTTGGACTATGTAGATTCCCTAACGGGCACTTGGACTATGTTGGTTCCCTAGCAGGCACTTGGACTATGTAGGTTCCAGAGCGGGCACGTGGACTATCTAGGTTCCCTAACGAGCACTTGGACTATGTAGGTTAACTAGCAGACACTTGGACGATCTAGGCCAACTAGCGGCTACTTGGACTATGTAGGTTAACTAGCGGGCCCTTGGACTATGTAGATTAACTAGCGGCACATGGTCTATCTACGTTAACTAGCGGGCCCTTGGACTATGTTGGTTCCCTAGCGGGCATTTGGACTATGTATGTTCCCTAGCGTGCACTTGGACTATGTATGTACCCTACGGACACTTGAACTATGTAAGTTAACTACCGGGCACTTGGACTATGTAGGTTAACTAGCGGGCCCTTGGACTACGTAGGTTAACTAGCAGGCCCTTGGACTATGTACATACCCCAGCACGCACTTGGACTATCTAGGTTACCTAGTGGGCACTTGGACTATCTAGGTTAACTAACGGGCACCAGGACTATCTAGGTTAACTAGCGGGCACTTGGACTATCTAGGTTACCTAGCAGGCACTTGGATTATGAAGGATCCCTAGCGGGCACTTGGACTATCTAGGTTTCCTAGCAGGCACTTGCACTATGTACATACCCGAGCGTGCACTGGGACTATCTAGGTTATCTAGCGGGCACTTGGACTATGTACATTCCCTTGTGGGCACTAGGACTATCTACGGTAACTAACGGGCACTAGGACTCTATAGGTTAACTAGCGGGCACTTGGACTATCTAGGTTACCTAGCAGGCACTTGGATTATGAAGGATCCCTAGCGGGCACTTGGACTATCTAGGTTAACTAGCGGGCACTTGGAATATGTAGGTTAACTAGCGGACACTTGGACTATGTAGGTTAACTAGCGGTCACTTGGACTATCTAGGTTACCTAGCGGGCAATTGGACTATCTAGGTTAACTAGCGGGCCCTTGGACTATGTAGGTAACCTTGCGGGCACTTGGAATTTCTAGGTTACCTAGCGGGCACTTTGACTATCTAGGTTAACGAACGGGCACTTGGACTATGTAGGTTACCTAGCGGGCACTTCAACTATGTAGGATCACTATCGGACAGTTATACTACTTAGTTTAACTAGCGGGCACTTTGACTATCTAGGTAAACTAGCAGGCACTAGGACTATCTAGGTCAACTAGCGAGCCCTTCTACTATGTAGGTTAACTAGCGGGCACTTGGATTATCTAGGTTAATTAGCGGACATTGGGCTATGTAGGTTAACTAGTGGGCACTTGGACTATCTAGGTTTCATAGCCGGCACTTGGACTATGTACATACCCTAGGGTGCACTTGGACTATCTAGGTTACCTTGTGGGCACTTGGACTATCTAGGTTAACTAACTGGCACTAGGACTATCTAGGTTAACTAGAGGGCACTTGGACAATCTAGGTTTCCTAGCAGGCACTTGGACTATGTACATACCCTAGCGTGCACTTGGACTATCTAGGTTACCTAATGGGCACTTGGACTATCTAGGTTGCCTAGCAGGCACTTGGATTATGAAGGATCCCTAGTGGGCACTTGGACTATCTATGTTTCCTAGCAGACACTTGGACTATGTACATACCCTAGGGCGCACTGGGACTATCTAGGTTACCTAGCGGGCACTTTGACTATCTAGGTTTACGAACGGGCAATACGACTATGTAAGTTACCTAGCGTGCACTTGGACTATCTAGGTTACCTTGTGGGCACTTGGACTATCTAGGTTAACTAGCGGGCACTTGGACTATCTAGGTTAACTTGCGGGCACTTGGACTATCTAGGTTACCTAGCAGGCACTTGGATTATGAAGGATCCCTAACGGGCACGTGGACTATCTAGGTTATCTAGCGGGCACTTGGACTATGTACATTCCCTAGTGGGCACTTGGACTATCTAGGGTAACTAACGGGCACTAGGACTATCTAGGTTAATTAGCGGGCACTTGGACAATCTTGGTTACCTAGCAGGCACTTGGATTATGAAGGATCCCTGGCGGGCACTTGGACTATCTAGGTTAACTAGCGGGCAATTGGAATATATAGGTTAACTAGCGGACACTTGGACTATGTAGGTTAAATAGCGGTCACTTGGACTATCTAGGTTACCTAGCGGGCAATTGGACTATCTAGGTTACCTAGCGGGCCCTTGGACTATGTAGGTAACCTGCGGGCACTTGGAATGTCTAGGTTACCTAGCGGACACTTGGACTATGTAGGTTAACTAGCGGGCACTTGGACTATGTAGGTTAACTAGCGGAGACTTGCACTATGTAGGTTACCTAGCGGGCACTGGGACTGTGAAGGTTAACTAGCAGGCCCTTGGACTATGTACATACCCCAGCGCGCACTTGGACTATCTAGGTTACATAGTGGGCACTTGGACTATCTAGGTTAACTATCGGGCACCAGGACTATCTAGGTTAACTAGCGGGCACTTGGACTATCTAGGTTACCTAGCAGGCACTTGGATTATGAAGGATCCCTAGCGGGCACTTGGACTATGTAGGTTTCCTAGCAGGCACTTGGACTATGTACATACCCTAGCGTGCACTGGGACTATCTAGGTTATCTAGCGGGCACTTGGACTATGTACATTCCCTAGTGGGCACTTGGACTATCTAGGGTAACTAACGGGCACTAGGACTATCTAGGTTAACTAGCGGGCACTTGGACTATCAAGGTTACCTAGCAGGCACTTCGATTAAGAAGGATCCCTAGCGTGCACTGGGACTATCTAGGTTATCTAGCGGGCACTTGGACTATGTACATTCCCTAGTGGGCACTTGGGCTATCTAGGGTAACTAACGGGCACTAGGACTATCTAGGTTAACTAGCGGGCAATTGGACTATCTAAGTTACCTAGCAGGCACTTGGATTATGAAGGATCCCTAGCAGGCACTTGGACTATCTAGGTTAACTAGCGGGCACTTGGAATATGTAGGTTAACTAGCAGACACTTGGACTATGTAGGTTAACTAGCGGTCACTTGGACTATCTAGGTTACCTAGCGGGCAATTGGACTATCTAGGTTAACTAGCGGGCCCTTGGACTATGTAGGTAACCTTGCGGGCACTTGGAATGTCTAGGTTACCTAGCGGGAACTTTGACTATCTAGGTTAACGAACGGGCACTTGGACTATGTAGGTTACCTAGCGGGCACTTGGACTATGTAGATCACTATCGGACATTTATACTACTTAGGTTAACTAGCGTGCACTTGGACTATCTAGGTTACCTTGTGGGCACTTGGACTATCTAGGTTAACTAACGCGCAATAGGACTGTCTAGGTTACCTAGCAGGCACTTGGATTATGAAGGATCCCTAGCGGGCACTTGGACTATCTATGTTTCCTAGCAGACACTTGGACTATGTACATACCCTAGCGCGCACTGGGACTATCTAGGTTACCTAGCGGGCACTTTGACTATCTAGGTTTATGAACGGGCAATTGGACTATGTAAGTTACCTAGCGTGCACTTGGACTATCTAGGTTACCTTGTGGGCACTTGGACTATCTAGGTTAACTAGCGGGCACTTGGACTATCTAGGTTAACTTGCCGGCACTTGGACTATCTAGGTTACCTAGCAGGCACTTGGATTATGAAGGATCCCTAACGGGCACTTGGACTATCTAGGTTATCTAGCGGGCACTTGGACTATGTACATTCCCTAGTGGGCACTTGGACTATCTAGGGTAACTAACGGGCACTAGGACTATCTAGGTTAATTAGCGGGCACTTGGACAATCTTTGTTACCTAGCAGGCACTTGGATTATGAAGGATCCCTGGCGGGCACTTGGACTATCTAGGTTAACTAGCGGGCACTTGGAATATATAGGTTAACTAGCGGACACTTGGACTATGTAGGTTAAATAGCGGTCACTTGGACTATCTAGGTTACCTAGAGGGCAATTGTACTATCTAGGTTACCTAGCGGGCCCTTGGACTATGTAGGTAACCTGCGGGCACTTGGAATGTCTAGGTTACCTAGCGGACACTTGGACTATGTAGGTTACCTAGCGGGCACTTGGACTGTGAAGGTTAACTAGCAGGCCCTTGGACTATGTACATACCCCAGCGCGCACTTGGACTATCTAGGTTACATAGTGGGCACTTGGACTATCTAGGTTAACTATCGGGCACCAGGACTATCTAGGTTAACTAGTGGGCACTTGGACTATCTAGGTTACCTAGCAGGCACTTGGATTATGAAGGATCCCTAGCGGGCACTTGGACTATCTAGGTTTCCTAGCAGGCACTTGCACTATGTACATACCCTAGCGTGCACTGGGACTATCTAGGTTATCTAGCGGGCACTTGGACGATGTACATTCCCTAGTGGGCACTTGGACTATCTAGGGTAACTAACGGGCACTAGGACTATCTAGGTTAACTAGCGGGCACATGGACTATCAAGGTTACCTAGCAGGCATTTGGATTAAGAAGGATCCCTAGCGTGCACTGGGACTATCTAGGTTATCTAGCGGGCACTTGGACTATGTACATTCCCTAGTGGGCACTTGGGCTATCTAGGGTAACTAAAGGGCACTAGGACTATCTAGGTTAACTAGCGGGCACTTGGACTATCTAAGTTACCTAGCAGGCACTTGGATTATGAAGGATCCCTAGCAGGCACTTGGACTATCTAGGTTAACTAGCGGGCACTTGGAATATGTAGGTTAACTAGCAGACACTTGGACTATGTAGGTTAACTAGCGGTCACTTGGACTATCTAGGTTACCTAGCGGGCAATTGGACTATCTAGGTTAACTAGCGGGCCCTTGGACTATGTAGGTAACCTTGCGGGCACTTGGAATGTCTAGGTTACCTAGCGGGAACTTTGACTATCTAGGTTAACGAACGGGCACTTGGACTATGTAGGTTACCTAGCGGGCACTTGGACTATGTAGATCACTATCGGACATTTATACTACTTAGGTTAACTAGCGTGCACTTGGACTATCTAGGTTACCTTGTGGGCACTTGGACTATCTAGGTTAACTAACAGGCAATAGGACTATCTAGGTTAACTAGCGGGCACTTGGACTATCTAGGTTAACTTGCGGGCACTTGGACTATCTAGGTTACCTAGCAGGCACTTGGATTATGAAGGATCCCTAGCGGGCACTTGGACTATCTATGTTTCTTAGCAGACACTTGGACTATGTACATACCCTAGCGCGCAATGGGACTATCTAGGTTACCTAGCGGGCACTTTGACTATCTAGGTTTACGAACGGGCAATTGGACTATGTAAGTTACCTAGCGTGCACTTGGACTATCTAGGTTACCTTGTGGGCACTTGGACTATCTAGGTTAACTAGCGGGCACATGGACTATCTAGGTTAACTTGCGGGCACTTGGACTATCTAGGTTACCTAGCAGGCACTGGGATTATGAAGGATCCCTAGCGGGCACTTGGACTATCTATGTTTCCTAGCAGACACTTGGACGATGTACATACCCAAGCGCGCACTGGGACTATCTAGGTTACCTAGCGGGCACTTTGAATATCTAGGTTTACGAACGGGCAATTGGACAATGTACGTTACCTAGCGGGCACTTGGACTATGTAGGATCACTATCGGACATTTATACTACTTAGGTTAACTATCGGGTACTTTGACTATCTAGGTTAACTAGCAGGCACTAGGACTATCTAGGTCAACTAGCGGGCCCTTGTACTATGTAGGTTAACTAGCGTGCACTTGGACTATCTAGGTTACCTAGTGGGCATTTGGACTATCTAGGTTACCTAGTGGGCATTTGGACTATCTAGGTTAACTAGCGGGCACTGGGACTATCTAGGTTATCTAGCGGGCACTTGGACTATGTACATTCCCTAGTGGGCACTTGGACTATCTAGGGTAACTAACAGGCACTAGGACTATCTAGGTTAACTAGCGGGCACTTGGACTATCTAGGTTACCTAGCAGGCTCTTGGATTATGAAGGATCCCTAGCGTGCACTGGGACTATCTAGGTTATCTAGCGGGCACTTGGACTATGTACATTCCTTAGTGGGCACTTGGACTATCTAGGGTAACTAACGGGCACTAGGACTATCTAGGTTAACTAGCGGGCACTTGGACTATCTAGGTTACCTAGCAGGCACTTGGATTATGAAGGATCCCTAACGGGCACTTGGACTATCTAGATTATCTAGCGGGCACTTGGACTATGTACATTCCCTAGTGGGCACTTGGACTATCTAGGGTAACTAACGGGCACTAGGACAATCTAGGTTAATTAGCGGGCACTTGGACTATCTTGGTTACCTAGCAGGCACTTGGATTATGAAGGATCCCTGGCGGGCACTTGGACTATCTAGGTTAACTAGCGGGCACTTGGACTATCTAGGTTACCTAGCAGGCACTTGGATTATGAAGGATCCCTAGCGGGCACTTGGACTATCTAGGTTTCCTAGCAGGCACTTGGACTATGTACATACCCTAGCGTGCACTGGGACTATCTAGGTTATCTAGCGGGCACTTGGACTATGTACATTCCCTAGTGGGCACTTGGACTATCTAGGGTAACTAACGGGCACTAGGACTATCTAGGTTAACTAGCGGGCACTTGGACTATCTAGGTTACCTAGCAGGCTCTTGGATTATGAAGGATCCCTAGCGTGCACTGGGACTATCTAGGTTATCTAGCGGGCACTTGGACTATGTACATTCCTTAGTGGGCACTTGGACTATCTAGGGTAACTAACGGGCACTAGGACTATCTAGGTTAACTAGCGGGCACTTGGACTATCTAGGTTACCTAGCAGGCACTTGGATTATGAAGGATCCCTAACGGGCACTTGTACTATCTAGGTTATCTAGCGGGCACTTGGACTATGTACATTCCCTAGTGGGCACTTGGACTATCTAGGTAACAAACGGGCACTAGGACTATCTAGGTTAATTAGCGGGCACTTGGACTATCTTGGTTACCTAGCAGGCACTTGGATTATGAAGGATCCCTGGCGGGCACTTGGACTATCTAGGTTAACTAGCGGACACTTGGACTATGTAGGTTAAATAGCGGTCACTTGGACTATCTAGGTTACCTAGTGGGCAATTGGACTATCTAGGTTACCTAGCGGGCCCTTGGACTATGTAGGTAACCTGCGGGCACTTGGAATGTCTAGGTTACCTAGCGGACACTTGGACTATGTAGGTTAACTAGCGGGCACTTGGACTATGTAGGTTAACTAGCGGAGACTTGCACTATGTAGGTTACCTAGCGGGCACTTGGACTGTGAAGGTTAACTAGCAGGCCCTTGGACTATGTACATACCCCAGCGCGCACTTGGACTATCTAGGTTACATAGTGGGCACTTGGACTATCTAGGTTAACTATCGGGCACCAGGACTATCTAGGTTAACTAGCGGGCACTTGGACTATCTAGGTTACCTAGCAGGCACTTGGATTATGAAGGATCCCTAGCGGGCACTTGGACTATCTAGGTTTCCTAGCAGGCACTTGCACTATGTACATACCCTAGCGTGCACTGGGACTATCTAGGTTATCTAGCGGGCACTTGGACTATGTACATTCCCTAGTGGGCACTTGGACTATCTAGGGTAACTAACGGGCACTAGGACTATCTAGGTTAACTAGCGGGCACTTGGACTATCAAGCTTACCTAGCAGGCACTTGGATTAAGAAGGATCCCTAGCGTGCACTGGGACTATCTAGGTTATCTAGCGGGCACTTGGATTATGTACATTCCCTAGTGGGCACTTGGGCTATCTAGGGTAACTAACGGGCACTAGGACTATCTAGGTTAACTAGCGGGCACTTAGACTATCTAAGTTACCTAGCAGGCACTTGGATTATGAAGGATCCCTAGCAGGCACTTGGACTATCTAGGTTAACTAGCGGGCACTTGGAATATGTAGGTTAACTAGCAGACACTTGGACTATGTAGGTTAACTAGCGGTCACTTGGACTATCTAGGTTACCTAGCGGGCAATTTGACTATCTAGGTTAACTAGCGGGCCCTTGGACTATGTAGGTAAACTTGCGGGCACTTGGAATGTCTAGGTTACCTAGCGGGCACTTTGACTATCTAGGTTAACGAACGGGCACTTGGACTATGTAGGTTCCCTAGCGGGCACTTGGACTATGTAGGATCACTATCGGACATTTATACTACTTAGGTTAACTAGCGTGCACTTGGACTATCTAGGTTACCTTGTGGGCACTTGGACTATCTAGGTTAACTAACGGGCAATAGGACTATCTAGGTTAACTAGCGGGCACTTGGACTATCTAGGTTAACTTGCGGGCACTTGGACTATCTAGGTTACCTAGCAGGCACTTGGATTATGAAGGATCCCTAGCGGGCACTTGGACTATCTATGTTTCCTAGCAGACACTTGGACTATGTACATACCCTAGCGCGCACTGGGACTATCTAGGTTACCTAGCGGGCACTTTGACTATCTAGGTTTACGAACGGGTAATTGGACTATGTAAGTTACCTAGCGTGCACTTGGACTATCTAGGTTACCTTGTGGGCACTTGGACTATCTAAGTTAACTAACAGGCACTAGGACTATCTAGGTTATCTAGCGGGCACTTGGACTATCTAGGTTAACTTGCGGGCACTTGGACTATCTATGTTACCTAGCAGGCACTTGGATTATGAAGGATCCCTAGCGGGCACTTGGACTATCTATGTTTCCTAGCAGACACTTGGACTATGTCCATACCCTAGCGCGCACTGGGACTATCTAGGTTACCTAGCGGGCACTTTGACTATCTAGGTTTACGAACGGGAAATTGGACTATGTAAGTTACCTAGCGGGCACTTGGACTATGTAGGATCACTATCGGACATTTATACTACTTAGGTTAACTAGCGGGTACTTTGACTATCTAGGTTAACTAGCAGGCACTAGGAATATCTAGGTCAACTAGCGGGCCCTTGTACTATGTAGGTTAACTAGCGTGCACTTGGACTATCTAGGTTACCTAGTGGGCACTTGGAATATCTATGTTAACTAACGGGCACCAGGACTATCTAGGTTAACTAGCGGGCACTTGGACTATCTAGGTTACCTAGCAGGCACTTGGATTATGAAGGATCCCTAGCGTGCACTGGGACTATCTAGGTTATCTAGCGGGCACTTGGACTATGTACATTCCCTAGTGGGCACTTGGACTATCTAGGGTAACCAACGGGCACTAGGACTATCTAGGTTAACTAGTGGGCACTTGGACTATCTAGGTTAACTAGCGGACCTTGGGCTATGTAGGTTAACTAGCGGGCACTTGGACTATCTAGGTTTCATAGCAGGCACTTGGACTATGTACATACCCTAGCGTGCATTTGGACTATCTAGGTTACCTTGTGGGAACTTGGACTATCTATGTTAACTAACGGGCACTAGGACTATCTAGGTTAACTAGCGGGCACTTGGACTATCTAGGTTAACTAGCGGGCACTTGGACTATCTAGGTTACCTAGCGGGCACTTGGACTATCTAGGTTACCTAGCAGGCACTTGGATTATGAAGGATCCCTAGCAGGCACTTGGACTATCTATGTTTCCTAGCAGACACTTGGACTATGTACATACCCAAGCGCGCACTGGGACTATATAGGTTACCTAGCGGGCACTTTGAATATCTAGGTTTATGAACGGGGAATTGGACAATGTAAGTTACCTAGCGGGCACTTGGACTATGTAGGATCACTATCGGACATTTATACTACTTAGGTTAACTATCGGGTACTTTGACTATCTAGGTTAACTAGCAGGCACTAGGACTATGTAGGTTACCTAGCGGGCACTTGGACTATGTAGGTTACCTAGTGGGCACTAGGACTATCTAGGTTATCTAGCGGGCACTTGGACTATGTACGTACCCTAGTAGGCAATTGGACTATATAGGTTAACTAACGGACACTAGGACTATCTAGGTTAACTAGCGGGCACTTGCACGATCTAGGTTAACTAGCGGTCCCTTGCACTATGTAGGTTATTAGCGGGCCCATGGATTATGTAGGTTTACTAGCAGGCACTTGGACTATCTAGGTTAACCAGCGGGCACTTGGACTATGTAGTTTCCCTAGCGGGCATTTGGACTATTTAGGTTACCAAGGGGGCTCTTGGACTATGTAGGTTTCCTAGCGAGCACTTGTACTATCTAGGTTACCTAGCGGGCACTTGGACTATGTAGGTTAACTAGCGGGCACTTGGACTATCTAGGTTTCCTAGCTGGCACTTGGACTATGTACGTACCCTAGTGCGCACTTGGACTATCTAGGTTACCTAGCGGGCACTTGGACTATGTACGTCCCCTAGTGGGCACTTGGACTATCTAGGTTAACTAACGGGCACTAGTACTATCTAGGTTATCTAGCAGGCACTTGGATTATGGAGGATCCCTAGCGGGCAGTTGGACTATCTAGGTTACCTAGCAGGCACTTGGACTATGTAGGTTAACTAGCGGACACTTGCACGTTCTAGGTTAACTAGCGGGCCCTTGCACTATGTAGGTTAACTAACGGGCCCATGGATTATGTAGGTTTACTAGCAGGCACTTGGACTATCTAGGTTAACTAGCGGGCACTTGGACTATGTAGTTTCCCTAGCAGGCATTTGGACTAGTTAGGTTTCCAAGCGGGCACTTGGACTATGTAGGTTACCTAGCGAGCACTTGGACTATCTAGGTTACCTAGCAGGCACTTTGACTATCTAGGTTAACTAACGGGCATTTGGACTGTGTAGGTTGCCTAGTGGCCATTTGGACTATGTAGGTTCCCTAGCGGGCACTTGGATTATGTAGGTTCCCTATTGGGCACTTGGACTATGTAGGTTAATTAGCGGGCACTTGGACTGTCTAGGTTCCTAGCGGACGTTTGGATTATCTAGGTTTACGAACGGGCACTTGGACTATATAGGTTACCTAGCCGCCACTTGGACTATCTATGTTAGCTAACAGGCACTTGGACTATCTAGGTTCCCTAGCGGGCACTTGTCTAGGATACCTAGCTGGCAGTTGGACTATGTAGGTCAACTAGCGGGCCCTTGGACTACCTAGGTTAGCTAACGGGCACTTAGATTATGTAGGTTAACTAGCGGGCACTTGGAATATGTAGGTTAATTAGTGGGCCCATGGACTGTGTAGGTTTACTAGCGGGCCCTTGGACTCTTTAGGTTCCCTAAAGGGCACTTGGACTATCTGGGTGACCGAACGGGCACTTGGACTATCTAGCTTACCTAGCGGGCACATGGACTATGTAGGCTAACTAGGGGGCCCTTGGACGATCTAGGTTACCTAGCGGGTACTTGAACTATCTAGGTTAACTAGCGGGCACTTGGACTATGTAGATCAACTAGCGGGCCCTTGGACTATCTTGGTTAGCTAACTGGCACTTGGACTATGTAGGTTAACTAGCGGACACTTGGACTATCTAGGTTAACTAGCGTGCACGTGGACTATATAGGTTACCTAGCAGGCACTTGGACACTCTAGGTTAACTAGCGGGCACTTGGACTATCTAGGTTAACTAGCGTGCACTTGGACTATGTAGGATCCCTATCAGACTTTTGGACTACTTACGTTAAGTAGCGGGCACTTGGACTATCTAGGTCAACTAGCGTGCCCTTGGACTACCTAGGTTAGCTAACGGGCACTTAGATTATGTAGGATAACTAGCGGGGACTTGGAATATGTAGGTTAATTAGTGGGCCCATGGACAGTGTAGGTTTACTAGCGGGCCCTTGGACTCTTTAGGTTCCCTAAAGGGCACTTGGACTATCTAGGTGACCGAACGGGCACTTGGACTATCTAGGTTACCTAGCGGGCACTTGGACTATGTAGGCTAACTAGGGGGCCCTTGGACGATCTAGGTTACCTAGCGGGTACTTGAACTATCTAGGTTAACTAGCGGGCACTTGGACTATGTAGGTCAACTAGCGGGCCCTTGGACTATCTAGGTTAGCTAACTGGCACTTGGATTATGTAGGTTAACTAGCGTGCCCTGGACTCTCTAGGTTTCCTAGCTGGCACTTGGACTATGTACATACTCTAGTGCGCACTTGGACTATCTAGGTTACCTAGCGGGCACTTGGACTATGTACGTCCCCTAGTGGGCACTTGGACTATCTAGGTTAACTAACGGGCACTAGGACTATCTAGATTACCTAGCAGGCACTTGGATTATGGAGGATCCCTAGCGGGCAGTTGGACTATCTAGGTTCCTAGCAGGCACTTGGACTATGTAGGTTAACTAGCGGACACTTGCCCGATCTAGGTTAACTAGAGGGCCCTTGCACTATGTAGGTTAACTAACGGGCCCATGGATTATGTAGGTTTACTAGCAGGCACCTGGACTATCTAGGTTAACTAGCAGGCACTTGGACTATGTAGTTTCCCTAGCGGGCATTTGGACTATTTAGGTTCCCTAACGAGCACTTGGACTATGTAGGTTAACTAGCAGACACTTGGACAATCTAGGTCAACTAGCGGGTACTTGGACTATGTAGGTTAACTAGCGGGCCCTTGGACTATGTAGATTGACTAGCGGCACTTGGACTATCTACGTTAACTAGCGGGCCCTTGGACTATGTAGGTTCCCTAGCGGACATTTGGACTATGTATGTTCCCTAGCGTGCACTTGGACTATGGATGTACCCTACGGACACTTGAACTATGTAAGTTAACTACCGGGCACTTGGACTATGTAGGTTAACTAGCGGGCCCTTGGACTACGTAGGTTAACTAGCGGACACTTGGACTATGTAGGTTAACTAGCGGGCACTTGGACTATGTAGGTTAAGTAGCGGACACTTGCACTATGTAGGTTACCTAGCGGGCACTTGGACTGTGAAGGTTAACTTGCAGGCCCTTGGACTATGTACATACCCCAGCGCGCACTTGGACTATCTAGGTTACATAGTGGGCACTTGGACTATCTAGGTTAACTAACGGGCACCAGGACTATCTAGGTTAACTAGCGGGCACTTGGACTATCTAGGTTACCTAGCAGGCACTTGGATTATGAAGGATCCTTAGCGGGCACTTGGACTATCTAGGTTTCCTAGCAGGCACTTGCACTATGTACATACCCTAGCGTGTACTGGGACTATCTAGGTTATCTAGCGGGCACTTGGACTATGTACATTCCCTAGTGGGCACTTGGACTATCTAGGGTAACTAACGGGCACTAGGACTATCTAGGTTAACTAGCGGGCACTTGGACTATCAAGGTTAACTAGAAGGCACTTGGATTAAGAAGGATCCCTAGCGTGCACTGGGACTATCTAGGTTATCTAGCGGGCACTTGGACTATGTACATTCCCTAGTGGGCACTTGGACTATCTAGGGTAACTAACGGGCACCAGGACTATCTAGGTTAACTAGCGGGCACTTGGACTATCTAGGTTACCTAGCAGGCACTTGGATTATGAAGGATCCCTAGCGTGCACTGGGACTATCTAGGTTATCTAGCGGGCACTTGGACTATGTACATTCCCTAGTGGGCACTTGGACTATCTAGGGTAACTAACGGGCACTAGGACTATCTAGGTTAACTAGCGGGCACTTGGACTATCTAGGTTACCTAGCAGGCACTTGGATTATGAAGGATCCCTAGCATGCACTGGGACTATCTAGGTTATCTAGCGGGCACTTGGACTATGTACATACCCTAGCGTGCACTGGGACTATCTAGGTTATCTAGCGGGCACTTGGACTATGTACATTCCCTAGTGGGCACTTGGACTATCTAGGGTAACTAACGGGCACTAGGACTATCTAGGTTAACTAATGGGCACATGGACAATCTAGGTTACCTAGCAGGCACTTGGAGTATGAAGAATCCCTAGCGGGAACTTGGACTATCTAGGTTAACTAGCGGGCACTTGGAATATGTAGGTTAACTAGCGGACACTTGGACTATGTAGGTTAACTAGCGGTCACTTGGACTATCTAGGTTACCTAGCGGGCAATTGGACTATCTGGGTTATCTAGCGGGCCCTTGGACTATAGGTAACCTTGCAGGCACTTGGAATGTCTAGGTTACCTAGCGGGCACTTTGACTATCTAGGTTAACGAACGGGCACTTGGACTATGTAGGTTACCTAGCGGGCACTTGGACTATGTAGGTTACCTAGTGGGCACTTGGACTATCTAGGTTAACGAACGGGCACTTGGACTATCTAGGTTATCTAGCGGGAACTTGGACTATGTACGTCCCCTAGTAGGCAATTGGACTATCTAGGTTAACTAACGGGCACTAGGACTATCTAGGTTAACTAGCGGGCACTTGCACGATCTAGGTTAACTAGCGGTCCCTTGCACTATGTAGGTTATTAGCGGGCCCATGGATTATGTAGGTTTACTAGCAGGCACTTGGAATATCTAGGTTAACCAGCGGGCACTTGGACTATGTAGTTTCCCTAGCGGGCATTTGGACTATTTAGGTTACCAAGGGGGCTCTTGGACTATGTAGGTTTCCTAGCGAGCACTTGTACTATCTAGGTTACCTAGCGGGCACTTGGACTATGTAGGTTAACTAGCGGGCACTTGGACTCTCTAGGTTTCCTAGCTGGCACTTGGACTATGTACATACCCTAGTGCGCACTTGGACTATCTAGGTTACCTAGCGGGCACTTGGACTATGTACGTCCCCTAGTGGGCACTTGGACTATCTAGGTTAACTAACGGGCACTAGTACTATCTAGGTTACCTAGCAGGCACTTGGATTATGGAGGATCCCTAGCGTGCAGTTGGACTATCTAGGTTACCTAGCAGGCACTTGGACTATGTAGGTTAACTAGCGGACACTTGCACGTTCTAGGTTAACTAGCGGGCCCTTGCACTATGTAGGTTAACTAACGGTCCCATGGATTATGTAGGTTTACTAGCAGGCACTTGGACTATCTAGGTTAACTAGCGGGCACTTGGACTATGTAGTTTCCCTAGCAGGCATTTGGACCAGTTAGGTTTCCAATCGGGCACTTGGACTATGTAGGTTACCTAGCGAGCACTTGGACTATCTAGGTTACCTAGCAGGCACTTTGACTATCTAGGTTAACTAACGGGCATTTGGACTGTGTAGGTTGCCTAGTGGCCATTTGGACTATGTAGATTCCCTAGCGGGCACTTGGATTATGTAGGTTCCCTATTGGGCACTTGGACTATGTAGGTTAATTAGCGGGCACTTGGACTGTCTAGGTTCCTAGCGGACGTTTGGATTATCTAGGTTTATGAACGGGCACTTGGACTATGTAGGTTACCTAGCCGCCACTTGGACTATCTATGTTAGCTAACAGGCACTTGGACTATCTAGGTTCCCTAGCGGGCACTTGTCTAGGATACCTAGCTGGCACTTGGACTATGTAGGTCAACTAGCGGGCCCTTGGACTACCTAGGTTAGCTAACGGGCACTTAGATTATGTAGGTTAACTAGCGGGCACTTGGAATATGTAGGTTAATTAGTGGGCCCATGGAATGTGTAGGTTTACTAGCGGGCCCTTGGACTCTTTAGGTTCCCTAAAGGGCACTTGGACTAACTAGGTGACCGAACGGGCACTTGGACTATCTAGGTTACCTAGCGGGCTTTTGGACTATGTAGGCTAACTAGGGGGCCCTTGGACGATCTAGGTTACCTAGCGGGTACTTGAACTATCTAGGTTAACTAGCGGGCACTTGGACTATGTAGGTCAACTAGTGGGCCCTTGGACTATCTAGGTTAGCTAACTGGCACTTGGATTATGTAGGTTAACTAGCGTGCCCTGGACTCTCTAGGTTTCCTAGCTGGCACTTGGACTATGTACATACTCTAGTGCGCACTTGGACTATCTAGGTTACCTAGTGGGCACTTGGACTATGTACGTCCCCTAGTGGGCACTTGGACTATCTAGGTTAACTAACGGGCACTTGGACTATCTAGGTTACCTAGCAGGCACTTGGATTATGAAGGATCCTTAGCGGGCACTTGGACTATCTAGGTTTCCTAGCAGGCACTTGCACTATGTACATACCCTAGCGTGTACTGGGACTATCTAGGTTATCTAGCGGGCACTTGGACTATGTACATTCCCTAGTGGGCACTTGGACTATCTAGGGTAACTAACGGGCACTAGGACTATCTAGGTTAACTAGCGGGCACTTGGACTATCAAGGTTAACTAGAAGGCACTTGGATTAAGAAGGATCCCTAGCGTGCACTGGGACTATCTAGGTTATCTAGCGGGCACTTGGACTATGTACATTCCCTAGTGGGCACTTGGACTATCTAGGGTAACTAACGGGCACCAGGACTATCTAGGTTAACTAGCGGGCACTTGGACTATCTAGGTTACCTAGCAGGCACTTGGATTATGAAGGATCCCTAGCGTGCACTGGGACTATCTAGGTTATCTAGCGGGCACTTGGACTATGTACATTCCCTAGTGGGCACTTGGACTATCTAGGGTAACTAACGGGCACTAGGACTATCTAGGTTAACTAGCGGGCACTTGGACTATCTAGGTTACCTAGCAGGCACTTGGATTATGAAGGATCCCTAGCATGCACTGGGACTATCTAGGTTATCTAGCGGGCACTTGGACTATGTACATACCCTAGCGTGCACTGGGACTATCTAGGTTATCTAGCGGGCACTTGGACTATGTACATTCCCTAGTGGGCACTTGGACTATCTAGGGTAACCAACGGGCACTAGGACTATCTAGGTTAACTAATGGGCACATGGACAATCTAGGTTACCTAGCAGGCACTTGGAGTATGAAGAATCCCTAGCGGGAACTTGGACTATCTAGGTTAACTAGCGGGCACTTGGAATATGTAGGTTAACTAGCGGACACTTGGACTATGTAGGTTAACTAGCGGTCACTTGGACTATCTAGGTTACCTAGCGGGCAATTGGACTATCTGGGTTATCTAGCGGGCCCTTGGACTATAGGTAACCTTGCAGGCACTTGGAATGTCTAGGTTACCTAGCGGGCACTTTGACTATCTAGGTTAACGAACGGGCACTTGGACTATGTAGGTTACCTAGCGGGCACTTGGATTATGTAGGTTACCTAGTGGGCACTTGGACTATCTAGGTTAACGAACGGGCACTTGGACTATCTAGGTTATCTAGCGGGAACTTGGACTATGTACGTCCCCTAGTAGGCAATTGGACTATCTAGGTTAACTAACGGGCACTAGGACTATCTAGGTTAACTAGCGGGCACTTGCACGATCTAGGTTAACTAGCGGTCCCTTGCACTATGTAGGTTATTAGCGGGCCCATGGATTATGTAGGTTTACTAGCAGGCACTTGGAATATCTACGTTAACC
The DNA here is from genome assembly GCF_050624435.1 of Tenrec ecaudatus. NCBI lineage: Eukaryota > Metazoa > Chordata > Mammalia > Afrosoricida > Tenrecidae > Tenrec > Tenrec ecaudatus. Next base: position 1,254,276 of record NW_027457624.1, on the reverse strand, counting down.
AGCGGGCACTTGGACTATGTAGTTTCCCTAGCGGGCATTTGGACTATTTAGGTTACCAAGGGGGCTCTTGGACTATGTAGGTTTCCTAGCGAGCACTTGTACTATCTAGGTTACCTAGCGGGCACTTGGACTATGTAGGTTAACTAGCGGGCACTTGGACTCTCTAGGTTTCCTAGCTGGCACTTGGACTATGTACATACCCTAGTGCGCACTTGGACTATCTAGGTTACCTAGCGGGCACTTGGACTATGTACGTCCCCTAGTGGGCACTTGGACTATCTAGGTTAACTAACGGGCACTAGTACTATCTAGGTTACCTAGCAGGCACTTGGATTATGGAGGATCCCTAGCGTGCAGTTGGACTATCTAGGTTACCTAGCAGGCACTTGGACTATGTAGGTTAACTAGCGGACACTTGCACGTTCTAGGTTAACTAGCGGGCCCTTGCACTATGTAGGTTAACTAACGGTCCCATGGATTATGTAGGTTTACTAGCAGGCACTTGGACTATCTAGGTTAACTAGCGGGCACTTGGACTATGTAGTTTCCCTAGCAGGCATTTGGACCAGTTAGGTTTCCAATCGGGCACTTGGACTATGTAGGTTACCTAGCGAGCACTTGGACTATCTAGGTTACCTAGCAGGCACTTTGACTATCTAGGTTAACTAACGGGCATTTGGACTGTGTAGGTTGCCTAGTGGCCATTTGGACTATGTAGATTCCCTAGCGGGCACTTGGATTATGTAGGTTCCCTATTGGGCACTTGGACTATGTAGGTTAATTAGCGGGCACTTGGACTGTCTAGGTTCCTAGCGGACGTTTGGATTATCTAGGTTTATGAACGGGCACTTGGACTATGTAGGTTACCTAGCCGCCACTTGGACTATCTATGTTAGCTAACAGGCACTTGGACTATCTAGGTTCCCTAGCGGGCACTTGTCTAGGATACCTAGCTGGCACTTGGACTATGTAGGTCAACTAGCGGGCCCTTGGACTACCTAGGTTAGCTAACGGGCACTTAGATTATGTAGGTTAACTAGCGGGCACTTGGAATATGTAGGTTAATTAGTGGGCCCATGGAATGTGTAGGTTTACTAGCGGGCCCTTGGACTCTTTAGGTTCCCTAAAGGGCACTTGGACTAACTAGGTGACCGAACGGGCACTTGGACTATCTAGGTTACCTAGCGGGCTTTTGGACTATGTAGGCTAACTAGGGGGCCCTTGGACGATCTAGGTTACCTAGCGGGTACTTGAACTATCTAGGTTAACTAGCGGGCACTTGGACTATGTAGGTCAACTAGTGGGCCCTTGGACTATCTAGGTTAGCTAACTGGCACTTGGATTATGTAGGTTAACTAGCGTGCCCTGGACTCTCTAGGTTTCCTAGCTGGCACTTGGACTATGTACATACTCTAGTGCGCACTTGGACTATCTAGGTTACCTAGTGGGCACTTGGACTATGTACGTCCCCTAGTGGGCACTTGGACTATCTAGGTTAACTAACGGGCACTAGGACTATCTAGATTACCTAGCAGGCACTTGGATTATGGAGGATCCCTAGCGGGCAGTTGGACTATCTAGGTTACCTAGCAGGCACTTGGACTATGTAGGTTAACTAGCGGACACTTGCCCGATCTAGGTTAACTAGAGGGCCCTTGCACTATGTAGGTTAACTAACGGGCCCATGGATTATGTAGGTTTACTAGCAGGCACCTGGACTATCTAGGTTAACTAGCAGGCACTTGGACTATGTAGTTTCCCTAGCGGGCATTTGGACTATCTAGGTTCCCTAACGAGCACTTGGACTATGTAGGTTAACTAGCAGACACTTGGACGATCTAGGTCAACTAGCGGGTACTTGGACTATGTAGGTTAACTAGCGGGCCCTTGGACTATGTAGATTGACTAGCGGCACTTGGACTATCTACGTTAACTAGCGGGCCCTTGGACTATGTAGGTTCCCTAGCGGACATTTGGACTATGTATGTTCCTTAGCGTGCACTTGGACTATGGATGTACCCTACGGACACTTGAACTATGTAAGTTAACTACCGGGCACTTGGACTATGTAGGTTAACTAGCGGGCCCTTGGACTACGTAGGTTAACTAGCGGACACTTGGACTATGTAGGTTAACTAGCGCGCACTTGGACTATGTAGGATAAGTAGCGGACACTTGCACTATGTAGGTTACCTAGCGGGCACTTGGACTGTGAAGGTTAACTTGCAGGCCCTAGGACTATGTACATACACCAGCGCGCACTTGGACTATCTAGGTTACATAGTGGGCACTTGGACTATCTAGGTTAACTAACGGGCACCAGGACTATCTAGGTTAACTAGCGGGCACTCGGACTATCTAGGTTACCTAGCAGGCACTTGGATTATGATGGATCCCTAGCGGGCACTTGGACTATCTAGGTTTCCTAGCAGGCACTTGCACTATGTACATACCCTAGCGTGTACTGGGACAATCTAGGTTATCTAGCGGGCACTAGGACTATGTACATTCCCTAGTGGGCACTTGGACTATCTAGGGTAACTAACGGGCACTAGGACTATCTAGGTTAACTAGCGGGCACTTGGACTATCAAGGTTACCTAGCAGGCACTTGGATTAAGAAGGATCCCTAGCGTGCACTGGGACTATCTAGGTTATCTAGAGGGCACTTGGACAATGTACATTCCCTAGTGGGCACTTGGACTATCTAGGGTAACTAATGGGCACCAGGACTATCTAGGTTAACTAGCGGGCACTTGGACTACTAGGTTACCTAGCAGGCACTTGGATTATGAGGGATCCCTAGCGGGCACTTGGACTATCTAGGTTTCCTAGCAGGCACTTGGACTATGTACATACCCTAGCGTGCACTGGGACTATCTAGGTTATCTAGCGGGCACTTGGACTATGTACATTCCCTAGTGGGCACTTGGACTATCTAGGGTAACTAACGGGCACTAGGACTATCTAGGTTAACTAGCGGGCACTTGGACTATCTAGGTTACCTAGCAGGCACTTGGATTATGAAGGATCCCTAGCATGCACTGGGACTATGTAGGTTATCTAGCGGGCACTTGGACTATGTACATACCCTAGCGTGCACTGGGACTATCTAGGTTATCTAGCGGGCACTTGGACTATGTACATTCCCTAGTGGGCACTTGGACTATCTAGGGTAACTAACGGGCACTAGGACTATCTAGGTTAACTAATGGGCACATGGACAATCTAGGTTACCTAGAAGGCACTTGGAGTATGAAGAATCCCTAGCGGGAACTTGGACTATCTAGGTTAACTAGCGGGCACTTGGAATATGTAGGTTAACTAGCGGACACTTGGACTATGTAGGTTAACTAGCGGTCACTTGGACTATGTAGGTTACCTAGCGGGCAATTGGACTATCTGGGTTATCTAGCGGGCCCTTGGACTATAGGTAACCTTGCAGGCCCTTGGAATGTCTAGGTTACCTAGCGGGCACTTTGACTATCTAGGTTAACGAACGGGCACTTGGACTATGTAGGTTACCTAGCGGGCACTTGGACTATGTAGGTTACCTAGTGGGCACTTGGACTATCTAAGTTAACGAACGGGCACTTGGACTATCTAGGTTATCTAGCGGGCACTTGGACTATGTACGTCCCCTAGTAGGCAATTGGACTATCTAGGTTAACTAACGGACACTAGGACTATCTAGGTTAACTAGCGGGCACTTGCACGATCTAGGTTAACTAGCGGTCCCTTGCACTATGTAGGTTATTAGCGGGCCCATGGATTATGTAGGTTTACTAGCAGGCACTTGGAATATCTAGGTTAACCAGCGGGCACTTGGACTATGTAGTTTCCCTAGCGGGCATTTGGACTATTTAGTTACCAAGGGGGCTCTTGGACTATGTAGGTTTCCTAGCGAGAACTTGTACTATCTAGGTTACCTAGCGGGCACTTGGACTATGTAGGTTAACTAGCGGGCACTTGGACTCTCTAGGTTTCCTAGCTGGCACTTGGACTATGTACATACCCTAGTGCGCACTTGGACTATCTAGGTTACCTAGCGGGCACTTGGACTATGTACGTCCCCTAGTGGGCACTTGGACTATCTAGGTTAACTAACGGGCACTAGTACTATCTAGGTTACCTAGCAGGCACTTGGATTATGGAGGATCCCTAGCGGGCAGTTGGACTATCTAGGTTACCTAACAGGCACTTGGACTATGTAGGTTAACTAGCGGACACTTGCACGTTCTAGGTTAACTAGCGGGCCCTTGCACTATGTAGGTTAACTAACGGGCCCATGGATTATGTAGGTTTACTAGCAGGCACTTGGACTATCTAGGTTAACTAGCGGGCACTTGGACTATGTAGTTTCCCTAGCAGGCATTTGGACTAGTTAGGTTACCAAGCGGGAACTTGGTCTATGTAGGTTACCTAGCGAGCACTTGGACTATCTAGGTTACCTAGCAGGCACTTTGACTATCTAGGTTAACTAACGGGCATTTGGACTGTGTAGGTTGCCAAGTGGCCATTTGGACTATGTAGGTTCCCTAGCGGGCACTTGGATTATGTAGGTTCCCTATTGGGCACTTGGACTATGTAGGTTAATTAGCGGGCACTTGGACTGTCTAGGTTCCTAGCGGACGTTTGGATTATCTAGGTTTACGAACGGGCACTTGGACTATGTAGGTTACCTAGCCGCCAATTGGACTATCTATGTTAGCTAACAGGCACTTGGACTATCTAGGTTCCCTAGCGGGCACTTGTCTAGGATACCTAGCTGGCACTTGGACTATGTAGGTCAACTAGCGTGCCCTTGGACTACCTAGGTTAGCTAACGGGCACTTAGATTATGTAGGATAACTAGCGGGGACTTGGAATATGTAGGTTAATTAGTGGGCCCATGGACTGTGTAGGTTTACTAGCGGGCCTTTGGACTCTTTAGGTTCCCTAAAGGGCACTTGGACTATCTAGGTGACCGAACGGGCACTTGGACTATCTAGGTTACCTAGCGGGCACTTGGACTATGTAGGCTAACAAGGGGGCCCTTGGACGATCTAGGTTACCTAGCGGGTACTTGAAATATCTAGATTAACTAGCGGGCACTTGGACTATGTAGGTCAACTAGCGGGCCCTTGGACTATCTAGGTTAGCTAACTGGCACTTGGACTATGTAGGTTAACTAGCGTGCCCTGGACTATCTAGGTTTCCTAGCTGGCACTTGGAGTATGTACATACTCTAGTGCGCACTTGGACTATCTAGGTTAACTAGCGGACACTTGGACTATCTAGGTTAACTAGCGTGCACTTGGACTATGTAGGTTACCTAGCAGGCACTTGGACTATCTAGGTTACCTAGCGGGCACTTGGACTATGTACGTCCCCTAGTGGGCACTTGGACTATCTAGGTTAAATAACGGGCACTAGGACTATCTAGGTTACCTAGCAGGCACTTGGATTATGGAGGATCCCTAGCGGGCAGTTGGACTATCTAGGTTACCTAGCAGGCACTTGGACTATGTAGGTTAACTAGCGGACACTTGCCCGATCTAGGTTAACTAGAGGGCCCTTGCACTATGTAGGTTAACTAACGGGCCCATGGATTATGTAGGTTTACTAGCAGGCACCTGGACTATCTAGGTTAACTAGCAGGCACTTGGACTATGTAGTTTCCCTAGCGGGCATTTGGACTATCTAGGTTCCCTAACGAGCACTTGGACTATGTAGGTTAACTAGCAGACACTTGGACGATCTAGGTCAACTAGCGGGTACTTGGACTATGTAGGTTAACTAGCGGGCCCTTGGATTATGTAGATTGACTAGCGGCACTTGGACTATCTACGTTAACTAGCGGGCCCTTGTACTATGTAGGTTCCCTAGCGGACATTTGGACTATGTATGTTCCCTAGCATGCACTTGGACTATGTATGTACCCTACGGACACTTGAACTATGTAAGTTAACTACCAGGCCCTTGGACTATGTAGGTTAACTAGCGGGCCCTTGGACTACGTAGGTTAACAAGCGGACACTTGGACTATGTAGGTTAACTAGCGGGCACTTGGACTATGTAGGTTAAGTAGCGGACACTTGCACTATGTAGGTTACCTAGCGGGCACTTGGACTGTGAAGGTTAACTTGCAGGCCCTTGGACTATGTACATTCCCCAGCGCGCACTTGGACTATCTAGGTTACATAGTGGGCACTTGGACTATCTAGGTTAACTAACGGGGCACCAGGACTATCTAGGTTAACTAGCGAGCACTAGGACTATCTAGGTTACCTAGCAGGCACTTGGATTATGAAGGATCCCTAGCGGGCACTTGGACTATCTAGGTTTCCTAGCAGGCACTTGCACTATGTACATACCCTAGCGTGTACTGGGACTATCTAGGTTATCTAGCGGGCACTTGGACTATGTACATTCCCTAGTGGGCACTTGGATTATCTAGGGTAACTAACGGGCACTAGGACTATCTAGGTTAACTAGCGGGCACTTGGACTATCAAGGTTACCTAGCAGGCACTTGGATTATGAAGGATCCCTAGCGTGCACTGGGACTATCTAGGTTATCTAGCGGGCACTTGGACTATGTACATTCCCTAGTGGGCACTTGGACTATCTAGGGTAACTAACGGGCACCAGGACTATCTAGGTTAACTAGCGGGCACTTGGACTATCTAGGTTACCTAGCAGGCACTTGGATTATGAAGGATCCCTAGCGGGCACTTGGACTATCTAGGTTTCCTAGCAGGCACTTGGACTATGTACATACCCTAGCGTGCACTGGGACTATCTAGGTTATCTAGCGGGCACTTGGACTATGTACATTCCCTAGTGGGCACTTGGACTATCTAGGGTAACTAACGGGCACTAGGACTATCTAGGTTAACTAGCGGGCACTTGGACTATCTAGGTTACCTAGCAGGCACTTGGATTATGAAGGATCCCTAGCATGCACTGGGACTATCTAGGTTATCTAGCGGGCACTTGGACTATGTACATTCCTTAGTGGGCACTTGGACTATCTAGGGTAACTAACTGGCACTAGGACTATCTAGGTTAACTAATGGGCACATGGACTATCTAGGTTACCTAGCAGGCACTTGGATTATGAAGGATCCCTAGCGGGCACTTGGACTATCTAGGTTTCCTAGCAGGCACTTGGACTATGTACATACCCTAGCGTGCACTGGGACTATCTAGGTTATCTAGCGGGCACTTGGACTATGTACATTCCCTAGTGGGCACTTGGACTATCTAGGGTAACTAACGGGCACTTGGACTATCTAGGTTAACTAGCGGGCACTTGGACTATCTAGGTTACCTAGCAGGCACTTGGATTATGAAGGATCCCTAGCATGCACTGGGACTATCTAGGTTATCTAGCGGGCACTTGGACTATGTACATTCCTTAGTGGGCACTTGGACTATCTAGGGTAACTAACTGGCACTAGGACTATCTAGGTTAACTAATGGGCACATGGACTATCTAGGTTACCTAGCAGGCACTTGGATTATGAAGAATCCCTAGCGGGAAATTGGACTATCTAGGTTAACTAGCGGGTACTTGGAATATGTAGGTTAACTAGCGGACACTTGGACTATGTAGGTTAACTAGCGGTCACTTGGACTATCTAGGTTACCTAGCAGGCAATTGGACTATCTGGGTTACCTAGCGGGCCCTTGGACTATGTAGGTAACCTTGCAGGCACTTGGAATGTCTAGGCTACCTAGCGGGCACTTTGACTATCTAGGTTAACGAACGGGCACTTGGACTATGTAGGCTACCTAGCGGGCACTTGGACTATGTAGGTTACCTAGTGGGCACTTGGACTATCTAGGTTAACGAACTGAAACTTGGACTATCTAGGTTATCTAGCGGGCACTTGGACCATGTACGTCCCATAGTAGGCAATTGGACTATCTAGGTTAACTAACGGGCACTAGGACTATCTAGGTTAACTAGCGGGCACTTGCACGATCTAGGTTAACTAGCGGTCCCTTGCACTATGTAGGTTATTAGCGGGCCCATGGATAATGTAGGTTTATTAGCAGGCACTTGGACTATCTAGGTTAACCAGCGGGCACTTGGACTATGTAGTTTCCCTAGCGGGCATTTGGACTATTTAGGTTACCAAGGGGGCTCTTGGACTATGTAGGTTTCCTAGCGAGCACTTGTACTATCTAGGTTACCTAGCGGGCACTTGGACTATGTAGGTTAACTAGCGGGCACTTGGACTATCTAGGTTTCCTAGCTGGCATTTGGACTATGTGCATACCCTAGTGCGCACTTTGACTATCTAGGTTAACTAACGGGCACTAGTACTATCTAGGTTACCTAGCAGGCACTTGGATTATGGAGGATCCCTAGCGGGCAGTTGGACTATCTAGGTTACCTTGCAGGCACTTGGACTATGTAGGTTAACTAGCGGACACTTGCACGTTCTAGGTTAACTAGCGGGCCCTTTCCTATGTAGGTTAACTAACGGGCCCATGGATTTGGAGGTTTACTAGCAGGCACTTGGACTATCTAGGTTAACTAGCGGGCACTTGGACTATGTAGTTTCCCTAGCAGGCATTTGGACTAGTTAGGTTACCAAGCGGGCACTTGGATTATTTAGGTTCCCTATCGGGCACTTGGAAATGTAGGTTAACTAGCGGGCACTTGGACTGTCTAGGTTCCTAGCGGGCATTTGGATTATCTAGGTTAATGAACGGGCACTTGGACTATGTAGGTTACCTAGCCGCCACTTGGACTATCTATGTTAGCTAACAGGCACTTGGACTATCTAGGTTCCCTAGCGGGCACTTGTCTAGCATACCTAGCTGGCACTTGGACTATTTAGGTCAACTAGCGGGCCCTTGGACTACCTAGGTTAGCTAACGGGCACTTAGATTATGTAGGTTAACAAGCGGGCACTTGGAATATGTAGGTTAATTAGTGGGCCCATGGACTGTGTAGGTTTACTAGCGGGCCCTTGGACTCTTTACGTTCCCTAAAGGGCACTTGGACTATCTAGGTGACCGAACGGGCACTTGGACTATCAAAGGATACCTAGCGGGTACTTGGACTATGTAGGCTAACTAGGGGGCCCTTGGACGATCTAGGTTACCTAGCGGGTACTTGAACTATCTAGGTTAACTAGCGGGCACTTGGACTATGTAGGTCAACTAGCGGGCCCTTGGACTATCTAGGTTAGCTAACTGGCACTTGGATTATGTAGGTTAACTAGTGGACACTTGGACTATCTAGGTTTCCTAGCTGGCACTTGGACTATGTACATACCCTACTGCGCACTTGGACTATCTAGGTTACCTAGCGGGCATTTGGACTATGTACGTCCACTAGCGGGCACTTGGACTACCTAGGTTAACTAACGGGCACTAGGACTATCTAGGTTACCTAGCAGGCACTTGGATTATGGAGGATCCCTAGCGGGCAGTTGGACTATCTAGGTTACCTAGCAGGCACTTGGACTATGTAGGTTAACTAGCGGACAATTGCCCGATCTAGGTTAACTAGAGGGCCCTTGCACTATGTAGGTTAACTAACGGGCCCATGGATTATGTAGGTTTACTAGCAGGCACTTGGACTATCTAGGTTAACGAGCGGGCACTTGGACTATGTAGTTTCCCTAGCGGGCATTTGGACTATTTAGGTTACCAAGCGGGTACTTGGACTATGTAGGTTACCTAGCGAGCACTTGGACTATCTAAGTTACCTAGCAGGCACTTTGACTATCTAGGTTAACTAACGGGCACTTGGACTGTGTAGGTTGCCTAGCGGGCATTTGGACTATGTAGGTTCCCTAGCGGGCACTTGGATTATGTAGGTTCCCTATCGGGCACGTGGACTATGTAGGTTAACTAGCGGGCACTTGGACTGTGGTTACCTAGCGGGCGTTTGGATTATCTAGGTTAATGAACGGGCACTTGGACTATGTAGGTTACCTAGCCGCCACTTGGACTATCTATGTTAGCTAACAGGCACTTGGACTATCTAGGTTCCCTAGCGGGCACTTGTCTAGGATACCTAGCTGGCACTTGGACTATGTAGGTCAACTAGCGGACCCTTGGACTACCTAGGTTAGCTAACGGACACTTAGATTATGTAGGTTAACTAGCGGGCACTTGGAATATGTAGGTTAATTAGTGGGCCCATGGACTGTGTAGGTTTACTAGCGGGCCCTTGGACTCTTTAGGTTCCCTAAAGGGCACTTGGACTATCTGGGTGACCGAACGGGCACTTGGACTATCTAGGTTACCTAGCGGGCACTTGGACTATGTAGGCTAACTAGGGGGCTCTTGGACGATCTAGGTTACCTAGCGGGTACTTGAACTATCTAGGTTAACTGGCGGACACTTGCACTATCTAGGTTACCTAGCGGGCACTTGGACTATGTACGTTCCCTAGCGGGCACTTGGACTATCTATGTTAACTAGCGGGCACTTGGACTATCTAGGTTAACTAGCGTGCACTTGGACTATGTAGGTTAGCTAGCAGGCACTTGGAGTATCTAGGTCAACTAGCGGGCACTTGGACTATCTAGGTTAACTAGCGTGCACTTGGACTATGTAGGTTCCTTAGCGGGCACTTGGACTATGCAGTTTAACTAGCGTGCCCTGGACTATCTAGGTTACGTAGCGGGAACTTGGTATGTAGGTTAACTAGTGGGCACTTGGACTATGTAGGATAACTAGAGGACACTTGGACTATCTAGGTTAACTAGCGGGCCCTTGGACTATGTAGGTTAACTAGCGGGCACATGTACTATATAGGTTACCTAGCGGGCACTTGGACTATGTAGCTTACCTAGTGGGCACTTGGACTATCTAGGTTAACGAACGGACACTTGGACTATCTAGGTTAACTAGCGTGCACTTGGACTATGTAGGATCCCTATCGGACTTTTGGACACCTTACGTTAAGTAGCGGGCACTTGGACTATCTAGGTCAACTAGCGGGCCCTTGTACTATGTAGGTTAACCAGCGAGCACTTGGCCAATCTAGGTTAACTAGCAGACCTTGGACTACGTCGGTCAACTAGCGAACCCTTGGACTATGTAGGTTCCTTCGCGGGCACTTGGACTATGTATGTTAACTAGCGTGCCCTGGACTATCTAGGTTACGTAGCGGGAACTTGGTATGTAGGTTAACTAGCCGGCACTTGGACTATGTATGTTAACTAGAGGATACTTGGACTATCTAAGTTAACGAACGGGCACTTGGACTATCTAGGTTACCTAGCGGGCACTTGGACTATGTAGGATCCCTATCGAACATTTGGACTACTTAGGTTACCTAGCGGGCACTCGGACTATCTAGGTTAACTAACGGGCACTTGGACTATGTAGGTTACCTAGCGTGCACTTGGACTATGTAGGATCCCTATCGGACATTTGGACTACTTAGGTTAAGTAGCGGGCACTTGGACTATCTAGGTCAACTAGCTGGCCCTTGTACTATGTAGGTTAACTAGCGAGCACTTGGACTATCTAGGTTAACTAGCAGACCTTGGACTACGTAGGTCAACTAGCGAACCCTTGGACTATGTAGGTTAACTAGCGGGCACTTGGACGATCTAGGTTAACTAGAGGACACTTGGACTATTTAGGTTAACTAGCATGCACTTGGACTATCTAGGTTAACTAGTGGGCACTTGGATGATCAATGTTAACTAGCGGGCACTTGGACTATCTAGGTTAGCTAACGGGCACTTGGACTAAGTACGTCCCCCAGTGGGCACATGGACTATCTAGATTAACTAACGGGCACTAGGACTATCGAGGTTACCTAGCAGGCACTTGGACTATGAATGTCCCTAGCGGGCAATTGGATTATCTAGGATACCTAGCGGGCACTTGGACTATGTAGGTCAACTAGCGGGCCCTTGGACTATCTAGGTTAGCTAACTGGCACTTGCACTATGTAGGTTAACTAGCGGACACTTGGACTATCTAGGTTAACTAGCGTGCACTTGGACTATGTAGGTTACCTAGCAGGCACTTGGACTATCTAGGTTACCTAGCGGGCACTTGGACTATGTACGTCCCCTAGTGGGCACTTGGACTATCTAGGTTAAATAACGGGCACTAGGACTATCTAGGTTACCTAGCAGGCACTTGGATTATGGAGATCCCTAGCGGGCAGTTGTACTATCTAGGTTACCTAGCAGGCACTTGGACTATGTAGGTTAACTAGCGGACACTTGCCCGATCTAGGTTAACTAGAGGGCCCTTGCACTATGTAGGTTATTAGCGGGCCCATGGATTATGTAGGTTTACTAGTAGGCACCTGGACTATCTAGGTTAACTAGCGGGCACTTGGACTATGTAGTTTCCCTAGCGGGCATTTGGACTATTTAGGTTCCCTAACGAGCACTTGGACTATGTAGGTTAACTAGCAGACACTTGGACGATCTAGGTCAACTAGCGGGTACTTGGACTATGTAGGTTAACTAGCGGGCCCTTGGACTATGTAGATTGATTAGCGGCACTTGGACTATCTGCTTCAACTAGCGGGCCCTTGGACTATGTAGGTTCCCTAGCGGACATTTGGACTATGTATGTTCCCTAGCGTGCACTTGGACTATGTATGTACCCTACGGACACTTGAACTATGTAAGTTAACTACCGGGCACTTGGATTATGTAGGTTAACTAGCGGGCCCTTGGACTACGTAGGTTAACTAGCGGGCACTTGGACTATGTAGGTTAAGTAGCGGACACTTGCACTATGTAGGTTACCTAGCGGGCACTTGGACTGTGAAGGTTAACTTGCAGGCCCTTGGACTATGTACATACCCCAGCGCGCACTTGGACTATCTAGGTTACATAGTGGGCACTTGGACTATCTAGGTTAACTAACGGGCACCAGGACTATCTAGGTTAACAAGCGGGCACTTGGACTATTAGGTTACCTAGCAGGCACTTGGATTATGAAGGATCCCTAGCGGGCACTTGGACGATCTAGGTTTCCTAGCAGGCACTTGCACTATGTACATACCCTAGCGTGTACTGGGACTATCTAGGTTATCTAGCGGGCACTTGGACTATGTACATTCCCTAGTGGGCACTTGGACTATCTAGGGTAACTAACGGGCACTAGGACTATCTAGGTTAACTAGCGGGCACTTGGACTATCAAGGTTACCTAGCAGGCATTTGGATTATGAAGGATCCCTAGCGGGCACTTGGACTATCTAGGTTTCCTAGCAGGCACTTGGACTATGTACATACCGTAGCGTGCACTGGGACTATCTAGGTTATCTAGCGGGCACTTGGACTATGTACATTCTCTAGTGGGCACTTGGACTATCTAGGGTAACTAACGGGCACTAGGACTATCTAGGTTAACTAGCGGGCACTTGGACTATCTAGGTTACCTAGCAGGCACTTAGATTATGAAGGATCCCTAGCATGCACTGGGACTATCTAGGTTATCTAGCGGACACTTGGACAATGTACATTCCTTAGTGGGCACTTGGAGTATCTAGGGTAACTAACGGGCACTAGGACTATCTAGGTTAACTAATGGGCACATGGACTATCTAGGTTACCTAGCAGGCACTTGGATTATGAAGGATCCCTAGCGGGAACTTGGACTATCTAGGTTAACTAGCGGGCACTTGGACTATGTAGGTCAACTAGCGGGCCCTTGGACTATCTAGGTTAGCTAACTGGCACTTGGACTATGTAGGTTAACTAGTGGACACTTGGACTATCTAGGTTTCCTAGCTGGCACTTGGACTATGTACATACCCTAGTGCGCACTTGGACTATCTAGGTTACCTAGCGGGCACTTGGACTATGTACGTCCACTAGCGGGCAATTGGACTACCTAGGTTAACTAACGGGCACTAGGACTATCTAGGTTACCTAGCAGGCACTTGGATTATGGAGGATCCCTAGCGGGCAGTTGGACTATCTAGGTTACCTAGCAGGCACTTGGACTATGTAGGTTAACTAGCGGACAATTGCCCGATCTAGGTTAACTAGAGGGCCCTTGCACTATGTAGGTTAACTAATGGGCCCATGGATTATGTAGGTTTACTAGCAGGCACTTGGACTATCTAGGTTAACTAACGGGCACTTGGACTGTGTAGGTGCCTAGCGGGCATTTGGACTATGTAGGTTCCCTAGCGGGCACTTGGATTATGTAGGTTCCCTATTGGGCACGTGGACTATGTAGGTTAACTAGCGGGCACTTGGACTGCGGTTAACTAGCGGGCGTTTGGATTATCTAGGTTAACGAACGGGCACTTGGACTATGTAGGTTACCTAGCCGCCACTTGGACTATCTATGTTAGCTAACAGGCACTTGGACTATCTAGGTTCCCTAGCGGGCACTTGTATAGCATACCTAGCTGGCACTTGGACTATGTAGGTCAACTAGCGGGCCCTTGGACTACCTAGGTTAGCTAACGGGCACTTAGATTATGTAGGTTAACAAGCGGGCACTTGGAATATGTAGGTTAATTACTGGGCCCATGGACTGTGTAGGTTTACTAGGGCGCCCTTGGACTCTTTAGGTTCCCTAAAGGGCACTTGGACTATCTAGGTGACCGAACGGGCACTTGGACTATCAAAGGATACCTAGCGGGTACTTGGACTATGTAGGCTAACTAGGGGGCCTTTGGACTATCTAGATTACCTAGCGGGTACTTGAACTATCTAGGTTAACTAGCGGGCACTTGGACTATGTAGGTCAACTAGCGGGCCCTTGTACTATCTAGGTTAGCTAACTGGCACTTGGACTATGTAGGTTAACTAGTGGACACTTGGACTATCTAGGTTTCCTAGCTGGCACTTGGACTATGTACATACCCTAGTGCGCACTTGGACTATCTAGGTTACCTAGCGGGCACTTGGACTATGTACGTCCACTAGCGGGCACTTGGACTACCTAGGTTAACTAACGGGCACTAGGACTATCTAGGTTACCTAGCAGGCACTTGGATTATGGAGGATCCCTAGCGGGCAGTTGGACTATCTAGGTTACCTAGCAGGCACTTGGACTATGTAGGTTAACTAGCGGACAATTGCCCGATCTAGGTTAACTAGAGGACCCTTGCACTATGTAGGTTAACTAACGGGCCCATGGATTATGTAGGTTTACTAGCAGGCACTTGGACTATCTAGGTTAACGAGCGGGCACTTGGACTATGTAGTTTCCCTAGCGGGCATTTGGACTATTTAGGTTACCAAGCGGGCACTTGGACTATGTAGGTTACCTAGCGAGCACTTGGACTATCTAGGTTACCTAGCAGGCACTTTGATTATCTAGGTTAACTAACGGGCACTTGGACTGTGTAGGTTGCCTAGCGGGCATTTGGACTATGTAGGTTCCCTAGCGGGCACTTGGATTATGTAGGTTCCCTATCGGGCACGTGGACTATGTAGGTTAACTAGCGGGCACTTGGACTGTCTAGGTTACCTAGCGGGCGTTTGGATTATCTAGGTTAACGAACGGGCACTTGCACTATGTAGGTTACCTAGCCGCCACTTGGACTATCTATGTTAGCTAACAGGCTCTTGGACTATCTAGGTTCCCTAGCGGGCACTTGTCTAGGATACCTAGCTGGCACTTGGACTATGTAGGTCAACTAGCGGACCCTTGGACTACCTAGGTTAGCTAACGGACACTTAGATTATGTAGGTTAACTAGCGGGCACTTGGAATATGTAGGTTAATTAGTGGGCCCATGGACTGTGTAGGTTTACTAGCGGGCCCTTGGACTCTTTAGGTTCCCTAAAGGGCACTTGGACTATCTGGGTGACCGAACGGGCACTTGGACTATGTAGGCTAACTAGGGGGCTCTTGGACGATCTAGGTTACCTAGCGGGTACTTGAACTATCTAGGTTAACTGGCAGACACTTGCACTATCTAGGTTACCTAGCGGGCACTTGGACTATGTACGTTCCCTAGCGGGCACTTGGACTATCTATGTTAACTAGCGGGCACTTGGACTATCTAGGTTAACTAGCGTGCACTTGGACTATGTAAGTTAGCTAGCAGGCACTTGGAGTATCTAGGTTAACTAGCGGGCACTTGGACTATCTAGGTTAACTAGCGTGCACTTGGACTATGTAGGTTCCTTAGCGGGCACTTGGACTATGTATGTTAACTAGCGTTCCCTGGACTATCTAGGTTACGTAGCGGGAACTTGGCATGTAGGTTAACTAGCGGGCACATGGACTATGTAGGTTAACTAGAGGACACTTGGACTATCTAGGTTAACTAGCGGGCCCTTGGACTATCTAGGTTACCTAGCGTGCACTTGGACTATGTAGGTTCCTTAGCGGGCACTTGGACTATGCAGTTTAACTAGCGTGCCCTGGACTATCTAGGTTACGTAGCGGGAACTTGGTATGTAGGTTAACTAGTGGGCACTTGGACTATGTAGGTTAACTAGAGGACACTTTGACTATCTAGGTTAACTAGCGGGCCCTTGGACTATGTAGGTTAACTAGCGGGCACATGTACTATATAGATTACCTAGCGGGCACTTGGACTATGTAGCTTACCTAGTGGGCACTTGGACTATCTAGGTTAACGAACGGACACTTAGACTATCTAGGTTATCTAGCGGGCACTTGGACTATGTACGTCCCCTAGTGGGCACTTGGACTATCTAGGTTAACTAACGGGCACTTGGATAATGTAGGTTAACAAGCGGACACTTGCACTTTCTAGGTTAACTAGCGGTCCCTTGCACTATGTAGGTTATTAGCGGGCCCATGGATTATGTAGGTTTACTAGCAGGCACTTGGACTATCTAGGTTAACCAGCGGGCACTTGGACTATGTAGTTTCCCTAGCGGGCATTTGGACTATTTAGGTTACCAAGGGGGCTCTTGGACTATGTAGGTTTCCTAGCGAGCACTTGTACTATCTAGGTTTCCTAGCTGGCACTTGGACTATGTACATACCCTAGTGCGCACTTGGACTATCTAGGTTACGTAGCGGGCACTTGGACTATGTACGTCCCCTAGTGGGCACTTGGACTATCTAGGTTAACTAACGGGCACTAGTACTATCTAGGTTACCTAGGAGGCACTTGGATTATGGAGGATCACTAGCGGGCAGTTGGACTCTCTAGGTTACCTAGCAGGCACTTGGACTATGTAGGTTAACTAGCGGACACTTGTACGTTCTAGGTTAACTAGCGGGCCCTTGCACTATGTAGGTTAACTAACGGGCCCATGGATTATGTAGGTTTTTGCTAGCAGGCACTTGGAATATCTAGGTTAACTAGCAGGCACTTGGACTATGTAGTTTCCCTAGCAGGCATTTGGACTAGTTAGGTTACCAAGCGGGCACTTGGACTATGTAGGCTACCTAGCGAGCACTTGGACTATCTAGGTTACCTAGCAGGCACTTTGACTATCTAGGTTAACTAACGGGCACTTGGACTGTGTAGGTTGCCTAGCGGGCATTTGGACTATGTAGGTTCCCTATCGGGCACTTTGATTATGTAGGTTCCCTATCGGGCACTTTGACTATGCAGGTTAACTAGCGGGCACTTGGACTGTCTAGGCTACCTAGCGGGCGTTTGGATTATCTAGGTTAACGAACGGGCACTTGGACTATGTAGGTTACCTAGCCGCCACTTGGACTATCTATGTTAGCTAACAGGCACTTGGACTATCTAGGTTCCCTAGCGGGCACTTGTCTAGGATACCTAGCTGGCACTTGGACTATGTAGGTCAACTAGCGGGCCCTTGGACTACCTAGGTTAGCTAACGGGCACTTAGATTATGTAGGTTAACTAGCGGGCACTTGGAATATGTAGGTTAATTAGTGGGCCCATGGACTGTGTAGGTTTACTAGCGGGCCTTTGGACTCTTTAGGTTTCCTAAAGGGCACTTGGACTATCTGGGTGACCGAACGGGCACTTGGACTATCTAGCTTACCTAGCGGCTACATGGACTTTGTAGGCTAACTAGGGGGCCCTTGGACGATCTAGGTTACCTAGCGGGTACTTGAACTATCTAGGTTAACTAGCGGGCACTTGGACTATGTAGATCAACTAGCGGGCCCTTGGACTATCTTGGTTAGCTAACTGGCACTTGGACTATGTAGGTTAACTAGCGGACACTTGGACTATCTAGGTTAACTAGCGTGCACGTGGACTATATAGGTTACCTAGCAGGCACTTGGACTATCTAGGTTAACTAGCGGGCACTTGGACTATCTAGGTTAACTAGCGTGCACTTGGACTATGTAGGATCCCTATCGGACATTTGGACTACTTAGGTTAAGTAGCGGGCACTTGGACTATCTAGGTCAACTAGCGGGCCCTTGTACTATGTAGGTTAACTAGCGATCACTTGGACAATCTAGGTTAACTAACAGACCTTGGACTACGTCGGTCAACTAGCGAACCCTTGGACTATGTAGGTTCCTTAGCGGGCACTTGGACTATGTATGTTAACTAGCGTGCCCTGGACTATCTAGGTTACGTAGCGGGAACTTGGTATGTAGGTTAACTAGCGGGCACTTGGACTATGTAGGTTAACTAGAGGATACTTGGACTATCTAAGTTAACGAACGGGCACTTGGACTATCTAGGTTACCTAGCGGGCACTTGGACTATGTAGGATCCCTATCGAACATTTGGACTACTTAGGTTACCTAGCGGGCACTCGGACTATCTAGGTTAACTAACGGGCACTTGGACTATGTAGGTTACCTTGCGTGCACTTGGACTATGTAGGATCCCTATCGGACATTTGGACTACTTAGGTTAAGTAGCGGGCACTTGGACTATCTAGGTCAACTAGCTGGCCCTTGTACTATGTAGGTTAACTAGCGAGCACTTGGACTATCTAGGTTAACTAGCAGACCTTGGACTACGTAGGTCAACTAGCGAACCCTTGGACTATGTAGGTTAACTAGCGGGCACTTGGACGATCTAGGTTAACTAGAGGACACTTGGACTATCTAGGTTAACTAGCATGCACTTGGACTATCTAGGTTAACTAGTGGGCACTTGGATGATCAATGTTAACTAGCGGGCACTTGGACTATCTAGGTTAGCTAACGGGCACTTGGACTAAGTACGTCCCCCAGTGGGCACATGGACTATCTAGATTAACTAACGGGCACTAGGACTATCTAGGTTACCTAGCGGGCACTTGGACTATCTAGGTTACCTAGCAGGCACTTGGACTATGAATGTCCCTAGCGGGCAATTGGATTATCTAGGATACCTAGCGGGCACTTGGACTATGTAGGTCAACTAGCGGGCCCTTGGACTATCTAGGTTAGCTAACTGGCACTTGCACTATGTAGGTTAACTAGCGGACACTTGGACTATCTAGGTTAACTAGCGTGCACTTGGACTATGTAGGTTACCTAGCTGGCACTTGGACTATCTAGGTTACCTAGCGGGCACTTGGACTATGTACGTCCCCTAGTGGGCACTTGGACTATCTAGGTTAAATAACAGGCACTAGGACTATCTAGGTTACCTAGCAGGCACTTGGATTATGGAGGATCCCTAGCGGGCAGTTGGACTATCTAGGTTACCTAGCAGGCACTTGGACTATGTAGGTTAACTAGCGGACACTTGCCAGATCTAGGTTAACTAGAGGGCCCTTGCACTATGTAGGTTAACTAACGGGCCCATGGATTATGTAGGTTTACTAGCAGGCACCTGGACTATCTAGGTTAACTAGCGGGCACTTGGACTATCTAGGTTAACTAGCGTGCACTTGGACTATGTAAGTTAGCTAGCAGGCACTTGGAGTATCTAGGTTAACTAGCGGGCACTTGGACTATCTAGGTTAACTAGCGTGCACTTGGACTATGTAGGTTCCTTAGCGGGCACTTGGACTATGTATGTTAACTAGCGTTCCCTGGACTATCTAGGTTACGTAGCGGGAACTTGGCATGTAGGTTAACTAGCGGGCACATGGACTATGTAGGTTAACTAGAGGACACTTGGACTATCTAGGTTAACTAGCGGGCCCTTGGACTATCTAGGTTACCTAGCGTGCACTTGGACTATGTAGGTTCCTTAGCGGGCACTTGGACTATGCAGTTTAACTAGCGTGCCCTGGACTATCTAGGTTACGTAGCGGGAACTTGGTATGTAGGTTAACTAGTGGGCACTTGGACTATGTAGGTTAACTAGAGGACACTTTGACTATCTAGGTTAACTAGCGGGCCCTTGGACTATGTAGGTTAACTAGCGGGCACATGTACTATATAGATTACCTAGCGGGCACTTGGACTATGTAGCTTACCTAGTGGGCACTTGGACTATCTAGGTTAACGAACGGACACTTAGACTATCTAGGTTATCTAGCGGGCACTTGGACTATGTACGTCCCCTAGTGGGCACTTGGACTATCTAGGTTAACTAACGGGCACTTGGATAATGTAGGTTAACAAGCGGACACTTGCACTTTCTAGGTTAACTAGCGGTCCCTTGCACTATGTAGGTTATTAGCGGGCCCATGGATTATGTAGGTTTACTAGCAGGCACTTGGACTATCTAGGTTAACCAGCGGGCACTTGGACTATGTAGTTTCCCTAGCGGGCATTTGGACTATTTAGGTTACCAAGGGGGCTCTTGGACTATGTAGGTTTCCTAGCGAGCACTTGTACTATCTAGGTTTCCTAGCTGGCACTTGGACTATGTACATACCCTAGTGCGCACTTGGACTATCTAGGTTACGTAGCGGGCACTTGGACTATGTACGTCCCCTAGTGGGCACTTGGACTATCTAGGTTAACTAACGGGCACTAGTACTATCTAGGTTACCTAGGAGGCACTTGGATTATGGAGGATCACTAGCGGGCAGTTGGACTCTCTAGGTTACCTAGCAGGCACTTGGACTATGTAGGTTAACTAGCGGACACTTGTACGTTCTAGGTTAACTAGCGGGCCCTTGCACTATGTAGGTTAACTAACGGGCCCATGGATTATGTAGGTTTTTGCTAGCAGGCACTTGGAATATCTAGGTTAACTAGCAGGCACTTGGACTATGTAGTTTCCCTAGCAGGCATTTGGACTAGTTAGGTTACCAAGCGGGCACTTGGACTATGTAGGCTACCTAGCGAGCACTTGGACTATCTAGGTTACCTAGCAGGCACTTTGACTATCTAGGTTAACTAACGGGCACTTGGACTGTGTAGGTTGCCTAGCGGGCATTTGGACTATGTAGGTTCCCTATCGGGCACTTTGATTATGTAGGTTCCCTATCGGGCACTTTGACTATGTAGGTTAACTAGCGGGCACTTGGACTGTCTAGGCTACCTAGCGGGCGTTTGGATTATCTAGGTTAACGAACGGGCACTTGGACTATGTAGGTTACCTAGCCGCCACTTGGACTATCTATGTTAGCTAACAGGCACTTGGACTATCTAGGTTCCCTAGCGGGCACTTGTCTAGGATACCTAGCTGGCACTTGGACTATGTAGGTCAACTAGCGGGCCCTTGGACTACCTAGGTTAGCTAACGGGCACTTAGATTATGTAGGTTAACTAGCGGGCACTTGGAATATGTAGGTTAATTAGTGGGCCCATGGACTGTGTAGGTTTACTAGCGGGCCTTTGGACACTTTAGGTTTCCTAAAGGGCACTTGGACTATCTGGGTGACCGAACGGGCACTTGGACTATCTAGCTTACCTAGCGGCTACATGGACTTTGTAGGCTAACTAGGGGGCCCTTGGACGATCTAGGTTACCTAGCGGGTACTTGAACTATCTAGGTTAACTAGCGGGCACTTGGACTATGTAGATCAACTAGCGGGCCCTTGGACTATCTTGGTTAGCTAACTGGCACTTGGACTATGTAGGTTAACTAGCGGACACTTGGACTATCTAGGTTAACTAGCGTGCACGTGGACTATATAGGTTACCTAGCAGGCACTTGGACTATCTAGGTTAACTAGCGGGCACTTGGACTATCTAGGTTAACTAGCGTGCACTTGGACTATGTAGGATCCCTATCGGACATTTGGACTACTTAGGTTAAGTAGCGGGCACTTGGACTATCTAGGTCAACTAGCGGGCCCTTGTACTATGTAGGTTAACTAGCGATCACTTGGACAATCTAGGTTAACTAGCAGACCTTGGACTACGTCGGTCAACTAGCGAACCCTTGGACTATGTAGGTTCCTTAGCGGGCACTTGGACTATGTATGTTAACTAGCGTGCCCTGGACTATCTAGGTTACGTAGCGGGAACTTGGTATGTAGGTTAACTAGCGGGCACTTGGACTATGTAGGTTAACTAGAGGATACTTGGACTATCTAAGTTAACGAACGGGCACTTGGACTATCTAGGTTACCTAGCGGGCACTTGGACTATGTAGGATCCCTATCGAACATTTGGACTACTTAGGTTACCTAGCGGGCACTCGGACTATCTAGGTTAACTAACGGGCACTTGGACTATGTAGGTTACCTTGCGTGCACTTGGACTATGTAGGATCCCTATCGGACATTTGGACTACTTAGGTTAAGTAGCGGGCACTTGGACTATCTAGGTCAACTAGCTGGCCCTTGTACTATGTAGGTTAACTAGCGAGCACTTGGACTATCTAGGTTAACTAGCAGACCTTGGACTACGTAGGTCAACTAGCGAACCCTTGGACTATGTAGGTTAACTAGCGGGCACTTGGACGATCTAGGTTAACTAGAGGACACTTGGACTATCTAGGTTAACTAGCATGCACTTGGACTATCTAGGTTAACTAGTGGGCACTTGGATGATCAATGTTAACTAGCGGGCACTTGGACTATCTAGGTTAGCTAACGGGCACTTGGACTAAGTACGTCCCCCAGTGGGCACATGGACTATCTAGATTAACTAACGGGCACTAGGACTATCTAGGTTACCTAGCGGGCACTTGGACTATCTAGGTTACCTAGCAGGCACTTGGACTATGAATGTCCCTAGCGGGCAATTGGATTATCTAGGATACCTAGCGGGCACTTGGACTATGTAGGTCAACTAGCGGGCCCTTGGACTATCTAGGTTAGCTAACTGGCACTTGCACTATGTAGGTTAACTAGCGGACACTTGGACTATCTAGGTTAACTAGCGTGCACTTGGACTATGTAGGTTACCTAGCTGGCACTTGGACTATCTAGGTTACCTAGCGGGCACTTGGACTATGTACGTCCCCTAGTGGGCACTTGGACTATCTAGGTTAAATAACAGGCACTAGGACTATCTAGGTTACCTAGCAGGCACTTGGATTATGGAGGATCCCTAGCGGGCAGTTGGACTATCTAGGTTACCTAGCAGGCACTTGGACTATGTAGGTTAACTAGCGGACACTTGCCCGATCTAGGTTAACTAGAGGGCCCTTGCACTATGTAGGTTAACTAACGGGCCCATGGATTATGTAGGTTTACTAGCAGGCACCTGGACTATCTAGGTTAACTAGCGGGCACTTGGACTATGTAGTTTCCCTAGCGGGCATTTGGACTATTTAGGTTCCCTAACGAGCACTTGGACTATGTAGGTTAACTAGCAGACACTTGGACGATCTAGGTCAACTAGCGGGTACTTGGACTATGTAGGTTAACTAGCGGGCCCTTGGACTATGTAGATTGACTAGCGGCACTTGGACTATCTACTACAACTAGCGGGCCCTTGGACTATGTAGGTTCCCTAGCGGACATTTGGACTATGTATGTTCCCTAGCGTGCACTTGGACTATGTATGTACCCTACGGACACTTGAACTATGTAAGTTAACTACCGCGCACTTGGACTACGTAGGTTAACTAGCGGACACTTGGACTATGTTGGTTAACTAGCGGGCACTTGGACTATGTAGGTTAAGTAGCGGACACTTGCACTATGTAGGTTACCTAGCGGGCACTTGGACTGTGAAGGTTAACTTGCAGGCCCTTGGACTATGTACATACCCCAGCGCGCACTTGGACTATCTAGGTTACATAGTGGGCACTTGGACTATCTAGGTTAACTAACGGGCACCAGGACTATCTAGGTTAACAAGCGGGCACTTGGACTATTAGGTTACCTAGCAGGCACTTGGATTATGAAGGATCCCTAGCGGGCACTTGGACGATCTAGGTTTCCTAGCAGGCACTTGCACTATGTACATACCCTAGCGTGTACTGGGACTATCTAGGTTATCTAGCGGGCACTTGGACTATGTACATTCCCTAGTGGGCACATGGACTATCTAGGGTAACTAACGGGCACTAGGACTATCTAGGTTAACTAGCGGGCACTTGGACTATCTAGGTTTCCTAGCAGGCACTTGGATTATGAAGGATCCCTAGCATGCACTGGGACTATCTAGGTTATCTAGCGGGCAGTTGGACTATCTACATTCCTTAGTGGGCACTTGGACTATCTAGGGTAACTAACGGGCACTAGGACTATCTAGGTTAACTAATGGGCACATGGACTATCTAGGTTACCTAGCAGGCACTTGGATTATGAAGGATCCCTAGCGGGAACTTGGACTATCTAGGTTAACTAGCGGGCACTTGGACTATGTAGGTCAACTAGCGGGCCCTTGGACTATCTAGGTTAGCTAACTGGCATATGGACTATGTAGGTTAACTAGTGGACACTTGGACTATCTAGGTTTCCTAGCTGGCACTTGGACTATGTACATACCCTAGTGCGCACTTGGACTATCTAGGTTACCTCGCAGGCACTTGGACTATGTACGTCCACTAGCGGGCACTTGGACTACCTAGGTTAACTAACGGGCAATAGGACTATCTAGGTTACCTAGCAGGCACTTGGATTATGGAGGATCCCTAGCGGGCAGTTGGACTATCTAGGTTACCTAGCAGGCACTTGGACTATGTAGGTTAACTAGCGGACAATTGCCCGATCTAGGTTAACTAGAGGGCCCTTGCACTATGTAGGTTAACTAACGGGCCCATGGATTATGTAGGTTTACTAGCAGGCACTTTGACTATCTAGGTTAACTAACGGGCACTTGGACTGTGTAGGTTGCCTAGCGGGCATTTGGACTATGTAGGTTCCCTAGCGGGCACTTGGATTATGTAGGATCCCTATCGGGCACGTGGACTATGTAGGTTAACTAGCGGGCACTTGGACTGTCTAGGTTACCTAGCGGGTGTTTGGATTATCTAGGTTAACGAACGGGCACTTGGACTATGTAGGTTAACTAGCCGCCACTTGGACTATCTATGTTAGCTAACAGGCACTTGGACTATCTAGGTTCCCTAGCGGGCACTTGTCCAGGATACCTAGCTGGCACTTGGACTATGTAGGTCAACTAGCGGACCCTTGGACTACCTAGGTTAGCTAACGGACACTTAGATTATGTAGGTTAACTAGCAGGCACTTGGAATATGTAGGTTAATTAGTGGGCCCATGGACTGTGTAGGTTTACTAGCGGGCCCTTGGACTCTTTAGGTTCCCTAAAGGGCACTTGGACTATCTGGGTGACCGAACGGGCACTTGGACTATCTAGGTTACCTAGCGGGCACTTGGACTATGTAGGCTAACTAGGGGGCTCTTGGACGATCTAGGTTACCTAGCGGGTACTTGAACTATCTAGGTTAACTGGCGGACACTTGCACTATCTAGGTTACCCAGTGGGCACTTGGACTATGTACGTTCCCAAGCGGGCACTTGGACTATCTATGTTAACTAGCGGGCACTTGGACTATCTAGGTTAACTAGCGTGCACTTGGACTATGTAGGTTAGCTAGCAGGCACTTGGAGTATCTAGGTTAACTAGCGGGCACTTGGACTATCTAGGTTAACTAGCGTGCACTTGGACTATGTAGGTTCCTTAGCGGGCACTTGGACTATGTATGTTAACTAGCGTGCCCTGGACTATCTAGGTTACGTAGCTGGAACTTGGCATGTAGGTTAACTAGCGGGCACATGGACTATGTAGGTTAACTAGAGGACACTTGGACTATCTAGGTTAACTAGCGGGCCCTTGGACTATCTAGGTTACCTAGCGTGCACTTGGACTATGTAGGTTCCTTAGCGGGCACTTGGACTATGCAGTTTAACTAGCGTGCCCTGGACTATCTAGGTTACGTAGCGGGAACTTGGTATGTAGGTTAACTAGTGGGCACTTGGACTATGTAGGTTAACTAGAGGACACTTGGACTATCTAGGTTAACTAGCGGGCCCTTGGACTATGTAGGTTAACTAGCGGGCACATGTACTATATAGGTTACCTAGCGGGCACTTGGACTATGTAGCTTACCTAGTGGGCACTTGGACTATCTAGGTTAACGAACGGACACTTAGACTATCTAGGTTATCTAGCGGGCACTTGGACTATGTACGTCCCCTAGTGGGCACTTGGACTATCTAGGTTAACTAACGGGCACTTGGATAATGTAGGTTAACAATCGGACACTTGCACGATCTAGGTTAACTAGCGGTCCCTTGCACTATGTAGGTTATTAGCGGGGGCATGGATTATGTAGGTTTACTAGCAGGCACTTGGACTATCTAGGTTAACCAGCGGGCACTTGGACTATGTAGTTTCCCTAGCGGGCATTTGGACTATTTAGGTTACCAAGGGGGCTCTTGGACTATGTAGGTTTCCTAGCGAGCACTTGTACTATCTAGGTTTCCTAGCTGGCACTTGGACTATATACATACCCTAGTATGCACTTGGACTATCTAGGTTACGTAGCGGGCACTTGGACTATGTACGTCCCCTAGTGGGCACTTGGACTATCTAGGTTAACTAAGGGGAACTTGCACTATGTAGGTTAACTAGCGGACACTTGGACTATCTAGGTTAACTAGCGTGCACTTGGACTATGTAGGTTACCTAGCTGGCACTTGGACTATCTAGGTTACCTAGCGGGCACTTGGACTATGTACGTCCCCTAGTGGGCACTTGGACTATCTAGGTTAAATAACAGGCACTAGGACTATCTAGGTTACCTAGCAGGCACTTGGATTATGGAGGATCCCTAGCGGGCAGTTGGACTATCTAGGTTACCTAGCAGGCACTTGGACTATGTAGGTTAACTAGCGGACACTTGCCCGATCTAGGTTAACTAGAGGGCCCTTGCACTATGTAGGTTAACTAACGGGCCCATGGATTATGTAGGTTTACTAGCAGGCACCTGGACTATCTAGGTTAACTAGCGGGCAATTGGACTATGTAGTTTCCCTAGCGGGCATTTGGACTATTTAGGTTCCCTAACGAGCACTTGGACTATGTAGGTTAACTAGCAGACACTTGGACGATCTAGGTCAACTAGCGGGTACTTGGACTATGTAGGTTAACTAGCGGGCCCTTGGACTATGTAGATTGACTAGCGGCACTTGGACTATCTACTACAACTAGCGGGCCCTTGGACTATGTAGGTTCCCTAGCGGACATTTGGACTATGTATGTTCCCTAGCGTGCACTTGGACTATGTATGTACCCTACGGACACTTGAACTATGTAAGTTAACTACCGGGCACTTGGACTACGTAGGTTAACTAGCGGGCCCTTGGACTATGTTGGTTAACTAGCGGGCACTTGGACTATGTAGGTTAAGTAGTGGACACTTGCACTATGTAGGTTACCTAGCGGGCACTTGGACTGTGAAGGTTAACTTGCAGGCCCTTGGACTATGTACATACCCCAGCGCGCACTTGGACTATCTAGGTTACATAGTGGGCACTTGGACTATCTAGGTTAACTAACGGGCACCAGGACTATCTAGGTTAACAAGCGGGCACTTGGACTATTAGGTTACCTAGCAGGCACTTGGATTATGAAGGATCCCTAGCGGGCACTTGGACGATCTAGGTTTCCTAGCAGGCACTTGCACTATGTACATACCCTAGCGTGTACTGGGACTATCTAGGTTATCTAGCGGGCACTTGGACTATGTACATTCCCTAGTGGGCACATGGACTATCTAGGGTAACTAACGGGCACTAGGACTATCTAGGTTAACTAGCGGGCACTTGGACTATCTAGGTTACCTAGCAGGCACTTGGATTATGAAGGATCCCTAGCATGCACTGGGACTATCTAGGTTATCTAGCGGGCAGTTGGACTATCTACATTCCTTAGTGGGCACTTGGACTATCTAGGGTAACTAACGGGCTCTAGGACTATCTAGGTTAACTAATGGGCACATGGACTATCTAGGTTACCTAGCAGGCACTTGGATTATGAAGGATCCCTAGCGGGAACTTGGACTATCTAGGTTAACTAGCGGGCACTTGGACAATGTAGGTCAACTAGCGGGCCCTTGGACTATCTAGGTTAGCTAACTGGCATATGGACTATGTAGGTTAACTAGTGGACACTTGGACTATCTAGGTTTCCTAGCTGGCACTTGGACTATGTACATACCCTAGTGCGCACTTGGACTATCTAGGTTACCTCGCGGGCACTTGGACTATGTACGTCCACTAGCGGGCACTTGGACTACCTAGGTTAACTAACGGGCAATAGGACTATCTAGGTTACCTAGCAGGCACTTGGATTATGGAGGATCCCTAGCGGGCAGTTGGACTATCTAGGTTACCTAGCAGGCACTTGGACTATGTAGGTTAACTAGCGGACAATTGCCCGATCTAGGTTAACTAGAGGGCCCTTGCACTATGTAGGTTAACTAACGGGCCCATGGATTATGTAGGTTTACTAGCAGGCACTTTGACTATCTAGGTTAACTAACGGGCACTTGGACTGTGTAGGTTGCCTAGCGGGCATTTGGACTATGTAGGTTCCCTAGAGGGCACTTGGATTATGTAGGTTCCCTATTGGGCACGTGGACTATGTAGGTTAACTAGCGGGCACTTGGACTGTCTAGGTTACCTAGCGGGTGTTTGGATTATCTAGGTTAACGAACGGGCACTTGGACTATGTAGGTTAACTAGCCGCCACTTGGACTATCTATGTTAGCTAACAGGCACTTGGAATATCTAGGTTCCCTAGCGGGCACTTGTCTAGGATACCTAGCTGGCACTTGGACTATGTAGGTCAACTAGCGGACCCTTGGACTACCTAGGTTAGCTAACGGACACTTAGATTATGTAGGTTAACTAGCAGGCACTTGGAATATGTAGGTTAATTAGTGGGCCCATGGACTGTGTAGGTTTACTAGCGGGCCCTTGGACTCTTTAGGTTCCCTAAAGGGCACTTGGACTATCTGGGTGACCGAACGGGCACTTGGACTATCTAGGTTACCTAGCGGGCACTTGGACTATGTAGGCTAACTAGGGGGCTCTTGGACGATCTAGGTTACCTAGCGGGTACTTGAACTATCTAGGTTAACTGGCGGACACTTGCACTATCTAGGTTACCCAGTGGGCACTTGGACTATGTACGTTCCCAAGCGGGCACTTGGACTATCTATGTTAACTAGCGGGCACTTGGACTATCTAGGTTAACTAGCGTGCACTTGGACTATGTAGGTTAGCTAGCAGGCACTTGGAGTATCTAGGTTAACTAGCGGGCACTTGGACTATCTAGGTTAACTAGCGTGCACTTGGACTATGTAGGTTCCTTAGCGGGCACTTGGACTATGTATGTTAACTAGCGTGCCCTGGACTATCTAGGTTACGTAGCTGGAACTTGGCATGTAGGTTAACTAGCGGGCACATGGACTATGTAGGTTAACTAGAGGACACTTGGACTATCTAGGTTAACTAGCGGGCCCTTGGACTATCTAGGTTACCTAGCGTGCACTTGGACTATGTAGGTTCCTTAGCGGGCACTTGGACTATGCAGTTTAACTAGCGTGCCCTGGACTATCTAGGTTACGTAGCGGGAACTTGGTATGTAGGTTAACTAGTGGGCACTTGGACTATGTAGGTTAACTAGAGGACACTTGGACTATCTAGGTTAACTAGCGGGCCCTTGGACTATGTAGGTTAACTAGCGGGCACATGTACTATATAGGTTACCTAGCGGGCACTTGGACTATGTAGCTTACCTAGTGGGCACTTGGACTATCTAGGTTAACGAACGGACACTTAGACTATCTAGGTTATCTAGCGGGCACTTGGACTATGTACGTCCCCTAGTGGGCACTTGGACTATCTAGGTTAACTAACGGGCACTTGGATAATGTAGGTTAACAATCGGACACTTGCACGATCTAGGTTAACTAGAGGTCCCTTGCACTATGTAGGTTATTAGCGGGCCCATGGATTATGTAGGTTTACTAGCAGGCACTTAGACTATCTAGGTTAACCAGCGGGCACTTGGACTATGTAGTTTCCCTAGCGGGCATTTGGACTATTTAGGTTACCAAGGGGGCTCTTGGACTATGTAGGTTTCCTAGCGAGCACTTGTACTATCTAGGTTTCCTAGCTGGCACTTGGACTATGTACATACCCTAGTACGCACTTGGACTATCTAGGTTACGTAGCGGGCACTTGGACTATGTACGTCCCCTAGTGGGCACTTGGACTATCTAGGTTAACTAACGGGCACTAGTACTATCTAGGTTACCTAGCAGGCACTTGGATTATGGGGGATCACTAGCGGGCAGTTGGACTCTCTAGGTTACCTAGCAGGCACTTGGACTATGTAGGTTAACTAGCGGACACTTGTACGTTCTAGGTTAACTAGCGGGCCCTTGCACTATGTAGGTTAACTAACGGGCCCATGGATTATGTAGGTTTACTAGCAGGCACTTGGAATATCTAGGTTAACTAGCAGGCACTTGGACTATGTAGTTTCCCTAGCAGGCATTTGGACTACTTAGGTTACCAAGCGGGCACTTGGACTATGTAGGCTACCTAGCGAGCACTTGGACTATCTAGGTTACCTAGCAGGCACTTTTACTATCTAGGTTAACTAACGGGCACTTGGACTGTGTAGGTTGCCTAGCGGGCATTTGGACTATGTAGGTTCCCTAGCGGGCACTTGGATTATGTAGGTTCCCTATCGGGCACTTGGACTATGTAGGTTCCCTATCGGGCACTTGGACTATGTAGGTTAACTAGCGGGCACTTGGACTATCTAGGTTCCCTAGCGGGCACTTGTCTAGGATACCTAGCTGGCACTTGGACTATGTAGGTCAACTAGCGGGCCCTTGGACTACCTAGGTTAGCTAATGGGCACTTAGATTATGTAGGTTAACTAGCGGGCACTTGGAATATGTAGGTTAATTAGTGGGCCCATGGACTGTGTAGGTTTACTAGCGGGCCCTTGGACTCTTTAGGTTCCCTAAAGGGCACTTGGACTATCTGGGTGACCGAACGGGCACTTGGACTATCTATCTTACCTAGCGGGCACTTGGACTATGTAGGCTAACTAGGGGGCCCTTGGACTATCTAGGTTACCTAGCGGGTCCTTGAACTATCTAGGTTAACTAGCGGGCACTTGGACTATGTATATCAACTAGCGGGCCCTTGGACTATCTTGGTTAGCTAACTGGCACTTGGACTATGTAGGTTAACTAGCGGACACTTGGACTATCTAGGTTAACTAGCGTGCACGTGGACTATATAGGTTACCTAGCAGGCACTTGGACTATCTAGGTTAACTAACGGGCACTAGTACTATCTAGGTTACCTAGCAGGCACTTGGATTATGGAGGATCACCAGGCACTTGGACTATGTAGGTTAACTAGCGGACACTTGTACATTCTAGGTTAACTAGCGGGCCCTTGCACTATGTAGGTTAACTAACGGGCCCATGGATTATGTAGGTTTACTAGCAGGCACTTGGAATATATAGGTTAACTAGCAGGCACTTGGACTATGTAGTTTCCCTAGCAGGCATTTGGAATAGTTAGGTTACCAAGCGGGCACTTGGACTATGTAGGCTACCTAGCGAGCACTTGGACTATCTAGGTTAACTAGCGGGCACTTGGACTATCTAGGTTAACTAGCGTGCACTTGGACTATGTAGGATCCCTATCGGACATTTGGACTACTTAGGTTAAGTAGCGGGAACTTGGACTATCTAGGTCAACTAGCGGGCCCTTGTACTATGTAGGTTAACTAGCGAGCACTTGGACAATCTAGGTTAACTAGCAGACCTTGGACTACGTCGGTCAACTAGCGAACCCTTGGACTATGTAGGTTCCTTAGCGGGCACTTAGACTATGTATGTTAACTAGCGTGCCCTGGACTATCTAGGTTACGTAGCGGGAACTTGGTATGTAGGTTAACTAGCGGGCACTTGGACTATGTAGGTTAACTAGAGGATACTTGGACTATCTAAGTTAACGAACGGGCACTTGGACTATCTAGGTTACCTAGCGGGCACTTGGACTATGTAGGATCCCTATCGAACATTAGGACTACTTAGGTTACCTAGCGGGCACTCGGACTATCTAGGTTAACTAACGGGCACTTGGACTATGTAGGTTACCTAGCGTGCACTTGGACTATGTAGGATCCCTATCGGACATTTGGACTACTTAGGTTAAGTAGCGGGCACTTGGACTATCTAGGTCAACTAGCTGGCCCTTGTACTATGTAGGTTAACTAGCGAGCACTTGGACTATCTAGGTTAACTAGCAGACCTTGGCCTACGTAGGTCAACTAGCGAACCCTTGGACTATGTAGGTTAACTAGCGGGCACTTGGACGATCTAGGTTAACTAGAGGACACTTGGACTATCTAGGTTAACTAGCATGCACTTGGACTATCTAGGTTAACTAGTGGGCACTTGGATGATCAATGTTAACTAGCGGTCACTTGGACTATCTAGGTTAGCTAACGGGCACTTGGACTAAGTACGTCCCCCAGTGGGCACATGGACTATCTAGATTAACTAACGGGCACTAGGACTATCTAGGTTAACTAGTGGGCACTTGGACTATCTAGGTTACCTAGCAGGCACTTGGACTATGAATGTCCCTAGCGGGCAATTGGATTATCTCGGATACCTAGCGGGCACTTGGACTATGTAGGTCAACTAGCGGGGGCTTGGAATATCTAGGTTAGCTAACTGGCACTTGCACTATGTAGGTTAACTAGCGGACACTTGGACTATCTAGGTTAACTAGCGTGCACTTGGACTATGTAGGTTACCTAGCAGGCACTTGGACTATCTAGGTTACCTAGCGGGCACTTGGACTATGTACGTCCCCTAGTGGGCACTTGTACTATCTAGGATAAATAACGGTCACTAGGACTATCTAGGTTACCTAGCAGGCACTTGGATTATGGAGGATCCCTAGCGGGCAGTTGGACTATCTAGGTTACCTAGCAGGCACTTGGACTATGTAGGTTAACTAGCGGACACTTGCCCGATCTAGGTTAACTAGAGGGCCCTTGCACTATGTAGGTTAACTAACGGGCCCATGGATTATGTAGGTTTACTAGCAGGCACCTGGACTATCTTGGTTAACTAGCGGGCACTTGGACTATGTAGTTTCCCTAGCGGGCATTTGGACTATTTAGGTTCCCTAACGAGCACTTGGACTATGTAGGTTAACTAGCAGACACTTGGACGATCTAGGTCAACTAGCGGGTACTTGGACTATGTAGGTTAACTAGCGGGCCCTTGGACTATGTAGATTGACTAGCGGCACTTGGACTATCTACTTTAACTAGCGGGCCCTTGGACTATGTAGGTTCCCTAGCGGACATGGACTATGTATGTTCCCTAGCGTGCACTTGGACTATGTATGTACCCTACGGACACTTGAACTATGTAAGTTAACTACCGGGCACTTGGATTATGTAGGTTAACTAGCGGGCCCTTGGACTACATAGGTTAACTAGCGGACACTTGGACTATGTTGGTTAACTAGCGGGCACTTGGACTATGTAGGTTAAGTAGCGGACACTTGCACTATATAGGTTACCTAGCGGGCACTTGGACTGTGAAGGTTAACTTGCAGGCCCTTGGAATATGTACATACCCCAGTGCGCACGTGGACTATCTAGGTTACATAGTGGGCACTTGGACTATCTAGGTTAACTAACGGGCACCAGGACTATCTAGGTTAACTAGCGGGCACTTGGACTATCTAGGTTACCTAGCAGGCACTTGGATTATGAAGGATACCTAGCGGGCACTTGGACGATCTAGGTTTCCTAGCAGGCACTTGCACTATGTACATACCCTAGCGTGTACTGGGACTATCTAGGTTATCTAGCGGGCACTTGGACTATGTACATTCCCTAGTGGGCACTTGGATTATCTAGGGTAACTAACGGGCACTAGGACTATCTAGGTTAACTAGCGGGCACTTGGACTATCTAGGTTACCTAGCAGGCACTTGGATTATGAAGGATCCCTAGCATGCACTGGGACTATCTAGGTTATCTAGCGGGCACTTGGACTATGTACATTCCTTAGTGGGCACTTGGACTATCTAGGGTAACTAACGGGCACTAGGACTATCTAGGTTAACTAATGGGCACATGGACTATCTAGGTTACCTAGCAGGCACTTGGATTATGAAGGATCCCTAGCGGGAACTTGGACTATCTAGGTTAACTAGCGGGCACTTGGAATATGTAGGTTAACTAGCGGACACTTGGACTATGTAGGTTAATTAGCGGTCACTTGGACTATCTAGGTTACCTAGCGGGCAATTGGACTATCTGGGTTACCTAGCGGACCCTTGGACTATGTAGATAACCTTGCAGGCACTTGGAATGTCTAGGTTACCTAGCGGGCACATTGACTATCTAGGTTAATGAACGGGCACTTGGACTATGTAGGTTACCTAGCGGGCACTTGGACTATGTAGGTTACCTAGTGGGCACTTGGACTATCTAGGTTAACGAACGGGCACTTGGACTATCTAGGTTATCTAGCGGGCACTTGGACTATGTACGTCCCCTAGTAGGCAATTGGACTATCTAGGTTAACTAACGGGCACTAGGACTATCTAGGTTAACTAGCGGGCACTTGCACGATCTATGTTAACTAGCGGTCCCTTGCACTATGTAGGTTATTAGCGGGCCCATGGATTATGTAGGTTTACTAGCAGGCACTTGGACTATCTAGGTTAACCAGCGGGCACTTGGACTATGTAGTTTCCCTAGCGGGCATTTGGACTATTTAGGTTACCAAGGGGGCTCTTGGACTATGTAGGTTTCCTAGCGAGCACTTGTACTATCTAGGTTACCTAGCGGGCACTTGGACTATGTAGGTTAACTAGCGGCCACGTGGACTATCTAGGTTTCCTAGCTGGCACTTGGACTATGTACATACCCTACTGGGCACTTGGACTATCTAGGTTAACTAACGGGCACTAGTACTATCTAGGTTACCTAGCAGGCACTTGGATTATGGAGGATCCCTAGCGGGCAGTTGGACTATCTAGGTTACCTAGCAGGCACTTGGACTATGTAGGTTAACTAGCGGACACTTGCACGTTCTAGGTTAACTAGCGGGCCCTTGCACTATGTAGGTTAACTAACGGGCCCATGGATTATGTAGGTTTACTAGCAGGCACTTGGACTATCTAGGTTAACTAGCGGGCACTTGGACTATGTAGTTTCCCTAGCAGGCATTTGGACTAGTTAAGTTACCAAGCGGGCACTTGGACTATGTAGGTTACCTAGCGAACCCTTGGACTATCTAGGTTACCTAGCAGGCACTTTGACTATCTAGGTTAACTAACGGGCACTTGGACTGTGTAGGTTGCCTAGTGGCCATTTGGACTATGTAGGTTCCCTAGCGGCACTTGCATTATGTAGGTTCCCTATCGGGCACTTGGACTATGTAGGTTAACTAGCGGGCACTTGGACTGTCTAGGTTCTTAGCGGGCATTTGGATTATCTAGGTTAACGAACGGGCACTTGGTCTATGTAGGGTACCTAGCTGCCACTTGGACTATCTATGTTAGCTAACAGGCACTTGGACTATCTAGGTTCCCTAGCGGGCACTTGTCTAGCATACCTAGCTGGCACTTGGACTATGTAGGTCAACTAGCGGCCCCTTGGACTTCCTAGGTTAGCTAACGGGCACTTAGATTATGTAGGTTAACTAGCGGGCACTTGGAATATGTAGGTTAATTAGTGGGCCCATGGACTGTGTAGGTTTACTAGCGGGCCCTTGGACTCTTTAGGTTCCCTAAAGGGCACTTGGACTATCTAGGTGACCGAACGGGCACTTGGACTATCAAAGGATACCTAGCGGGCACTTGGACTATGTAGGCTAACTAGGGGGCCCTTGGACGATCTAGGTTACCTAGCGGGTACTTGAACTATCTAGGTTAACTAGCGGGCACTTGGACTATGTAGGTCAACTAGCGGGCCCTTGGACTATCTAGGTTAGCTAACTGGCACTTGGACTATGTAGGTTAACTAGTGGACACTTGGACTATCTAGGTTTCCTAGCTGGCACTTGGACTATGTACATACCCTAGTGCGCACTTGGACTATCTAGGTTACCTAGCGGGCACTTGGACTATGTACGTCCACTAGTGGGCACTTGGACTACCTAGGTTAACTAACGGGCACTAGGACTATCTAGGTTACCTAGCAGGCACTTGGATTATGGAGGATCCCTAGCGGGCAGTTGGACTATCTAGGTTACCTAGCAGGCACTTGGACTATGTAGGTTAACTAGCGGACAATTGCCCGATCTAGGTTAACTAGAGGGCCCTTGCACTATGTAGGTTAACTAACGGGCCCATGGATTATGTAGGTTTACTAGCAGGCACTTGGACTATCTAGGTTACCTAGCAGGCACTTTGACTATCTAGGTTAACTAACGGGCACTTGGACTGTGTAGGTTGCCTAGCGGGCATTTGGACTATGTAGGTTCCCTAGCGGGCACTTGGATTATGTAGGTTCCCTATCGGGCACTTGGACTATGTATGTTAACTAGCGGGCACTTGGACTGTCTAGGTTACCTAGCGGGCGTTTGGATTATCTAGGTTAACGAAAGGGCACTTGGACTATGTAGGTTACCTAGCCGCCACTTGGTCTATCTATGTTAGCTAACAGGCACTTGGACTATCTAGGTTCCCTAGCGGGCACTTGTCTAGGATACCTAGTTGGCACTTGGACTATGTAGGTCAACTAGCGGGCCCTTGGACTACCTAGGTTAGCTAACGGGCACTTAGATTATGTAGGTTAACTAGCGGGCACTTGGAATATGTAGGTTAATTAGTGGGCCCATGGACTGTGTAGGTTTACTAGCGGGCCCTTGGACTCTTTAGGTTCCCTAAAGGGCACTTGGACTATCTGGGTGACCGAACGGGCACTTGGACGATCTAGGTTACCTAGCGGTTACTTTAACTATCCAGGTTAACTAGCGGACACTTGCACTATCCAGGTTACCTAGCGGGCACTTGGACTATGTACGTTCCCTAGCGGGCACTTGGACTATCTATGTTAACTAGCGGGCACTTGGACTATCTAGGTTAACTAGCGTGCACTTGGACTATGTAGGTTACCTAGCAGGCACTTGGAGTATCTAGGTTAACTAGCGGGCACTTGGACTATCTAGGTTAACTAGCGTGCACTTGGACTATGTAGGTTCCTTAGCGGGCACTTGGACTATGTAGTTTAACTAGCGTGCCCTTGACTATCTAGGTTACGTAGCGGGAACTTGGTATGTAGGTTAACTAGTGGGCACTTGGACTATGTAGGTTAACTAGAGGACACTTGGACTATCTAGATTACCTAGCGGGCCCTTGGACTATGTAGGTTAACTAGCGGGCACATGTACTATATAGGTTACCTAGCGGGCACTTGGACTATGTAGCTTACCTAGTGGGCACTTGGACTATCTAGGTTAACGAACGGACACTTGGACTATCTAGGTTATCTAGCGGGCACTTGGACTATGTACGTCCCCTAGTGGGCACTTGGACTATCTAGGTTAACTAACGGGCACTTGGACAATGTAGGTTAACAAGCGGACACTTGCACGATCTAGGTTAACTAGCGGTCCCTTGCACTATGTAGGTTATTAGCGGGCCCATGGATTATGTAGGTTTACTAGCAGGCACTTGGACTATCTAGGTTAACCAGCGGGCACTTGGACTATGTAGTTTCCCTAGCGGGCATTTGGACTATTTAGGTTACCAAGGGGGCTCTTGGACTATGTAGGTTTCCTAGCGAGCACTTGTACTATCTAGGTTACCTAGCGGGCACTTGGACTATGTAGGTTAACAAGCGGGCACTTTGACTATCTAGGTTTTCTAGCTGGCACTTGGACTATGTACATACCCTAGTGCGCACTTGGACTATCTAGATTACGTAGCGGGCACTTGGACTATGTACGTCCCCTAGTGGGCACTTGGACTATCTAGGTTAACTAACGGGCACTAGTACTATCTAGGTTACATAGCAGGCACTTGGATTATGGAGGATCACTAGCGGGCAGTTGGACTATCTAGGTTACCTAGCAGGCACTTGGACTATGTAGGTTAACTAGCGGGCACTTGCACGTTCTAGTTTAACTAGCGGGCCCTTGCACTATGTAGGTTAACTAACGGGCACATGGATTATGTAGGTTTACTAGCAGGCACTTGGAATATCTAGGATAACTAGCGGCACTTGGACTATGTAGTTTCCCTAGCAGGCATTTGGACTAGTTAGGTTACCTAGCGGGCACTTGGACTATGTAGGCTACCTAGCGAGCACTTGGACTATCTAGGTTACCTAGCAGGCACTTTGACTATCTAGGTTAACTAACGGGCACTTGGACTGTGTAGGTTGCCTAGCGGGCATTTGGACTATGTAGGTTCCCTAGCGGGCACTTGGATTATGTAGGTTCCCTATCGGGCACTTGGACTATGTAGGTTAACTAGCGGGCACTTGGACTGTCTAGGTTACCTAGCGGGCGTTTGGATTATCTAGGTTAACGAAAGGGCACTTGGACTATGTAGGTTACCTAGCCGCCACTTGGTCTATCTATGTTAGCTAACAGGCACTTGGACTATCTAGGTTCCCTAGCGGGCACTTGTCTAGGATACCTAGTTGGCACTTGGACTATGTAGGTCAACTAGCGGGCCCTTGGACTACCTAGGTTAGCTAACGGGCACTTAGATTATGTAGGTTAACTAGCGGGCACTTGGAATATGTAGGTTAATTAGTGGGCCCATGGACTGTGTAGGTTTACTAGCGGGCCCTTGGACTCTTTAGGTTCCCTAAAGGGCACTTGGACTATCTGGGTGACCGAACGGGCACTTGGACGATCTAGGTTACCTAGCGGTTACTTTAACTATCCAGGTTAACTAGCGGACACTTGCACTATCCAGGTTACCTAGCGGGCACTTGGACTATGTACGTTCCCTAGCGGGCACTTGGACTATCTATGTTAACTAGCGGGCACTTGGACTATCTAGGTTAACTAGCGTGCACTTGGACTATGTAGGTTACCTAGCAGGCACTTGGAGTATCTAGGTTAACTAGCGGGCACTTGGACTATCTAGGTTAACTAGCGTGCACTTGGACTATGTAGGTTCCTTAGCGGGCACTTGGACTATGTAGTTTAACTAGCGTGCCCTTGACTATCTAGGTTACGTAGCGGGAACTTGGTATGTAGGTTAACTAGTGGGCACTTGGACTATGTAGGTTAACT
Organism: Tenrec ecaudatus; assembly: GCF_050624435.1. NCBI lineage: Eukaryota > Metazoa > Chordata > Mammalia > Afrosoricida > Tenrecidae > Tenrec > Tenrec ecaudatus. The sequence goes on along the minus strand of NW_027457624.1, from coordinate 1,214,862 downwards.
AGAGGACACTTGGACTATCTAGATTACCTAGCGGGCCCTTGGACTATGTAGGTTAACTAGCGGGCACATGTACTATATAGGTTACCTAGCGGGCACTTGGACTATGTAGCTTACCTAGTGGGCACTTGGACTATCTAGGTTAACGAACGGACACTTGGACTATCTAGGTTATCTAGCGGGCACTTGGACTATGTACGTCCCCTAGTGGGCACTTGGACTATCTAGGTTAACTAACGGGCACTTGGACAATGTAGGTTAACAAGCGGACACTTGCACGATCTAGGTTAACTAGCGGTCCCTTGCACTATGTAGGTTATTAGCGGGCCCATGGATTATGTAGGTTTACTAGCAGGCACTTGGACTATCTAGGTTAACCAGCGGGCACTTGGACTATGTAGTTTCCCTAGCGGGCATTTGGACTATTTAGGTTACCAAGGGGGCTCTTGGACTATGTAGGTTTCCTAGCGAGCACTTGTACTATCTAGGTTACCTAGCGGGCACTTGGACTATGTAGGTTAACAAGCGGGCACTTTGACTATCTAGGTTTTCTAGCTGGCACTTGGACTATGTACATACCCTAGTGCGCACTTGGACTATCTAGATTACGTAGCGGGCACTTGGACTATGTACGTCCCCTAGTGGGCACTTGGACTATCTAGGTTAACTAACGGGCACTAGTACTATCTAGGTTACATAGCAGGCACTTGGATTATGGAGGATCACTAGCGGGCAGTTGGACTATCTAGGTTACCTAGCAGGCACTTGGACTATGTAGGTTAACTAGCGGGCACTTGCACGTTCTAGTTTAACTAGCGGGCCCTTGCACTATGTAGGTTAACTAACGGGCACATGGATTATGTAGGTTTACTAGCAGGCACTTGGAATATCTAGGATAACTAGCGGCACTTGGACTATGTAGTTTCCCTAGCAGGCATTTGGACTAGTTAGGTTACCTAGCGGGCACTTGGACTATGTAGGCTACCTAGCGAGCACTTGGACTATCTAGGTTACCTAGCAGGCACTTTGACTATCTAGGTTAACTAACGGGCACTTGGACTGTGTAGGTTGCCTAGCGGGCATTTGGACTATGTAGGTTCCCTATCGGGCACTTTGATTATGTAGGTTCCCTATCGGGCACTTGGACTAAGTAGGTTAACTAGCGGGCACTTGGACTGTCTAGGTTACCTAGCCGCCGTTTGGATTATCTAGGTTAACGAACGGGCACTTGGACTATGTAGGTTACCTAGCCGCCACTTGGACTATCTATGTTAGCTAACAGGCACTTGGACTATCTAGGTTCCCTAGCGGGCACTTGTCTAAGATACCTAGCTGGCACTTGGACTATGTAGGTCAACTAGCGGGCTCTTGGACTACCTAGGTTAGCTAACGGGCACTTAGATTATGTAGGTTAACTAGCGGGCACTTGGAATATGTAGGTTAATTAGTGGGCCCATGGAATGTGTAGGTTTACTAGCGGGCATTTGGACTATGTAGGTTCCCTACCGGGCACTTGGATTATATAGGTTCCCTATCGGGCACGGGGACTATGTAGGTTAACTAGCGGGCACTTGGACTGTCTAGGCTACCTAGCGGGCGTTTGGATTATCTAGGTTAACGAACGGGCACTTGGACTATGTAAGTTACCTAGCCGCCACTTGGACTATCTATGTTAGCTAACAGGCACTTGGACTATCTAGGTTCCCTAGCGGGCACTTGTCTAGGATACCTAGCTGGCACTTGGACTATGTAGGTCAACTAGCGGGCCCTTGGACTACCTAGGTTAGCTAACGGGCACTTAGATTATGTAGGTTAACTAGCGGGCACTTGGAATATGTAGGTTAATTAGTGGGCCCATGGACTGTGTAGGTTTACTAGCGGGCCCTTGGACTCTTTAGGTTCCCTAAAGGGCACTTGGACTATCTGGGTGACCGAACGGGCACTTGGACTATCTAGCTTACCTAGCGGGCACTTGGACTATGTAGGCTAACTAGGGGGCCCTTGGACGATCTAGGTTACCTAGCGGGTACTTGAACTATCTAGGTTAACTAGCGGGCACTTGGACTATGTAGATCAACTAGCGGGCCCTTGGACTATCTTGGTTAGCTAACTGTCACTTGGACTATGTAGGTTAACTAGCGGACACTTGGACTATCTAGGTTAACTAGCGTGCACATGGACTATATAGGTTACCGAGCAGGCACTTGGACTATCTAGGTTAACTAGCGGGCACTTGGACTATCTAGGTTAACTAGCGTGCACTTGGACTATGTAGGATCCCTATCGGACATTTGGACTACTTAGGTTAAGTAGCGGGCACTTGGACTATCTAGGTCAACTAGCGGGCCCTTGTACTATGTAGGTTAACTAGCGAGCACTTGGACATTCTAGGTTAACTAGCAGACCTTGGACTACGTCGGTCAACTAGCGAACCCTTGGACTATGTAGGTTCCTTAGCGGGCACTTGGACTATGTATGTTAACTAGCGTGCCCTGGACTATCTAGGTTACGTAGCGGGAACTTGGTATGTAGGTTAACTAGCGGGCACTTGGACTATGTAGGTTAACTAGAGGATACTTGGACTATCTAAGTTAACGAACGGGCACTTGGACTATCTAGGTTACCTAGCGGGCACTTGGACTATGTAGGATCCCTATCGAACATTAGGACTACTTAGGTTACCTAGCGGGCACTCGGACTATCTAGGTTAACTAACGGGCACTTGGACTATGTAGGTTACCTAGCGTGCACTTGGACTATGTAGGATCCCTATCGGACATTTGGACTACTTAGGTTAAGTAGCGGGCACTTGGACTATCTAGGTCAACTAGCTGGCCCTTGTACTATGTAGGTTAACTAGCGAGCACTTGGACTATCTAGGTTAACTAGCAGGCCTTGGACTACGTAGGTCAACTAGCGAACCCTTGGACTATGTAGGTTAACTAGCGGGCACTTGGACGATCTAGGTTAACTAGAGGACACTTGGACTATCTAGGTTAACTAGCATGCACTTGGACTATCTAGGTTAACTAGTGGGCACTTGGATGATCAATGTTAACTAGCGGTCACTTGGACTATCTAGGTTAGCTAACGGGCACTTGGACTAAGTACGTCCCCCAGTGGGCACATGGACTATCTAGATTAACTAACGGGCACTAGGACTATCTAGGTTAACTAGCGGGCACTTGGACTATCGAGGTTACCTAGCAGGCACTTGGACTATGAATGTCCCTAGCGGGCAATTGGATTATCTAGGATACCTAGCGGGCACTTGGACTATGTAGGTCAACTAGCGGGGGCTTGGACTATCTAGGTTAGCTAACTGGCACTTGCACTATGTAGGTTAACTAGCGGACACTTGGACTATCTAGGTTAACTAGCGTGCACTTGGACTATGTAGGTTACCTAGCAGGCACTTGGACTATCTAGGTTACCTAGCGGGCACTTGGACTATGTACGTCCCCTAGTGGGCACTTGTACTATCTAGGTTAAATAACGGGCACTAGGACTATCTAGGTTACCTAGCAGGCACTTGGATTATGGAGGATCCCTAGCGGGCAGTTGGACTATCTAGGTTACCTAGCAGGCACTTGGACTATGTAGGTTAACTAGCGGACACTTGCCCGATCTAGGTTAACTAGAGGGCCCTTGCACTATGTAGGTTAACTAACGGGCCCATGGATTATGTAGGTTTACTAGCAGGCACCTGGACTATCTAGGTTAACTAGCGGGCACTTGGACTATGTAGTTTCCCTAGCGGGCATTTGGACTATTTAGGTTCCCTAACGAGCACTTGGACTATGTAGGTTAACTAGCAGACACTTGGACGATCTAGGTCAACTAGCGGGTACTTGGACTATGTAGGTTAACTAGCGGGCCCTTGGACTATGTAGATTGACTAGCGGCACTTGGACTATCTACTTTAACTAGCGGGCCCTTGGACTATGTAGGTTCCCTAGCGGACATGGACTATGTATGTTCCCTAGCGTGCACTTGGACTATGTATGTACCCTACGGACACTTGAACTATGTAAGTTAACTACCGGGCACTTGGATTATGTAGGTTAACTAGCGGGCCCTTGGACTACATAGGTTAACTAGCGGACACTTGGACTATGTTGGTTAACTAGCGGGCACTTGGACTATGTAGGTTAAGTAGCGGACACTTGCACTATATAGGTTACCTAGCGGGCACTTGGACTGTGAAGGTTAACTTGCAGGCCCTTGGAATATGTACATACCCCAGCGCGCACGTGGACTATCTAGGTTACATAGTGGGCACTTGGACTATCTAGGTTAACTAACGGGCAACAGGACTATCTAGGTTAACTAGCGGGCACTTGGACTATCTAGGTTACCTAGCAGGCACTTGCATTATGAAAGATACCTAGCGGGCACTTGGACGATCTAGGTTTCCTAGCAGGCACTTGCACTATGTACATACCCTAGCGTGTACTGGGACTATCTAGGTTATCTAGCGGGCACTTGGACTATGTACATTCCCTAGTGGGCACTTGGACTATCTAGGGTAACTAACGGGCACTAGGACTATCTAGGTTAACTAGCGGGCACTTGGACTATCAAGGTTACCTAGCAGGCACTTGGATTATGAAGGATCCCTGGCGGGCAATTGGACTATCTAGGTTTCCTAGCAGGCACTTGGACTATGTACATACCCTAGTGTGCACTGGGACTATCTAGGTTATCTAGCGGGCACTTGGGCTATGTACATTCCCTAGTGGGCACTTGGATTATCTAGGGTAACTAACGGGCACTAGGACTATCTAGGTTAACTAGCGGGCACTTGGACTATCTAGGTTACCTAGCAGGCACTTGGATTATGAAGGATCCCTAGCATGCACTGG